>NC_090266.1:960540939-960848008 GCF_040414725.1 Anabrus simplex | reverse complement strand
TATATCAGCTTGCCTAACGTTGTTGGTACCAACGTGAAACACTACCACCTTCTCCTTCCCCTCCTCCCTCTCTTCTACTTTCCTCAACATCTGCCTCAACCTAATTCCTAGATAACATTCTACCCTTGTTCCTTTTCCTCCACACACTTTCCCCACGTGTCTAACGATGGAATCCCCCATGACCAGAGCCTCAACCCTCCCCATCTCATCTGATCCCCTCCCATTCTGGTCAGCCCTATCTTCTCTCACTGCTGCAGAAGCTACTTCCTCCTCCCTTTTCTCCTTCCCATGACCCTGTTCCACCTGTCTTTTCCTATCCTCTATTCTACATTTCCCTTTCCTACCTTTTCCCTTCCTCCTACTTCCACGCATCTCAGCAACAGTTCCCTGTCCCTCATCTTCCCTCTGTTGTTCTACCTGGAGTGACTCGTACCGATTTCGCGCAGACACCTGTCCTGAATTCTGATCCTGAATAGAGCCCTTAGCCTGCAATCTCCTTCCCCTTGGAACATATAAAACACTACGTTCACACCGGAAGCCTACAAAGTTATCACAACCTTCGTTTGAAATACGCTAGTAAAAGAGTTCATTTCTCGTACAGACTCTTAAAGCTCAGGTCAGTGATTGCTGCATTGGACTATAATTGGAACGTCAATAAAATGAAAGCCGGTATCAAAACTCAGTACTCAAAATCATCAGGAGCCTGGGCGATAAAACGGAAATATGAGGCGTCAAGCGATGGATGGAAGAAGGCAAGAATGAACAAAATAAATCTCTTGCAAACTAACTATAGTAGAGCCTCACCTGAAGATCAAGCAATGGATCTGTCACTGCCTAAAAACATCCCTCCAATACCTCGACCTTCCAATGACGACCTGATCAAGAAGCAATTCTCACGATTTCACTCGCAGCAATAAACGAGGTACCGTACTTCATGTCAAAATAATACATTATCTATATTTATCATACAAACAAGCTTAGGAAACTCTTACATAATTCTACTGTTTTAATTTCATTTTTTCATTTACAGCTTGAAGCCCACATAGGTGCCATCGGATTCCAGAAATGTGTTCCTTATAGTGTTGACAACACATGATGATATGACAACTCTGTTCTTTTTACCAATCACAGTCCATGAATTTACCGACGAAGTGAACTGTTTGTAACAAATAAAACGCCAAGTTCTAAGTGATGGATTTAAAGCTGTCAGTAAACGTTTCCTTGCCATGTTCTTTTTTTTAAGCTCATATTATGCCTTGTCATTGTCAATACTTCACGGTCTAAAATGAGCCTTGTAAAGGAGGGATTTCTTGTTATACACATAAATTTCTCAAATTTCACTGCTTTTACATTGTCTAATTCACAACAGCATACACTTTCTTCATCCGTATCCATGACTGTACACTCATTACATTTACACCAAATTCGCGTGCCGGCACGGCCTGTAGTGTTTAGCATATCCATGTCAAGATCGCTATCTGTATGGACATCAGTAAACGCCGTTCGTTCTGGCTCATACTGATACGGACGAATGATATTTACATCCATTATAAATAAAAATAAGCCCACTAACACTGCCAACAGAAGAACACGGCAGTAACAGATGGAGTGCGGGAAAAGACTGCGCGAGTTTACTCCCAGCGTCAAGGCTGCCAGGTAGACTCTACAGCGCAGTGACGTCACGACCGGTTACTACTTCCGCACATAACTTGAGAATGGTTGGACGAGGCATCGGATTAACGGCATTGTTATTACATTCACATAATACATCTTTAACAATGAATAACGAAATATGTGTTTTTGTGTTGTGTTCTCCTTTAATATGCTTACGCGCCAGGGTTGGTTTTCCCTCGGTCTCAGCGAGGGATCCCAACTCCACCGCCTCGAGGGCAGTGTCCTGGAGCTTTATTCTCTGGGTCGGGGATACAACTGGGGAGGAGGACCAGTACCTCTTACTGTTGAGTGTCCCCCGACATGCATATTAAGCTCATTGAAATCGATTGGACGCAGCGTCCGACCGCTCCTTTTAAAATCTATAAGCAACTGCTGCACTGGAGGTAAGTTTCAATCTGTTGGAAACTCTATAACCTATTTTCAATTTAATCTAGTACCTTGTTCATTATGGCTTTGATAATCTTTTTAAAAATCATTCTTCTGACGATTCTAAAAGAAGTTTTTTCTTAGTATGGGTCGTCCTTTACCTGTCTTCATACAGCAGTAAAGCTTCAAACTTCAGTATTCTACATGTCTCCATTTTGAAATTTTAGCAGCTATTTCTTTCTTTCTTAATCTGCTTACCCTCCATGGTTGGTTTTTCCCTCGGACTAAGTGATGGATCCCACCTCTACCGCCACAAGGGCAGTGTCCTGGAGCTTTATTCTCTGGGTCGAGGATACAACTAGGGAGGAGGACCAGCGCCTCGCCCAGGCGGTCTCACCTGCTATACTGAACAGGAGCCTTGCGGGGGGATGGGAAGATTGGAAGGGATAGAAAAGGAAGAGGAAAGGAAGCGGTCGTGGCCTTAAGCTTGTTACCATCTCGGCATTTGCCTAGAGGAAAAGTGTGAAACCGCGGAAAACCACTTCCAGGATGGCTGAGGTGGGAATCGAACCCACCACTACTCAGTTGACCTCCCGAGGCTGAGTGGACGCCGTTCCAGCCACGTACCACTTTTCAAATTTCGTGGCAGAACCGGGAATCGAACCCGGGCCTCCGGGGGTGGCAGCTAATCACACTAACCACTACACCACAGAGGCGGATTTAGCAGCTATTAAGAGGTTTAACACAGGGCTGCTGCGATGTTAATTTAACACAAGTATAAACATTTTGTTAGAGTTAACAATTCTTGACCGGGCGAGTTGGCCGTGCGGTTAGAGGCGCGCGGTTGTGAGCTTGCATCCGGGAGATAGTGGGTTCGAATCCCACTCTCGGCAGCCCTGAACTTGATTTTTTGTGGTTTCCCATTTTCACACCAAGCAAATGCTGAGGCTGGACCTTAATTAAGGCCACGGCCGCTTCCTTCCAACTCCTAGGCTCTTCCTATCCCATCGTCGCCATAAGACCTATCTGTGTCGGTGCGACGTAAAGCCACTAACAAAAAAAAAAATCTTGATGAGACGACCGTTTTGTTAAATTATGTGTTAAGCCCCCATGACAGCAGTGTTAACACTTAACATTCGTTGAAGAAATCGGGCCTGAATGTAGTAATTTGACAGCACGCACCTTCGTTATCAATATCATACACACACCTGCGTGAGTAGTGCTTCACTGCATATGCTGTTTTATCTGCACGTTCGCGCTGTAGCCCGAGCCACACTTCGCCTTCGGTCACGTGACTTCTCGAGCTTGCTTCGAACAGGCTCGAAGTCCGGCTCCATGGCTAAATGGTTAGCGTGCTGGCCTTTGGTCAGAGGGGTCCCGGGTTGGATTCCCGGCAGGGTCGGGAATTTTAACCATCATTGTTTAATTTCGCTGGCACGGGGACTGAGTGTATGTGTCGTCTTCAGCATCAATTCATCCTCATCACGACGCGCAGGTTGCCTACGGGTTTGAAATCAAAGACGCGCATCTGGCGGGCCGCACTTGTCCTCGGACATTCCCGGCACTAAAAGCCATAAGCCATTTCATTTCACAGGCTCGAACCTTGGTGCGTATCGGGTCGGCTCGATCCCACTCGAAGATGGGTATCTGTTCTATCCTCTTTGATGGGTATCATTTGCTCATCACTACCTTCATGTCTACTCTTAGATTTTAGTTCGGTTGGGGAGCGCGAAGGAGCCCAGAAAAGCATGTGTTAAAACAATATTAAATTGTGTATATCATATTCGTGAAAATTGGACGTGTATTTAGCTGTGATTTGCTTGGGAAAAACCGTATTTTGAAAATGGCATCTAATAACAGGCGCAGTGGCTCGACTGTTCCTGTCCCACATTGGTGTGAAACTCCCGGTTGTTCTAATAAGGCTACGTTACAATGTCCAACTTGTATAAAATTAGGAATCCAAGGATCGTATTTCTGCTCTCAGGTATGTATGCTTGCAACATTCATAGCTGTCTTGTGTGCAAAGTGCGTGAGTTCAGAAAACTCGACAAAATCTTGAAGTGATCATCTAAACAGTACCATTTTTATTTTTGGTTATGATAGTGGCTTGAAAATTCTTTGGGTTATGGATATACGTATTAAGAGTTTGCAGTGTCGTGAATTCATTATAGTTGATTATTTGCTACATCTTTATCTTGCACCCTTATTTCTGTATCGAGCTCTTTTTCCTCTGTTGGCTCGTAAATTATATTCGTACTTCTTCCGGTTAGTTTTATCATACTTCGTATTTCAGATGGAGCTGATGTATTATTGTTCTAAGCCAAAGGTTTCGCAAACTCGTTCGATAATATTGAATTTGCTTATTGAAATCGCAATTGCACTTGATTTTCAATATTCAGTATATTTTGAAACAAGGCGTACTTTATGTTTATAAATAACTAGCCATTACCGAACGGGTGTGCGACACCTCTGGCTTAGAACAATAATACATCAACCAATGATAATACTAAACCGTGATGTTAATGGGGAGGGCCATTTGGAATACGAAGTGTGATAAAACTAACCGAAAGAAGTAAAAATATAATTTATGAGCTAACGTTATAAGTAAGTGGAGATTAATTAAATCTTCCTTGAAATGCATCTCGGAGGAGAGATGTGTTCATAGAGATGTCCAGGAGCCCACCATCCCACTCTAAGATCTACATTTACCTTTATAACCTAATGAAGAGTGGTACACATTTTCATTTCTGAAGCAGCTACTTGCATTCCTATTGGCCAGCGCAAAGGGGCACGTGATCTCATTCCCGTCAATTATGATAATCATGATCCGTTATAAATCCCAGCACAATGAAAGCGCCTCTTTGCTTGTCCCTTTATCACAGGTCTTGTCCAGATCCTATTCTAACCGTCCGCACGGCAAGAACCAGTCTAGACCAATGGTGTAACAATAATCACCACCATCACCTATTGAAGCACCACTCACTCATTAGTTCTTAAGTAGAGAGGTGGGCAGCATTGAGCACCGCATGACAACACTGTTCCCGAGAAACGACAGTCCTTATGCGCGCGTGAAAGTCTTGTTTCCAGGGCTAAAGTATTGATGTAAATTAAAGTGTTCACTGTGATAATATTCACAAAATTGGTTACATTTTTGTTGTTTAGCCTACCAGATAAGTACTTATGGTAGAAATTCAGTATGTGCAATATATGTTTTAGGCTATAGCATCATAAGGAATTTGAAATGTTACAAATCTAATGTGGAATACCTTGTAGAGGAGAGATGTGTTCGCTCAGACAGCCAGGGACCCACCCGCCGTCCTCCAGAAATACATTTACTTTTATAACCTTATATAATTTTTTCACACACCATTATTCATTGCTCAAGCGTGCTGTGGCATTTCCATTGGCTGAGATAAAATAGAATATAACGCCATTCCCAGCAATGAAGTGAAATGCATTCCGTTACTGACCCGTGCGGAATAAACACACAACTAAATGCAGTGTGTAACGAAACAATGTAGTCAGACAAATAACTTTGTCACCAGCAGGCATGATAAATTACTTCAGTATGGTTTTCCGTGGTTTCCCATTTTCACACCTGGCAAATACTGGGGCTGTAACTTAATTAAGGCCACGGCCGCTTCCTTCCCACTCCTAGCCCTTCCCTGTCCCATCGTCGCTGTAAGACCTATCTGTGTCAGTGCGACGTAAAGCAACTAGCAAAAAAAAAATTACTTCAGCTTTTTGAATGTGCTGTTCTCACCGTACGGAATGGTAGAGGACTAACGTTGCTTCGCGGCCCTAGCCTGGTGTTAAATGTTAAACAGTGGAGACCAGCCTTAAATTTAACATGTTACAGTTGACATGTATATTGTGATTGTGTCTTCCAATTGACTTTGCATGTTAACTCAAGAATGTTGAGGTTAACACTTTTAACATGTTGGCGTGTTTTCCGCTCCAAGTGGAAAACATGTCAAGTCAGTTCGTTGTTCGTGAGATGTCGGCACAGCTTCGGCAACTTCCGTGCTGTTTCCATGCCAGTAGATAGCCTAAACGACGCAAACGACGTGTTTCTCATGAAGTAGGATTACAGTTACAACACTCATTCTCTTTGTTATAAGCTACAAATACAGTATGCGCACGCATGCGTGTCATTCTCTCTGTACTATACTAAAATTTATAGTCAGAAATGGAGTAGAGCAAGGAGATTACTTTGGACTTAATTAATGATATAATAGAAAGGCCTTGTTTGTGGGATGTCTCATAAAAGGAATACAGAGATAAAGCGAAGGAAGCCGACAGTTTCCAAGAACTCAAAATTATCTATAATTGTTCCCGCGATTACATCGAAAAAACTAGTGTCCCTCCGCTGCCAGTACAGTCAAGAATTGCAGAATGTTCAGAAAAGTTGTAAGTCGGGGGCGGGAGCGGACGAAGTTTATACTTCAAAGTGGTTTGCTTTTGAAGCAGTGAGCAGGATGAGGGGAGGAAATGTGCCTAATAAAACTGCATTTCTAAATCATAACAAGAAGCAAGGCTGGCAATAACTAGGGCCAATTCCTCTTCATCTGAGTCCATTGTGCTTGTTTGAAAATACTAGACAACACCTAACTGTATTACCACAAATTGGATGAACTACCTGTATATAAACAAAGGAAGTCAAGTTTAACTTGTTTTATTAAGTGTGGACACAGTGTTAAATAAAACAGTATTTAACATTTAACATGTTGATGGTGTCACCAGTTATCATTTAACACTTTCAACATTTAACATGTTGTTCTTAAATGTTAATCAGTGGAGACTGGCTTTTAGACATAGATACCTTAAGGGCTCGATAAACCAGGCTATTGTAAGTTGCTTGTTTACGAGCCTGCAGATGTAAGGAGTCGTGGCGGATAGTAGAAGCTGTTTGCCTGGGTTTTCTGAAGATTTTATAGGGTAAAGAGGTTGGGTGTCTGAAAATGGCCAAATCTAAGAAATCTATTGTTTTATCATTTTCAGATTTAAGCGTAAATTTGATGTGAGGACAATGTTGTTAAGCAGACCCTACACGGTCAATAAAACTGTCAGTACCGAAAAATATTGACAGTAATACTGATCGCGTGTGGACTGGAATGATGGAATGAAGGCCAGTACTGAAGCAGATCCGGATTTCCTGATCTGCGAGCGTCAGTACTGTAGAGTGGTGGGGATACTGACAGTTATACTGACCGTGTGAGTGCGCTTGTCATTATTTCTGTCAGTATCAACGGAGCAGCGGTGGACGACAAATGCGTTTCTCACCAAGGCCAAGTAGAGGTGCTTGTGAAACCGTCAAGTAGGCCTATTGCAAAAGTTTATCGAGCTATATGAAACGCTGCCAGAATAAACGTACTTAACACAATACTTTACAAGTTTCCACAACTTCTGTACTGATGGAAACTGGTGACATTATAGCGGAAAACTTTAAATCTTCAAAATTTATACCAGTTATAAGATACCTCACTGTCACCACTAATCTCTCTGCCACCGATAAACAGCACCGCATGTTTGTATTTTGCCTTATTACAAAAGGCTCTACCAATCTTCAAAATTTATACCAGTTGCAAGATACCTCACTGTCACCGCTAATCTCTCTGCCACCGATAAACAGCACTGCATGTTTGTATTTTGCCTTATTACAAAAGGCTCTAACAATCTTCAAAATTTATACCAGTTGCAAGATACCTCACTGTCACCGCTAATCTCTCTACCACCGATAAACAGCACCGCATGTTTGTATTTTGCCTTATTACAAAAGGCTCTACCATTTGTAGTAATTTTGCAAAAGTACCCTTATGCATTCGGAGATAGTTCTGACAATCTTCTGCTTCGGTATATTGTTTCCCTCAACACTTCATATGAGAATACTTTTCTCTTTTCCTAAGCCAATCTTTAACCCATCGTTTACGTTTAAAACTGCGTTTCGTGCAGTACTAATATGATAGCTAAAAAATGCCCGTCTTTTACGATCCATTTTGATAGAATACCGCAATTGCATGGTTATAAATCTCATTCCGTAGTGACGGTTATTGACTTTATTTGTAAAGTGAGAATGCCGCAATGGTAAGCTAGTGCACTGGTACTGACCAAAATATTGACAGTAATAATGATGATATAAGGTCGCTACAGTATTGATGCGTACTGTCAGTATTACTGACTCGGTATTACTGATCAGTATTACTGACCGTGTAGGGTCTGCTTTAAGACCGAGAAGAGTGGAAGCAGCATCTGTTGTTTTTTCGTCCATAATTACTAAAGTATCGTCCACATATCTCGCCCAAAAGAGGATATTGGCAAAAAAATTTATTGTCAATTTTAGTGTGCTCTAAAACATCCAGCTAAGATGCCCGAGGCCGGCGAGCTCATTGCCAAACCATCTTGCTGTAGTTTTCAAAAGTAAAAAAAGAATTATTTACAACTAATTTTAAAATAGATATGAAGTCCCGTCTCCTCTCTTTCCCCGCCTCCCTTCCTATCCTCATTCACACTTCTCTCCATGTCAGTCCTTCATTGCCTGTTAAGCTCTTCATTTCGCTACACAAGGGGAGTCATATACTACTTAAGCCTTTCCTTCGGCCCCTTGTCTTTAGAAGTCCTTGAACTAATTTGGCTCTCATTAATCATCAGGTCAACTAGTTCCGCATTGAACTGTTAACTCTTACCACCTATGGCTTAAAAACCAATCTGACCTTCATGTGCAACCTTCGCCACCACAATAAACACTTCAACACCAGCTTCAACGGCATCATCGAATTTTAACTGAATCATATTCTGTGCGCAATTGCATTCCACATATTATCATAACGTTGATTGAATTCATTTCTCTTCAGCATCAAGAATAATTACCTAAAAACATTTTAATGGCTTTCAAGTGCCCCATTCTAATGTATTATACTCACGGCCAAGTTTTAACATTACTTTGACCATTCCTCACAGACAATTTAAATCTTTTTAATTGATCAGTTTAATCCACGCATGTTTTTGTTATGGCTTGTACATTGTTTTTGGACTTTTTAATGCCTTGTATAATTTGTGCTATTGGCTGATG
Organism: Anabrus simplex; assembly: GCF_040414725.1. NCBI lineage: Eukaryota > Metazoa > Arthropoda > Insecta > Orthoptera > Tettigoniidae > Anabrus > Anabrus simplex. Next base: position 960,838,899 of record NC_090266.1, on the reverse strand, counting down.
ATGACCCAGATCTGTAATCGAAACTAGTAGCATGTATAAACAACTTGTAATGTAACTCGCATTACAGAACGTTTTGTATTGAAAAGGTGGAATCAATAGAATACAATTAATTTTTGATGTAATCTCGGTTCAATGCGGACCAATCAATATGAAATTTATATCCCACTTTGATTAGTACCACTATATGAGCGACACTGTTGGTCTGCGTTGCGTGTGATTTGTATCCACTATGTGAGGAACACCACGGGATAGTCCAAGTCCCTGTGATTAGTACACCTATATGAGGTGCACCATTATGTGAGAAACACCATAGGTCTGCATTACTTGTATGATGTACATTACTTGTGAGTAGTACCATAATGTTTGGAACACTGTGAGTTTACGCTACCTTTGATTAATACCGCAACTTGAGAAATACCATGGTTCTACCTTACTAGCGATAAGTGCCATTATGAGGGACCGTTGACCTGGATATTGAACCCCTTTAGACAACAAGCATCACCGTTTCAGGATTGTGCTTTGGAAGCAGTCCCTTGGTCAGTCATATTTTCTCGGAAGTGAAGCATTTCAGGTCAGATCCACATATTGTTTTAAATTCATATTCATCCATTCGTTCATCATCATGTTTTGAATTCTGGTCAGTGGATGACTTTTGTACTTTTTAATTGTCATTGCATTTTGTCTCATTTTATACCATTAGGGGCGATGACCTAGATGTTAGGCCCTTTTAAACAACAAGCATCATCATAGTCTTGTAAAGTTTACCATTTTATCTTTTTTGAGGTATGCGAGTTTCTCTATGTCCATTGGCTGTAATAAACATATTTAACCCTGGAATGTAAACATGGGACATACAGTGCCCTAAAGAAATTTCTTTTCATATTTTCATTTTATGTTGATACTATCTGTGACCGCTACATGACATGAATTTTCTTTGAGGGAAGTCAGCATTCGAATATTACAATCTGTTAGCATGCAGATTCTTGCTTCCATGCTCTGTGATAGTTTTGGGACATTCAGTACCCTGTGTTTCTGCTTAAGTTAGTTTGTTGTTATTCCAAGTGTATTATATTTTTAGAACTGTCATTGTTTCTCTGGCAAGGAACATAATGGATTATTTTTCTATGACTCATTCCACTCTTACTGGTTAATGATATGGTTGAAAAATACTGTTTGTTTGCTGGGAAAAGTGATGACTGCATTTGAGACAAACTGATGAAGTTGGACCAAGGGCACGTTGTAGATAGAACATCACTCATTTTGGCCGAAGAGGAGGACACTGTGATTGAGGTCTACGAGGAAGAGAACTTATTTTCATGTGATGGTATAGGTGATGAACTCAAGCCAGGTGGGGTCGAAAGTGGTGATTAATTTCCGGATAATGATGCAGGTTAACCTTGCGGAAAGAGAAGTAAGACAAATGGTACAAAAACTTTTCCACAGATTCAAATTCATAGTCGTAGGTAACTCAGAATGCCTTACTCTGTGTTCCAATGACATGTTCAGTGAAAGAAAGGAACGGACATCAATGGTCATCCAAGCCTCATATAAAAGCTGGACGAACACTTATGGGGTGACATTGTGTTCAATAGACTCAGTCCTAAAGGCCATGCTAAGCTCGTGAAAACAACATCCGATGCTTTGAGGTTGTATATCACCTGCTGGTTTGTTGGACAATAGAGTTCATTTCACTGACAAAGAAATCACCGCACAGCAGACTAAACCTGAAGCCACCGATATAATGGACTATGCAGATTTTGTTTTATTATAGTTGAAAGTATCACTTTTGAGAATAATATTTTGTGTTATGTTCGTAAGTAGTACTTCATACGGATAATGGGACTAAGTGGGGGGGGGGGGAAGGGAGTGGCGGTAAGGTGTTGGAGAGGGGATATAAAATGTGGTGGTCAGGAAGAGACAAAAGGAGAAATGGTGTTGCAGTAATAGTGGCTAAAGAACGAATAGGCTAATAATAATGCTGTTTGCTTTACGTCCCACTAACTACCTTTACGGTCTTCGGAGGCTAAAGAACTGGCCAACAAAGTACTCAATGTGGACAATGTTTGCGACAGAATAATTAAATTTCAGTTAATGATGGGAGGAAATATCCTTGATGTAATCCAGGTTTATGTCCCTCAAATAGGTTGTGAAATAGATGAAAAGGAAGTGTTTATCACTAAACTGGAGGATGCTGTAACATCTAACAAGACTGTGATTATAGGAGACTTAAATTCTAGAGTTGGGAATGATAGAGGAGGATATGACACAGTTATAGGAAGCCACGGAGAAGATCACAGCAATGATGAAGGGGGGATGTTATTAGACATGTGTCTGAGAAATAAATGGATCATTGGTAATGGATGGTATAAGAAAAGAGAGAGTCACAAGTTTACCAGATACAGTTGGAACTTGCAACAGAAATCCATAATTGATTATATAATAATAACTGAAGAAATCAGAAGATGATTGACAGATGTGAAAGTGATACCAAGCATTAATCTTGACGGTGACCACAGACTATTGGTGGGGACATTGTTGAAATTCAGAAGGGGTAAATATGGGGGGGGGGGGGGGGGGAATGATGGCAGAAATCAAACGCTGGAAGCTAAAAAAACCAAGAGATATATAGGGAAAATATTAATACTCAACTTCCCAAAGATGAGAGGAAGAATGTTGAGGAAGAATGGGAAAGGTTCAAACGGGCTTTAGTCAAAGCAGCAGAAGAAGCCTGTGGAAGGACATCAACAAAAGTCAGACACAAAGAAACTCCGTGGTGGAATGAGAGAATTGCAGGTGCAGTCAAGAATAATAATACGTGGAGATAATGGTTCAGAAACGGAACAGAACATAATAGAGACAAATGGAAACGACTAAGCAGAGCAGGAAGGAAAATGATAGAATTGCCTAAAAAGATGTCCTGGGAAAATTTACAACTAGGTGATAGAAGAGAATTATAAGAATGACAAAATATTATACTGCTTATAGGTAACAGAAGGAAACAAAAAGAAAATATATCAAAAGTCATCAACAAAGATGGAAAACCTGTGTGGGAAGAAAAAATAAGTTTAGAAAGTATAGAAAGAATATTTCCAAAATGTATATGAAGGACAAAATGAAGTAAATGAACCCAAGGAAAATAGATGAAGATAAAATAAATATCACCATTACAATGGAAGGGACGAATAAACGATCAGATGAAATAGGAAGAGAAGATCTACAAATGTCGGATGTAGAAAAAGCTGTATTAGAAATGAAAAATGGCAAAGCTCCTGGAATAGACGACATCACAGTGGAAATGATTAAAGCTGCAGGACCTATTGGAATGCAGTGGCTGTATAGAGTAATGAAGATAGCATGGAATGACAGAGAGATTCCTGTTGATTGGACAAGGGCAATTATTGTACGTATTTTAAAAAAAGTAATAAGGCACTTTGTGAGAACTACAGAGGAATAGCATTACGTGTCATTGCATAAAGATTTATGAAAAAATAATCTTACAAAAAAAAACCAAGATAGATTCACAATTAAGAGAAGAACAACAAGGATTTAGACCTGGAAAATCAACTATTGATGCCATGTTTACAGCTAGACAAGTAGTAGAAATGAAATGGGAATTTGGGAAGGACATTGCAGTTGCATTCATAGATTTACAAAAGGCTTATGACACGGTTAAACGAGAAGAGACGTGACAAGTGCTGAATAGAATGGAATTGTCAAGAGAAATGCAATTCAGAGTTAGAAACATCTATAACAAATGTCTGAACTGTGTTATAATAGATGGAAAAAGATCAGAATGGTGTAGAACAGACAGAGGAGTTGGACAAGGAAGTGTACTTTCACCAGTGCTCTTTAACATAGTGATGGACAACATTATGAGGAAAGTTCGCCAAGGGTCAACAGGAAATGATCCGAAAGTCATAGCATATGCAGATGATGTAATGATATGGGAAGAAAATGAACGTAAATTGGAAGAACAACTAAATACCTGGCGGAGGGCAATTGAAGAAGCAGGCATGGAAATAAGTTTAGCTAAAAGTGCGGTAAGAAAATCAGTAGAGAAAAAAAAAAAATGAGGGATGTTAGGTGTAGTGGAAAAATTCTTAAAGAAGAGCATAGTAGGATAAAATAGTACTAATAATAATAATAATAATAATCTGTCTACGCATTTAGCATTGTTGGTAGTCTTTGAGTAGTTCTTGTGAATTTCCAACTTGCAATTTTCATTTCTGTTTGTGTTTAGTAATAACATATTGTGTAACACTCTCTTCAACAGCTCCTTGTTGAGTGACATTTATGTGACTGCACATATAGCATATAATAAAGAAAATAAGTAAGAACTGTGGCTCGCCTGCAAATTGCCACAACATAGGAATCTTAATTACCACTCTACAATGGTTTCCCACTTCTCTATGTATTAATTGGGCGCCAGCTTTACAGTTTAAAAGGAACTGTAACGCAACATTTATTTTCAATAACATAGAGACTCAGATTGAAAATCACAGGGGGTGGGATAAGAAATATTAACCATTAAGTATCTCTACAAGAAAGGAGATTAATGCAATCCCAATTTTAACTGAATTTATTAAAAGAAAAAAAAGATGAATTGGAAAAGATCCTTTTCAGCCTGAAAGAAATTAATTTGAAGTTGATGGAATTTATCGTCACTTGCATTATCTAACGTCGGCTCACCAGTTTGCTTCAGATGATGTCCTCTAGTTTCCATGGTTACTCGTTTCCCTACTCCATGGACATCCTTCCTTCCTTCGGGTAATCCATTTTGGGCCCAACACTCCCTATTTGCCTTGTCTGTAAGCTAGACATCGGCACTACTTCTATGAAATACGATCACAAATGACCTTGGTTGGAGAAAATCCAACATCATGAATTTTTCCATCTTAATTTGAATATCCACACTAACTAAACTGTTTCGCTGTAAGAATACAAAGTCGATACTGCATATAGTAGACTTGAACTAAACAAAGTTTCTTTGTCCACACAATCGTAGAATATATCACGAACCGTGAATAATATAGTATGACCGTGTTTCGGCAGTATCACAGTATCGCTGTACTGTGTACCGCTATAAACATTGAAGTTCCAAGAAATACTGCCGGTACATAGTGAAATACAATGATAAGTTCCGTTCCGACAACGTAGTAACTCACAATTAAAATATCAAGGAAGGTTCAACCTTTTCAATACAAAACGTGTTGCATAAGATGTTCACAACATAATATTTATTAAATAGTTAGAACCGGTTTCGACGCTCATTGCGTCATCATCAGCTACAAAAATCACAATGGGCAAAGTACATGTCATAAAAATTGCATTAATAACTCTTGCATGGCTGAATACAAATTGTAGGCTTCTTTTCTTAAAAGCTAGAAGAACTTGAGTAACATATGATGATGTGATGTGACACATAAAAGCATAGTAGTTTGATGGGTAAGTATTGTGCATAAAATTGAACTGGTGCTTTGAACATAAAAGTCTGAATATGATGATAAAACGATGTGGTAAAAACAAAGTAGTAAAATAGTCCACTCTTCTGATGTTCAATTCAGGCACAAAAGTCCAGGTCCGATGTTATGTAGCAATACCAACAAAAAGATTTTGTCGAGGCCGGGACATCTGATGTTGGGCAATTGAATAAGGTTGATCTTCGAATTAGTCTCAGCTCAACAGGGTGGTGAGTCTTAAAAGAAAGGAAAGAAAAACTAAGTTAGTGAAATGGAAGTCTAAATGGAGTCGCGGCCAAGGATGATAGGATATGAGACTCACCTTGTTTAGCGTGCTGAGTGTGTGGTGTAAGAAGAGTTGTAGACAAGTGAGATGGGTGAGACTGAGTAGCGAAGTTAGAGTGAGAGGGGTGGAAAGGGGGGGTGGGAAGTGGAGAGGAAAGGAGGTAGGGAGGCGGAGTTTAAGGCGGGTCAGGAGGGCGGAGTGGCAGTGATGTGGGCCGTAAAAGAGTACTGTGGAGAGCTTGAAAGATCGATTTTCCTCCCGTGGTTTTTATACCTCTAAAGACTTCTATTAGGAAGTTGAAAAGATTGTTGGATTTTTCTGAGATTTCGTTAAGATTTAAGTTAGGGTTAAAAAATTGGTCTAGGTGAATAAAACAGTTCTCCGTAACGTCAAGTAAAGGGCCTTTATTTATGTTTTTGAGAATTTCTAGGTCTTGTTCTATGGTAGTAAAATTATGCTTTAAGTCATGTATATGTTGGCCTATTGCGGAAAATCTATTATATCTGATGGTATTAACGTGTTCTAAGTATCTAACTTTGAAGCTGCGCCCGGTCTGTCTGATGTATGAGGAAAAACAGTTTTTGCATTGAAAACGGTAAACGCCTGACATTGCGTAAATGTCAGACCTGTTAACTGATTTGGAATTGTGAACTATATCTATGTTTCTATTGCTGGTTCTGTAAGAAATTTTAATATTATGCTTCTTGAAAATATTCGTTACACTGTGTATGTTTTCATTAAAGGTGAAGGTGGCGAATAGGGCAGGGTTATGTCTTTCTTTGGTTAATGTTGTCTTTAGTCTATGTTTACATTTGTTAATGATGCGTTCTATGAATGAGATGTTATAACCGTTGAATTTAGCAATGGCACGAATGGTGTTCAATTCCTTCTTTAGGTTTTCCTTGGATAACAGTATTTTTAGTGCACGGTCTACCATACTATAGTAGGTGGCGCATTTATGTGCGTGTGGATGTGTAGACTCGTTTCTGATAGTAGTCGCTGTTTGGGTTGGTTTTCTGTAGATATTGTATTCTAAAGAAGAAGGATGTCGTTTAATTGTAAGGTCTAAAAAATTGATCGAGTAATTGGACTCTGATTCTAATGTGAATTTTATATTAGAATCAATCTTGTTTATGTTATTAAGAGTGGTAGCTGCATTAACCGTTCTGTCATCTAGAATAACCAGAGTATCATCAACATATCTAGACCAGAAGTGTATATTTGAAAAAGTGTTATTGGTATTAATTGCAGTGTCTTCTAGGAAATCTATGTAAATTTCAGCCAAAATTCCTGAGGCCGGCGACCCCTAACCGGTGCTATTGGAGCTATAACAACTACTATAGGAATAATTAAATGATTCCATCAATACGACAATTCCCTCTTATTTCTAGGTTTAACTTTAATTACCTTAACTATAATTCAATGATGACGTGATATTACACGAGAAGGGACATATCAGGGCCTTCACACCTTACCAGTAAGTAAGGGATTACGATGAGGTATAATCTTATTTATTATCTCTAGCCAGTCCATCTTGTTGGTAAATGCACTTGTCAAATGCGAAATTGTTGTTATGTATTACGAGTTTTAGGACCTGCATAAAGTCTTGGATCTCTAGCCCACTATATGTTTTTAGGTTTCTTTGTATTATGGGAAGGAGTTTTTTGGTGTTTATACTGGGATACATATTATTAATATTGAATGAGTGAAGGGTGTGACATGGTAGTATTTCAAATTTATTCAGTTTTTCGATTAGTTCAGTGGTGTTTTTTACGGATTTTTTCGACTGAAATTTATAGTTTTTACTAAGAAATTTTTGTATGAATTGGGCCAATTTATATAATGGGCTAGGTCTATAGTTGATGATGGGGCTTATGGGGACGTCGGTCTTACGGATTTTGGGGAGAGCTTTAGCGGTAGGCAGGCCGGGATTCATATTAATTAATCTCGTTTTTTCTTGTTGTGTAAAAAGGAATGATGTATTTTTTAAAGTTTGTTTTAGAAGACGTTGGATTTGCTGTGTCGGATCTTTTTTGACTAAAGAGAAAGAACCAGTATTGAAAAAATCAGTTAACAGGTCTAACATTTACGCAATGTCAGGCGTTTACCGTTTTCAATGCAAAAACTGTTTTTCCTCATACATCGGACAGACCGGGCGCAGCTTCAAAGTTAGATACTTAGAACACGTTAATGCCATCAGATATAATAGATTTTCCGCAATAGGCCAACATATACATGACTTAAAGCATAATTTTACTACCATAGAACAAGACCTAGAAATTCTCAAAAACATAAATAAAGGCCCTTTACTTGACGTTACGGAGAACTGTTTTATTCACCTAGACCAATTTTTTAACCCTAACTTAAATCTTAACGAAATCTCAGAAAAATCCAACATTCTTTTCGACTTCCTAATAGAAGTCTTTAGAGGTATAAAAACCACGGGAGGAAAATCGATCTTTCAAGCTCTCCACAGTACTCTTTTACGGCCCACACCACTGCCACTCCGCCCTCCTGACCCGCCTTAAACTCCGCCTCCCTACCTCCTTTCCTCTCCACTTCCCGTCCCCCCCGTTTCCACCCCTCTCACTCTAACTTCGCTACTCAGTCACACCCATCTCACTTGTCTACAACTCTTCTTACACCACACACTCAGCACGCTAAACAAGGTGAGTCTCATATCCTATCATCCTTGGCCGCGACTCCATTTAGACTTCCATTTCACTTAGTTTTTCTTTCCTTTCTTTTAAGACTCACCACCCTGTTGAGCTGAGACTAATTCGAAGATCAACCTTATTCAATCGCCCAACATCAGGTGTCCCGGCCTCGAAAAAATCTTTTTGTTGGTATTGCTATATAACATCGGACCTGGACTTTTGTGCCTGAATTGAACATCAGAAAAGTGGACTATTTTACTACTTTGTTTTTACCACATCGTTCTATCATCATATTCAGACTTTTATGTTCAAAGCACCAGTTCAATTTTATGCACAATACTTACCCATCAAACTACTATGCTTTTATGTGTCACATCACATCATATTTTACTCAAGTTCTTCTAGCTTTTAAGAAAAGCAGCCTACCATTTGTGTTCAGCCATGCAAGAATTATTAATGCAATTTTTATGACATGTACTTTGCCCATTGTGATTTTTGTGGCTGATGATGACGCAATGAGCGTCGAAACCGGTTCTAACTATTTAATAAATATTATGTTGTGAACATCTTATGCAACACGTTTTGTATTGAAAAGGTTGAACCTTCCTTGATATTTTAATTGTGAATCTCAGTTCAATACGGGAAAATGAAGTTTTTAACTTATTATAACATAGTAACTCCGTTCTTGTTCTAGTTCTGTTGTTTTTGTTTAGTTCCTCGATGATAGCTGCGTCCGATATTTTATAGGCTCATTCCCCTTTCCGCTGGGTCTCTGCTTCTTATCTAATCTCCTTTCTTTGCTGCTTCTGAGCCTATCTCTTTTTTTCCATCCTTTCTCTTCACCAGTGCGGTAGGCATGTCCACAAGGTATACATCTCCACGTCACAAGACTCGCACAGGGTGTCCATTTAATTCAAACAAGCTCGCGGTAAACCCACTAACTCATACTAATTTCCCAGGCTTCCAAGAATAACACTTCCTTACACAAAGTATGGGGTGAAATGAAACAATTGAAGGTTTCTAGTATAGACCAAAATACAGAACATAATGAAAACTTCTTCCAAAATTATATAAATAATAAAATATGCTGTAATAATATAAATGATTTGAATATTACATAGATTTACAATTGCCTGTAATAAAATTTACAGGTGTCAATTAAATATTCCCAATGAGAGATCTTCCGATATCGTAGGATCTCACGTAATTTGGGCTATAGAAATAATTTATATATGGGTGTCAATACCTGGAAGGTTACAATTGTAATTAGGATACGTCTGAATGTAGTTTAAAATTATTGTAGTGTATTGTTGTATCTTATTATAAATTAGTGTGCTTATTCTATTATTGTAAAATATTTGTGTAGTATATAGTAGAAGTATCTGTAGAAACTCTCGTACTAGAATCCTGTTGTAATTAGAATAGGCTTAACTGCATTTTAGAATTGTGTAATTCTTGTGTATTTCTTTTGGTATTCAGTAATTAATGGCTGTTTTTATCGTGTTAGGGTGTTGTAGAATAAAAATAGAGTACAACTAAGTAGTGTTGTATTAGTATATTAATTACGTTATTGTTGTATGATCTTTGTGTACTATCCTAGACAATATTTCTTTCTTTTCATTTTTTTTTTTGTGTGCACAGATTGAGTTATTTTTCCTTTTCTTTCCATTTTTCTGTAAAGAATGGCTAAGGAGTGCAAGTGTAGCGACTGTGGGTATGGCCAGGCATTAAGGAGTTTGAGAGAGGAGTTGGAGTTGGAGAGTTTGAGGGAGATAATTAGGATTCTCTCAGAGGACAGGAAGGAAGGTAGGTCTCCCTTAAACAAAGTACAGGATACGGTAGGTGTAAAAGAGGGATGGGAAGGAAAGAGGGGAATTGTAGAAGACAGGTGGTCAAATGTTTTAAGGGGAAGGAGATTGCAGGATAAGGGCTATATTCAGCACAGGTGTCTGTGAGAAATCGAAACAAGTCAACAACAGAGGGAAGATGAGGAACAGGGAACTGTGCTGGGAAGTGTGGAAGTAGGAGGAAGGGAATAGGTAAGAAAGGGAAACGTAGAGTAGAGGATAGCAAAACACAGGTGGAACAGTTTCATGGGAGGGAGAAAACTGAGGACGAGGTAGCTTCTGCAGCTGTCGGGAAAGATATGGCTGACCAGGAGGGGTGAGGATCAAATGAGGTGGGTAGGGTTGATGCTCTGGTCATGGGGGATTCCATTGTTAGACCCACGAACCTACTGCACTGGCGTAGCACTGGGAGAGGTGATACTCCCACGTGGCGCGTCCCAGGCGGTGGATAGGGGTGTCCTAACAGGCTTGCCGGCGGACTTGGGGGAAATAAAACAACTCTCGCGGACCAAACACACTACCCCCTGTGGGTGGGGGACGCGCATGTAGAATACACCCGTGGTATCCCCTGCCTCTCGTAAGAGGCGATAAAAAGGGGTGATCTAGGTGCGGACATGGATTGCGGTTTGGTATAATGTGTTGGACCTCCTGTGGATGGGAGGTGCTGAATACATCCACAGGTAATCCCTGCCTGTCGGAGAAGGTGACTAAAAGGGTCATGTGGCCATGGTCCCCTCTTTATATTTTATTGTTTTTTTTTTAGTGTTATATGTGGGCCGGCGTAAGGTTGCACATGACAGCTGCGCACAATATTGGTCACACTGCAATGGCGCACGAAGCGATGTTGCCGCTGTAACAACAGCTGATTGCACGACACATGTGTTTTTAAAAACATGGGAGAAATGTTTTTAATGTCATCGCGATGATACACAATACTCGCCGATTATTCATCACACAAAATTATACGAGATAAATATACTACGAAGTTCTTATTGTCGCGATGTTAGAAAACACGGAAGAAATCGGCCGACAAGGATCTCACTTCATATACACCTTCACCAATAAATGTTAGAATAATATACACCGGTGCTAACACAAAATGTTTCAAGTAAATTCTATAAAATTTACGAAATTTCAGAAACCTTATTTTCATACCTGATTCACAAAGGCAGAAGCTCGATACCCTCCAGTTCACTGCCATCACTACCGTCGCCTTCGTTGTCATCATCGTCTAGGCAGATCATCAACTCCTTAGAGTCACTGATGATGCCATGTATTGCCATTGCCGAATTAATGAATGCTGCGACATGGCTAAATTTCTTCCTGCACAAAGCCGCATCCATTGGAGCAATACTCTCCCGGAACAGTCCTTCCACTTCAGTAACTGTGAAGGACGTGTTATAAGTGCGTACGTAATGTTTTACTTCACCCCATACCGTACCAACTCAATGAGGTTGAAGTGACAGTGGTACGGCGGCAACCTAATAACCTCGTGCCCTTGTTCCTTCGCTACCTCGTCGACTATTTTTTTTATTTTTTTTGCTTTACATCGCACCGACACAGATAGGTTTTATAGCGACGATGGGACAGGAAAGGCCTAGGAATGGGAAGGAAGCGGCCGTTGTCTTAATTAAGGTACACCCCCAGCATTTGCCTGGAGTGAAAATGGGAAACCACGGAAAACCATCTTCAGGGCTGTCGACAGTGGAATTCGAACCATCTATCTCCCGGATGCAAGCTCACAGCTGCGCGCCCCTAACCGCACGGCCAACTCGCCCGGTGTCGACTAATTTAGTCGTACACATATGCGCTGGGATATTTCTTTACTGCAGCCATTCCACTTACAGTTCTTTACGGGCGCTCGAAGAAGGGGTCTTGTCCATTATTACGGAGTGGTAACGTGCATTGTCCATAACAATGACAGATGGGACTTTGAGCTGTAAAAATCGTACTCGTGTCTTCGTATTGCATCAGCCTGGAAAGAATTAATTCCTATTACAGGAGATAGCTTAATTCGTTTCTTTCCCGGAGTGCTGTGAAACAAGTCCCTACTATCAGCCCCGTTTTCGCTATTGCTATGTACCCCAGTCACTTTTTCCTTCTGTTCTTGGAGGCGAACACCTGTTTGAATGACAGTACGCTTTGAAAGCCCTAATGTTTGAGATATGCGATCCACAACATGATCTACAGGAACGGAGAGACGGCTATACAAGCGTACGAATTTCGTCTCCCTCTCGTAAAACTCACGAGTTCTCCGCACTAATTCTAATGCCTGACTATTAAGGGACACTCCGCGGCTCAAAGGATTATCACTTCGCGCTTCATGACTATGTTGTCATTTCCGAGACATCGCACTGCATTCGTTAAAATAAAATTTCACAATTATCTCAAAATGAAAACAAAACTTTCATAAACGCGCGAATCACACCCGACCACGTGCTAGCGGCGACAGACAAAACGGCAACACTTCAATACAGTAGTCAAGCTACTTATAGATGGCACCACTATACTACCTATATTGCCAACAACAATCAACTGAAAACAGTTCGTATTTGTTTTGTAGCTCGTTTAAACCTTATAATATATTTTAAATGCTCATATTTGTGTAGGCAAATAAAAGATTATGAACACTATACGGAATTAAATACGAATTAACGTGAATAAAATGCACAACTCTATCTGACATAAAAAGCTGTGGATTGGTGATTCTGACTGACGGGTGACGTTCTTCATTTCACATTTGTAGTGGTGCCAACATGACTTACAACTGTCAAGTGCAACCTTGTGCCGGCCCACCTAGTTGTAAACCATTTCAAACTTTTTGATGTGCGTGCTGCTCGGAGAGGGAGCTCCTACATGTGCGACTACACTCGAAAGCTCGTGTCAGTAACCATGCAGGAAGCAGCGGGTGGGAGTCTCATGTACCCGGGCAGTAGTATCTGCCTGACAACACAGGTCCCCGCACAGCCGAATGCCAGAAGAACATATTCTTATTAATTATTTTTATTTATTTTTCCCTATGTTTAGTGCTCTGTGCATGCTATGGGGTACATGGTATTGCGGGTGACTGGAGGAAGGGAGTCTTAGTACTCATTACCTCAGTCCTCCCGTATTAGGCATCGTCCAACATCGGACCCCGGGCAGTACCTGCTATGACCAGGCGGGTACTCCCTTGGCTGCTTGGTTCGGCTACAGAGACCCCCGATCGGAGTGGGTGGCATTCGGGGAGGATGATTTCGGGCATGACGTCGAAACAACTATCGCCTGCCACCTCGGGTAGTTTGCTAACCAAGTCTTTAACTTTTGATTCCCTAAGGGGGGCAGCACCTTGGGAACAAGTGCGAATTAGTCTGGGTTCCAGCTTCCCTAGGTTCCTGGTTGTTACCAGAACCGTTGGGCAAGATTTCAAGCTGGTTAAATCGATACTTTTCAGTCGGCACATCAAAGGTGTATACAGTGAACTTGAGGATCTAAAGAAAATGCACAATGGTAGTTTGCTTCTGAAGACTAACACTGCGCTCCAAGCCGATCAGTTGCTTAAGTGCGACCACTTTGGCGACATCCCCATCAAAGTGGAAGAGCACAAAACCTCGAATCTGGTTCGTGGAGTTATTTTCCACCGTGATCTTATTCTGAACACATCTCCTACAAATGGGGCCTCATGCCCTCTGCCTGGAGAGCCTGATTCTGCGCCAGCAGGTCTTCACGTCTAGTGACGAGGTGCTGCACATGGAGAATGAATCTCCATCTTTGGATGGGGTGTGAGTGTAGGTTAGGTTAGGTAGCATTATGCTGCTCCTATCCTAAACCTCAGAAGACACACCCACAATATGGCACTGTTACAGTGGAATTGTAACGGTTATGATAGTTATCTTGCTGAGCTGTGCCAGCTCATTAGCGAGTATTCGGCGAGTATAGTCTGTATTCAGGAAACAAATTTCAGACCAGGTCATCATACGGTCTTGAGAAATTTTCGACTATAATCGACAGAACGAAATTATGCTCTCCGGACTTCCGGTGGCGTTGGCATTTTGTACGTTCCGATACCTACAGCGAAGAGGTTCCATTAAGAACCCTGCTACCGAGCGAGTTGGCCGTGTGCGTAGAGGCACGAGATCGTGGGTTCGAGCCCCACTGTCGTCAGCCCTGAAGATGGTTTCCCATTTTCACAACAGGCAAATGCTGGGGCTGTACCTTAAGGCCACGGCCGCTTCCTTCCAACTCCTAGGCCTTTCCCATCCCATCGTCGCCATAAGACCTATCTATGTCGGTGCGACGTAAAGCAAAAAAAAAAAAGCCTGAGGCTGTAGCTGTTCGCGTTCCGCTGCCTGTCATAGCAACAGTGTGTAATGTTTATTTTCTACCAGGCCAGCCTCTTAACATAAACGATGTCACTGATCTTATAGATCAGCTTCCACCTCCCTTCCTCTTACTGGCCGATTTTAACACTCATCACCCCATATGGGGCTCTGAGACGCCTTGCCCCCCCCCCCCGGGGAAGAAAGCTGGAAACATTAGTAACAGAGCTGGATTTATGTATTTTGAACACAGGAGAACCAACTCACTTCTGTGTACATTACGGCACATATTCTCGTATAGACGTAAGTCTGTGCAGCCGAACATTGGTTCCGTTGTTTCTGTGGAATACACACGATGCTCTTTGTGACAGTGACCATTTTCCCATCATTCTTACTTTGATGAAACAAAAATCCGTCGAGGCTCTCCCTCGATGGATTTTTAAACATGCTGATTGGCCAGAGTACACATCATTAGCTGTCTTTAACGACGATATCAGGCGGACCGTCGGCGAGGAAATAACTTACATCACCGAAGTTATTCTTGCTGCTGCTGAGGAGTCCATTCCGTTCTTCTCGGGGACTCCTCACCGAAAACTCGTTCCTGGGTGGAACGAAGAAATAGCAGCAGCTATCAAAGAACGCCGTTGCGCTCACAAACGTTACCAAAGACAGCCTACTACGGCCAACTCTGTAACATTTAAGAAACTCCGTGCTAAGGCGAGAGTTCTTATTCGCCAAAGTACGAAGGCTTCATGGGAGAGACATGTGTTGTTTCTGACGTCACATACTCCATCTTCTCAAGTGTGGACAAAGCTTCGACATATTTTGGGTATCCAAGGATCATCTCCTGTACCGGGAATTTCCATTGCAGGCAGTGTCGCCACTGACCCTCTCACGATTGCTAACCATCTAGCTAGTCATTTCCTTTGTGTGTTCAACGGAATCTGGATAGAGGGTGATTTTCCGTCTCAGTGGTGAGAGCGCATAGTCATTCCTGTCCTCAAGCCTGGCAAAGATCCTAAGTATGCAGGAAGTTACAGACCGATTTGTCTTACAAACTACCTGTGTAAGCTATTTGAGAGGATGGTAAATCGCCGACTCGTGTGGTGTCTGGAGAAACAAGGACTCTTGTTCAAGTACCAATGTGGTTTTTGATCCGCTCGCTCGACCACTGATCACTTGGTACGCCTGGAGAGCTCTATCCAGGATGCGTTTCTCCGCAAACAGCATTCGGTAGCTGTTTTCTTTGACTTAGAAAAGGCCTATGACACCACATGGCAATATGGTATCCTTTGTCCTGCATCAGTGGAGATTCCGAGGTCACTTGCCGGTATTTACTGCAAATTTTTTGTCCCTCCGTCTATTTTGTGTCCGAGTAGGGAGGATATATTCGCAATACCACGTTCAGGAAAATTGAGTCCCACAGGGATCGGTCCTTGGTGTGCTGCTTGTCCCCGAGCAACGCGGCCGTTTGGAATATGCTTGGATAGCAGTTACAGATTGTTTCACGTACCTTCGGTTCCTTGCCTTGTCAGGCAACCAAGTGGGGTACCTCCGTGGGTAGTACGGCGACCTGAAATATTCCTGGATCTGTACACTGGCCCGAAAGAAAACACGGCCCCTTCGATTTATCGGAGGCTCTTCCTGTCCATCATTGGCCGTTATCCAGGTTCAGTCGTCGTCTGCACGGTTGGTTCAAGGACAGAAACAAAGGTGGGCTGTGCGTTCGTTGTCGACAATGATAGGTTTTTTTTTTTGCTCTCCCAGAAACCTGTAGTGTGTACACAGTAGAGCTCTATGCTATCTGTGAATCTCTGCGGTACACACTGTCCAGTGGACGCCAACACTTCCTTCTGTGTACTGACTCCTTCAGCTCGCTACAGTCCATTGATACTTGTTTCCCTCGACACTCTCTGATGCAGCGGGTCCAGGACCTGCTGGGCGGGTGTTCGGATGCCGGCACCAGAATCACTTTCATGTGGCTCCCAAGCCACATGGGTGTAGATGGAAATGAATTAGCAGATAAGGCTGCCAAGAAGGCAGTTACACTGCCCCCATTGCCTTTCAAGGTTCCAGCAAATGATATTAGCACTAATCTGAAACATCTGGTTATGTCCCATTGGGAGATGGAGTGGCAGGCCATTCCACTTCCTAATAAGCTGAGAGCGATCAAAGGAACAACGAAGGTATGGAGGATTTCCCTTTAGCTTCGTGGAGGGAAGCCGTGGTATTATGTCGTCTTTGGTTCGGCCACGGTATCCTGACTCACTCTCATCTTTTGAAAGGAGAACCCCTTCCAGTGTGTACCTGCGGCGATCATCTTACCGTGGTACACATCCTTACGGAGTGTATGGTCCTGGTCGATGTTCGCCGTAGTCTTAACCTACCGAGCTTGATAGCTGCAGTCGCTTAAGTGCGGCCAGTATCCAGTATTTGGGAGATAGTAGGTTCGAACCTCACTGTCGGCAGCCCTGAAAATGGTTTTCCGTGGTTTCCCATTTTCACACCAGGCAAATGCTGGGGCTGTACCTTAATTAAGGCCACGGTCGCTTCCTTCCCACTCCCAGCGCTTCCCTGTCCCACCGTCGCCATAAGACCTATCTGTGTCGGCGCAACGTAAAGCAACTAGCAAAAAAAATTTAAAAAAATTCTTAACCTCTCGAGTACAATCTCCCTTATCTTGCGAGATGACGAGCAGTCAGCGGACCTCGCCATCTGCTTTATGAGGAATAGTAGTCTGTTTTATCGTGTATAATGATGTCCTTTGTCCTAGTGTATTTGTGTCGATTGCGCTTTTATCCCATTGACTTCATTTTAGTTTATGTTGTGTATTTTAATGTGTTATTTTAACGTCTAACGTAAATTATGTATGTATATATTTGTACTACCAGGCAATGCCTTATTCCTTTGTCTCCTGTATTTTCTTTTATTTTATTAAAAAATAAGGCATTGCAAATTAGATCCACTGACTGTTTTAATCTCATACTCATTTTTTCATCGCCATTTTTTTAAACTCTTGTCAGTGGATACATTTAAAATTTTTACCTATCGTATATCATGTCGTTAATCTCGTCTCATTAGGGGCCGAGACCTGCGATGTTAGGCCCTTTAAAACAGCAAGCGTCGTCATCATCATGATTAGTACCCACTGTATGAGGAACACAACAGGATAGTGGAAGTCCCTGTGGTTAGTACACGTATGTGATGAACACCGTAGGTTTGCGTTGCCTGTAAATGGCACAGCACTGTGTGAAACACTGTAGGTCTGTATTACATGTGCGAATTTCATTACGTGTGAGTAGTACCATAATGTGTGGAATACCGCGAGTCTATGCTTCTTTTAATTAGTACCACAAGATGACAAATACCATGGTTGCAACTTTTATTATAATTTGGATCCACCTTATTCAATACATAAAAACTGTTGTTTAGATGAAATTACAACATATATTTCAATCAGAACTAGTTTTGACGCCCTTTTTGCGTCATCATCAGCTGATATAGGTTCTTGGAAAAATTGGCAATTACATAAGTTTATCTACGTCAAATTGAACACATTTTAAAACCGTATTAACAACCTAAAACTGTGTTACAATTATTCTGTCTCAAAGTCCATATTTTCTAACAAGTCCGAGACTTGCGAGTCTTAAACCATAAATTGGTGAAAACATACGTAAACCGGTTTGCTCACTAATAAAATAACGTGGATTTAAAAGAACAACAACTTTAAATAAAATAGTCCTGAAGAAACATTAGCTTAATTTAACACACTTCTTAAAACGTGATGTAGAATCGTATTAAAATCTATATATATAAAATAAAGAGCTTTGTCTGTACATTGCTCAGAATTTGAAAATAATGGTATTTCTATATCGGTCACGTCCATAGTAACAAGAAAATCCACTTACTTTTCCGTAATTTCTGTCTGTCTGTCTGTATGTATGTACACGCATCACGAGAAAACGGCTGAGGAGAATTTAATGAAAATCGGTATGTGAAGTCGGGGGATGATCCTCTACAATCTAGGCTATAAATCATTTCACTCACGCTGAGTGAAATTGTAGTTTAGGGGAGGGCCTAAAATTGAATTGTCAACTATTTATGTTATTAGTGTTCGTATTTTAAAGAAAATGGGTATGCAAAGTTGGGAAATAAATTGCTACAATCTAGGCTGTCAATAATTGTATTCACGCTGAGAAAAATGGTAGTTTAGGGGAAGGCCTAAAATTTAATTCTCAAATATTATTAGTAGTCCTATCTTGATAAAAATCGGTATGCAAAGTCAGGAAATAAGTCGCTATAGTCTAGGCTGTAAATTATTTTATTCACGCTGAGTGAAATGGTAGTTTAGGGGAAGGCCTAAAATGTAATTCTCAAATATTTCTTATTAGAGGTGTAATCGATGAATGCTACATAACTAAGGTTATATAGTATTAAATTTCCTATTATTCATGTCATATACATTGTTACCGTACTGGCTATGATCACAAAGATATTCATGAATTTGGATTTTTGTTACTAAGTCCATATCAGCGCCGAGTAACGAGAAAATGGCTAAACATTATTTAATGAAAATCGGTATGTATAGTCGGAGAATAAGAAACTACCGTTTACGGCATAAAATATTTTACAAATCGCAGAGTCGTAAAAAAACTAAATGTGTAGGCCTACAATATAGAAAGCTCATTACATTGATCAACAATAACATTACATTGACCATTGTTTGTCGTGATGTGGTTTGTGTCTTCTGTTGTCCCTCATCTCCGGTAGATAGGATTACTGCTATCTCTCGGATGCAAGCTCACAGCTGCGCACCACTAACCACACGGTCAACTCGCCCAGTCGTACAGAGTGTAACAGCCTGCCTGAATATTAATGGGAAGTAGCTGGGGAGTTAGATAACTTTCTTCTTTAGCATGCCATTCCCCTGGTTTATAAATTTTCTGATACTACTGGTACGTAATACACTGGATCATCATAGCATTCGGGCTATTCAATCCCTACTCTGAGGCACTGATTGGAATGAAAATTGTGCATATTTAGCGGAATAATGGCAGATGAGTGTTCATGGCAATCTGCGGCCTGATCATCCCAGCTCTGGATCTTTGGACTATTAGATTGGCACCGCAATCTAACCGCAACACTGTTCATTAAAAGTGATAAAACGTGCGGCTTTCCATTTGATCGAGTATTTTATATGATAGCATTCCTTTTAATTGCTACATTCATACTTACGTTTTTGTGATGACCTATGTTGATTTCAGTTAGGAAAACCACAAAGTCAATCTTTCTGAGAATCCCGTAGCGAAGCACGGGTACATCAGCTAGTACTTCAATAAAATCTTCAGAGTCGCTTTAATGGAACAATCCTAGTGAGGTGGAAACGAGCAATCGGTCCTTTAAGATGTTAACAAGTACAACGTTCCCAGTTCAATGCGGACCTGAAATAATAGGAATGTAATAAACTATCACTTAACTGAAGAGGCAAAATATAAAATTACGTTTTACAACGTAAACGTTTTTACGTGACTCACCTCAAAAGATCGCTGTCCATGTGAAGCACAATGAAGCCTGGCGAGCAGTGTTGTGTTAGTAATCAAGTGTCGAAGGTTGGTCGGGACCGAAGGGGGGAAATAGGGGAAAGTGGGAGGAGCAACTGAGGAGCGGCAACTTGTTGGAGCTCTGGAGGGCGTGGTCGTAAAAAGCAACTTGTAAAGCTTTTACGCATAATATGAAACACTGTCCTATTGACCGGGATATGTACATTTTAAAAAACTCAATAAGGAAATCAAAAAGAATATTTGATTTTTCAGAAATTTCATTTAAATTAAGGTTTGGATTAAAATACTGATCCAGGTGTATATAGCAACCCTCTGTAACATCCAGCAAACTTCCTTTTCCTAAGTTCTCCAAGATCTCTATGTCCTGTTCTATAGATGTGAATTTATGCTTAAATTCCGTGGCTCTACTTTCCTAGCGATAAGTACCATAATGAGGGGTGATGACTTGGATTTTGGAGAAGTCACTAGAGTATATTTAAAGCATTTTTTTTTTCTGTGGGATTGTAAATCTATTTGGCTAATACCAGGTAAGTAGAATTGTGGCATGTTCGGATAATGCATTTCATAATATAGTTTGTGTGAAATGATGAACACATCAATTTATTAATTACGGTCCTATTTCGTCCCGTACTTACGTACAGAATTATATTGGGATGTCTAAGAAGCAAGAAAAATCTGCAAGAACTCCTCCGAAAAGGAAAGCAACGTTATGTCCTTTACAAAAATCAGGTCAAGAAATGCTTACACATTGCTGCGAGCAATTGAAATATAAAGACAAAGAGGAAGGTGTCAGTCGTAGTGATCCGGACCAAATGATAAGAGTTTCAGAATTAACTGGGGTAAGTGTTTATTTTTATCTTGTTTCTATGATAATTTTCTGACATAATGGCAATCAGTTGAAATGGGGGTGTATTTCATTCTGAACCTAACCTAACCTAAGAATGTATACCATGTCTTGTCTCGATTTTGATACGGTTTGTAGACTTAACCTTTGTGTATTCATATTGACATATGGTGTATGTGTATGTAATATTTTTCCTTGTGTGTGTTCTTACAGCGTGGTTTCAGTTTAGTCCGAGAGGTAATAGGAAATTTCAAGATTGGAGTTGAATTTTCTACCCCAGGTAAACGCCGGAAGCGTGAACATCCAGTGACTGGCATAGACAGTTCTTCTAAGGAAGCGATAGCAAGGTTTATTTATGGTAAATTACATAAAGTTAAAGTAACTTCAAAAGGAATCTATGGCAACATTACTTATTGAAATTGGCATGCAGGTGAGATAACTTCCCAGAAATGTTTTGTGCTTGTATCGACATACAGCTCTTTTGAGACCCTTGTAACTCTTTTTTCTGCCCACAGAAGAAGTTGTAACTGTAAGAAAGGTTTTCGACCATATGAAAGCAAATTATGTCACTTATTTGTACAAGGGCTCCGAAACATCATTAAGAAGAATTTTGAAGGCCCTGGGATTTGTGTGGAGTAAAGGGGATCCCTATGCGTATGTTAGAGAAAATGAAGACATTTGTTTTAAGAAAGCCTGTTTTCTGAGGGAATACATGCGAAATAAGGACAGTGAAAACCAAAACCTGTTGTTTTCTTGGTTGGGACTTGGATTTTTATGAATGGTGAATATATACATTATATTTTGTACAAAAATCATAGAATAATTTATCTTCATCAGTTTTCTTTGGTTTCAAATGTGCATTTCTAGAATCATAGAATAATTTATCTTCATCAGTTTTCTTTGGTTTCAAATGTGCATTTCTCTGTCAGGGTCACCCACATACTCCTGAAATAAACCACACAAATCTGGACATGATTTTCAAGGAGTAATTTGTCGACCTGTCTGAGGGAGGAAGATTGGTTATTGTTCATGCTGGAACGAAATATGGTTTTGTACCTGGTATGTACTTACTTTATTTTACTTTAGTGAGCTGATCTCTCTGTACATAGTTATGAGGGTATTTAGGGGTTGTAGTACGGATGTAAAGGGGAGGGCACATAAGTCTCTGGTAAGATCCCAACTTGAGTATAGTTCCCCTGTATGGGACCCTCACTTGGATTATTTGATTTAAGAACTGGAAAAGTTCAAAAGAAAGAAGCACGATTTGTTTTGGGTGATTTCTGACAAAAGAGTAGCATTACAAAAATTTTGTCGAGTTTGGGCTGGGAAGACTCGGGAGAACGGAGACAAGTTGCTGGACCAAGTTGTATGTTCCGAGCTGTAAGTGGAGAGTCGGTGTGGAATGACATTGGTAGACGAATAAGTTTCAGTGGTATTTTAAAAGTAGGTAAGATCACAGTACAATGATAATGTTAAGGATGAAAATTGGGGCAAATGTTTTTTTTAAGAAGGGAGTTAGGGATTGGAATAATTTAACAAGGGAGATGTTCAATAAATTTCCAAATTCTTTGCCATTATTGAGGAAAAAATTTAGGTAATCTACATCTGCCACCTAGGCGACTGTCCTAAGTGCAGGTCAGTGGTGACTGATTGATTGAAATTGACTGGCACTATATTGGAAGTAGCATTATAACTTACCGCTCACTGAGTTCTATATGTGGTTCTTGATTTTGACTTCTCTACAGTTAAGGGATCTCTTGGTTATTAAAAAGACCTTCAGGTATTCACTTCAGGCCAACGATTAACTTTAGAGAGGTACTTCAATCAAAACTTCTCCAGTGTATTTTCATATAACATTACTGGATATTTGTATCAGTAAATTACTTGTATTGTAGGCTTATTTATTACATTTGTTCTGTATTCGACAATCTCCACTTGAGTCAGTGAATGATACTTGACTGTTGTGAACACCTTCCAAGCTTCTTATTTCTTAGTGCCTGATGTAGGTTCACGGTTCGCAGCATACATTTGTTCTAAGGTATTAAAATTAGTGTTTATACTTATATCATTAATACAAGTGATCGTGGACTTCTAATCCAGATATAGGCCTACTAATGGAAATACATTCTTGAGAGATGTTAGGATAAAGTAGTGTAAGTAGTAATTCATTGACTTCATCAGGTGACTTTGCTACATTGTAGTTGGTTTCACTTAAAATCAGGCATCTTTTTGCATCATTCAACAGAAATCACAATTTTTGTCAATTAATAGGCCTATCCCTGAAGAGGGTGATCTCATGCTTTAAGGGAATACTTTTTTGTAGAAGAAATAACTTCATTCTAAAACTTAAAATTCTTACAGGTGCTGATTTGGTATTTGCCACAAACTTGTAGATAAATCAAGATTATCATGGTGCTATGAACAGTGAGAAATTTCAGATGTCGGTGGAAACACAATCATAGGATTAAGAAATATAGGACCCTGTGTTATTGTAATGGATGTTGCAGTATATCACTGTAAGCTTATTGAGCATCAACCAACAACGAAATGGAGTAAGGATCAGTTAGTGGTAATTATACTACATTGAACATTTCCTTCTACTGAATGATATTTAATGATGTTACAGAAATTAATTTTTATTTTTCCTTCAATTTATAGTCATGGTCATATACTTCTCAGGTTGTGATACTTCAATATATCCTACAGCTGACAGCAGAGATGTGGAAAAATGAAGTGAAACACACTGAGAAGAAGATTGTTGAGTTCTACAATAATGAGGTGAGAGGTGTTCCTGAAGTGGAGGAACTAGTCATTCATCATGGAAGCAGTGAATCTGAGGTGGAAGAAGAAGAAAGAAGAGGAGAAGCTGAGGAGTTAGCTGTACCATTGTAAGAGCCATTCCATGAGATTAAGGATTTTATAACTTTGCTGGGAAATAATACATTTCTGATTGCCCTCTCCTTTAGGATATAACGAAGTTACATTTGAAAATTGTGGGGAAATACTACCTTTTTTCTAAACATAGCTATTTTATGCTGGTACCGCAGTCTAGGTGTACTAGCAAGGGACCATCAATCAATGTTAAGAAAATTTGAAACCAATTTATACACCTTCTGAAAGAGCACACTGAAATATGTAAAACCTTTGAGTATTACATTCTATCCTGAGTGTATCTACGAGTTACAGGGCGGTATAGATGTGCAGTTGGGGGTCAGTGTCCAATTGGAGTGAAATTATCTTAAACTGCTGTGGCGCGGTGTGAGACGAAGAGGGAGAGAGAGAGAGAGAGACACAGCACTGTGATGGCAATGCACCATGTAAACATTGTACCCCTGTTAAACTACGTATGCATTCCTTTTAAATCATAACGCAGTAATCACAAAACTTGGAATTAATTTATACTTCTTTTGTCTTACATTTAACCATATATACTTGCATCTTACATGAATTTAACTTACCGGTTATAAATTCCTGGTGACAGGTCGACTTGAACCACCAATCTCGAAGACCATAGTCTTTTTAGCGTTGTTACTTAGCTAAAATGTCACTGGAGAGGTAATTGTTAAAAGTCTTATATATAGGCTGTACAGATTAGTGACGGGATATTTGATTCATTAGATCCCGCTCACGTTACTGAATCGATATAGTGAGCAAATTCACGGCTCATTAGAGTCATTTATCCTATTGCATCTGTGTAGTGTGTACTGATAAGACAGCAGCAACAACATTCAATGCTTGCTGCTGCCATCTGGTCATCATTCTATGAACTGCTTTCCTATGCATCATCTACCTTTAAGATTCAGTACTATACTTGCTTATTATATTACAAGCACAAAACTTACGTAGTTAATAATAATAATGGTAATAATAACTAGACATAACTCAAATTTTATGCACTGCCTAATGGTTTCCCACAGTTCTTTGAAAGTCACAACTCACATACATATATATGAGGACGGTTTGAAAAGTTCTCGGAATCACCGCTAGATGTCGGTGCTAGAGCAACGAGGTTCCCGCGCAATAATCACACATCCTTTGTGAGTGAACACGTGGTGCGTCAGTGCTCTAGCTGCAGAAGTGTGGTAGTGACGACTCTTTGTTGTTGTTCCCGCGTAGTGATTTGTGACAATGGAAAAAAACTGAGATTCGAGCAGTGATTAAATACTTTGTAAAGAAAGGTATGAAAGCAAAGGAAATACATGCCGACTTTCAGAACACACTGGGGGACTCTGCTCCTTCATTTTCAACTGTTGTCAAGTGGACCAGCGAGTTTAAATTTGGTCGGGAGAGCTTGGATGATGATCCGCGTCGTGGACGGCTAAAAAGTGTTATGACCCCAGAATTTATAGCAAAAATGCGTAAAATGGTCATGGAGGATGGTCGACTGAAAGTGCGGGAGATTGCTGAAGCTGTAGGTATGTCTTCTGAACAGGTATATTATATTTTAACCGAAGAATTGGGTATGAAAAAAATATCCGCAAGATGGGAGCCGCGGCTCTTGATATTGGACAATAAACGCACCAGATTGGAAATGTCCGAGCAAAGTCTGGCCCGTTTTCTGTACAACCAACAAGATTTTTTGCGCCGGTTTGTGACTACAGATGAAACTTGGGTCCACTACTATACCCCAGAGACAAAACTGCAGTCAAAGCAGTGGAAACATGCTGATTCACCACCACCAAAGAAAGCAAAGGCAGTGCGTTCGGCCGGAAAGGTAATGGCCTCAGTTTTCTGAGATGCAAAAGGCATTCTGCTGATAGATTATCTTCCTACTGGCCAAACAATTACGGGGCAATACTATGCAAACCTCCTAGGCCAACTACAGGAAAAGATACACGAAGCAAGGCCTGGTTTGGCAAGGAAAAAGGTCATCTTTCATCAGTACAACGCTCCGCCGCACACAAGTGTTATTGCCATGGCAAAACTTCATGAACTGGGGTACAAATTGTTGCCACATCCACCTTATTCACCTGATTTGGCACCATCAGACTTTCATCTATTCCCCAAGCTGAAAATTTTCCTTGGTGGACGGAGATTTTCTACAAGGGAAGAACTGACAGCCGAATTGGAGAGGTATTTTGCAGGCCTGGAAGAATCTCATTTTTGAGATGGGATCAAGGCATTGGAACATCGCTGTACCAAATGCATTAGTCTAAAGGGAGACTATGTTGAAAAATAAAAGCAGTTCCACTGAGGTAAGATACTTCATTCTAGTACATTCCGAGAAAATTTTCAAAGCACCTACGTATAGAGAGAGAGTGAATTAGATATAAAAATACCTGTGTCCACAATAAGTAGCTCACATATTAAATATAAATCAAATAAGTTGCTTTACGTCACACTGACACAGATAGGTCGTATGGCGACGAAGAGAAGAGAATAGAAGAGAGGGGAAAGGGCTAGAAGTGGGAAGGAAGTGCTGTGGCCTTAAGGTACAGCACAAGCATGTGTCTGGTGTGAAAATGGGAAACCACGGAAAGCCATCTTAACGGCTGCCAATGGTAGGATTCGAACCCACCATTCCCGGAATACAAGCTCATAGCTGTGCGAACCTAAACGCACGGCCAACTAGCTCGGTCATCTTTGAAAATGTCTTTTTCTATCAGCAGAGGATTTTTTAAATGGTTATATTTTGTATAGGCTACACGAGATGAACAGCAGCCCACTGGTTTTCTGATTAAACATCTTTTTATTTAAGCTATTGCATCAGTCTGCTTACTTACTTAGTGTCCACGTACACTGGTGACTTCATGATTCGATTATTGAAGTATTGTGCAGTGATGCGTCATACGAACTGAGAGAATGTCAAGCGGTTCTACCGAATATAAAACAGACAATTTTGAGTGGTCATGAGCATGACTCATAGTCTTAGGTTAGGCTAGATAATAATGTTATTGTCTTTATGCCCCACTAACAACTTTTGTGGTTTTTGGAGCCGCCGAGGTGCTGGAATTTAGTCCTGCAGGAGCTCTTTTTTACGTGCCAGTAAATCTACCGACACGAGGCTGAGCACCTTCAAGTACCATCGTACTGAGCCAGGATCGAACCTGCCAAGTTGCGTTCAGAAGGCCAGTTCCTCAACCGTCTGAGCCACTCAGCCAGGAATGGAGGCTAGAGAGCTGAGTTTAAGTAATTGTCGAACGTCAACTAGTTATAAAAATACTGATTGATTAAACTAATACGGTAAATAGAATAACCTAATAGCCTACCTACTTACAAGCTAGGTACTTTCGAATTGTTTTGACTACCTTTTTAACACTGCAAATAAATCCATCTATTATTTAAAACTCCATGTAAGAAGAGGACAGTGAATGCAAGTAGGTATTATTTTCAAATGAGCTGAACTCGAGAGTCCATTATAGCGTATGATTCTTTCAGTTTACCATGGCTCTGTGTATATTGCTTCAGAGGAAGTTCGGCTCCCCGCCATTGTCCAGTGTACAGATAATGAACCATGTATGTGTTGTGTCTCACTCATCCGTGACTGCGTACGATTCTTTCAGTGTGCCATGATTCACTGTGTCTCGCTTCAGCAGAAGCTCGGCTCCTCGCCAATGTCCAGTGTCATAATCTATGAGCTTCATTTCCGTATTGATTGCTACTACAACATAAAAATGAATTGGAAGCCTCCACCTTATCAATACAGTGTTTATTTATTATTGATTACAGTAAATCCAGTACCGGTTTCGACCCCTATGGGGTCATCCTCAGCTGTCATATATCAAACTAGTTTCAAAAACATCACATTACAGAGCGTTGCATATGCATGAAAACTGACCCAATTTGACAAATGATTAAAAACAAGTTAAATGTTCAAATAGTAAGAATAATAAAATGGGTCATTTCCTCTTTAACTTTAAAAGTTACATGTTGTGAGAGGCATGTCACCTCATTATTTCATTGATCTAATGAACATCAATTAAAATTTTTACATTACTTATGTATACTGATATTTGTGAAGTTATTACTATTTCATACCTGCCAACTTTCCCGATTTAGGCGGGAGACTCCCGATTTTCGACAGTTTTTCCCGCCTCCCGATTATTCTATTATTTCTCCCGATTTTAGCTTATTTTTTGGTGAACTTCAGACATTTGTTTTCAAATCTTGCTGTCTCAGCTTTTTTTACGCCAGTGGCCGGAAGTCCTTCGCTCATTGGCCGCTTTCAAACGAAATATCGACGTTTATTAATGCGCGAAATGTGCGCGAATGCGCGATGTTTATTGAAACCTGTATATCGCGACGCGTATATCGATTGTCAATCTCGTTTCGCATGCTGTTTTCGTGTTCGTTCACATCAGTCTAGACGATTCTAGAGACTAGTCGTTATATATGGAGTCTTTTTTAGTATTTTAGTGACAGAATTTCAATGATAACGACTAGTGACTTCTCTAGAGATTTTAGGAGCCATTTGGAGAAAATTCTGACTAATTTTATCTCAATATAAATAGAGAGTTTTGTCTGCACATTGCTCAGAAAAAAAAAAAAAACATCTCCGTACCGGCCGTGACCGCAGTAACAAGGGGAAATGCAAGTTTTAATTTTCCGTAATTTCTGTCTGTATGCATATATGTATGTATATACATATGTACGCCCATCACGAGAAAACGGCCGAAGAGAATTTAATGAAAATCGGTATATAAAGTCGGGGAATAGGTTGCTACAATCTAGGCCATAAATAATTTTATTCACGCCGAGTGAAATGGTAGTTTAGGGGAAGGCCTAAGATGTAATTCTCAAATACTTTTTTTTTATTGGCCCTGTTGATAAATACTATATAACTAAAGTTATATATTATTAAATTTCGTATCGTTTATGTCTTATACATTTTTACCGTACCGGCTATGATAAGAGATATTCATGAATTTGGATTTTTGTTGCTAAGCCCATATAAGCGCCGAGGTACGAGAAAATGGGAGAACAGAATTTAATGAAAATTGGTATGTTATGTTGGGGAATAAGGAACCACAGTCTATGCTATACATAATTTTATTCACCCTGTTCGAAATGGTAGTTTAGGGGAAGGTGCCAGAAATTTAATTTTTGATTACCTATCTTAGCCTATCGAAAATTACTATGTAACTAAGTAATAGAGAATACAATTTCCGATTATTTATGTCTTATTCAGTTTTAGTGTACCGACTAAAATGAAATTAAATTGTGAAGATGATTATAAGAATGAGAAAAAAGTCATGAAGGAACGATCGCTGGAATAATAACACAAGAGGGAGTCATGAAAGAAAGGAGGACTCACTTTACATTAGATGCTCTAATATCACAGAGTCAGAAGAAAACTAAATGTGAAGGCCTGCAGTATAGAAAGCTCATAAAATTGATCAACAATAACATTACATTGGCCATTGTTTGATGTGATGTGCTTTGTGTATTCTTCTGCCATTTATCTCCGATAGATGGGATTACTGCTGCGTACTGTTATTGAGTATAACAGCCTGCCTGAATATTGGCGGAAAGTAACAGGGAAGTTAGATCTCGCTGTTCTTTAGCATGCTATTCCTCTGGTTCATAAATTTTCTGATACTACTGGTATGTAACACACTGGATCAGCATAGTATTCGAGCTATTCAATCCCTACTCTGGGGCAGTGATTGGAATGAGCAGTGTGCACACTTAAACGGAATAATTACGCAGGAGTGTTCACGGCTGTCTGCGTCCTGGTCATTCTAGCTCTGGAACTTTGAACTGTTAGATCGACACCCTGTTAATTTCGTTAAAAGTAAGAAAATGTGCTGTTTTATATTTTTTCGAATATTTCATATGACAGCGTTGTTTTTAATCGCAACATTCGTACTGATGTCATTGTAATGACCTATGTTGACACTTCAGTTGGGAAAACTGTAAGGACAGTCTTTCTGAGAATTCCGTAGCAAAGCACGAGTACATCAGCTAGTTATTTGATACAGATAGTATTGCACTTCGCATAATTGCACGGAAGCTTGATGCAATATATTAATCTATGCATTTGCTAAGTAAGGACATCTAAGTGCATGACTGATTCACACGTGTGGAGCATGAATTCATGCTATTTTTGGAAATATTATCAGAGACTGATCATCTCACTCACATACTTCCTGTGAGGGAATAGAGATGTGTAATTTTTAGCATTGTAGCTTTGAAACAATAAGTGTTATAAATATATCATAGTGCTGTACTGTGCTAGACGTAGAATAAGCAGTTTTGACCAATAATGTATCTCCTGATTTCTCCTGATTTTTCCTGATTTTCATATCGAAATCTCCTGATTTTTGGTTTTGTAAAGTTGGCAGGTATGCTATTTACATTTGTGATATTGAGATATTACAATGTTTAAAAAAATTATATATACATAGAAAGTTGACCCAATATAACAGGCCGTTTAAAGAATGAATGAAGTAGTAAAAACAAAATAAAATGGGTCCTCTTTCTACTCTAACTTGTTACATGTTTGTTGTTACTACAATATTCCTGTTGGTATGGTAAGTACACAGGTATTATGGAGTGCTACTATTTAATGTTGAAATTTATAACTGTTTTTAATTCATTCCAGCGTTTTCTTCTTCTTCAGATGATTGTATAATATTGCAGGTGATATAAATATCTTGAAGATTCTAAACGTTGTTATGAAGAATTACGTCTTAATTTATAATCGGTCGGATGCATTGTCTGTGTACTATATTCTCAGTGTGTACTAAATGCCGAGTTAAAATTGCGTATAATGAGCTGAAGTTTATTTAGTTACAGCGTGCATCTTAGTATGGCATTATACTATGTCAAATGTCAAACAATATACATTTTGATGTCTTGGGTGATAGCGTGAGGGCGTCTTTTATGTTGTAGGCCGTATTGTCTGTAAATAGAAATAAATTGTGTAAAGAACGGCGTCTGATGAACTGTAAGGAGTAAAGTATGTGTGTTGTACTTACGTTGGGTGTTGACACTGTGTGCGTTGCACGGCTGCATGTCGAGATCTGTAGCATGTTAGTTTGGGACTGTTGCTCGCGTTTGTAGAGGGGAGGTTTGGAGGGATGGGAGGGACGACTGTCGAGAGAGCGGAACTAGAGTGGGAGGGATCTTTAGGCGGTTCTTTTGTATGTATAGGATGTTGTTTCTTGACTCTTTTCAAATAATGACTTTTTAGGACTGTATCAAAAAGAATGTTGGTTTTTTCCATAATTTCGTTTAGGTTGAAATTTGGGTTGACGTATTGATCTAAGTTTATGCAAAATTCTTCTAAGATACTGAGCAAGGGGCTCTTGGGGTTTGTATTCATGATTTGGATGTCATTGTTAATATTTGTAAATTTATGTTTTTGGTCTTCGATATGTTGTCCCATAGCTGAAAAATGTCTATGCTTAACTGCATTAATGTGCTCGTTGTATCGTATCTGGAAGTTCCTTCCGGTATGCCCTATGTAGCTGGCTTCACAGTCGTTACATTTTAAGCGATAGACACCTGAGTGGTTGTATTGATTTTTATTGTTGTATTGTATTATTGTATATTTCTTTCAGAAAAGTGATGTCAAATGCCTGTCAAACGACCTAACACCAAAATTTCTCAAAATATACAATAATAAACATAGGAATACCAACCAAACCCGAAATATACAGAAAAAGACAAACCGAATTTGGCTAAAAGAAGAAATTAAATTCATGTACAAGAAAAAACAACACCTCAACGCACAACTGTACGAAACGCACCTGAAAGCTTCACGTGACTTACCAGACACTTACTGGAATAATTTTCAACAAATAACCAATGAAAAAATAACAAACATAGCCATACAGAAGCAGAATACATTAAACAAGAAACTAAATGTTTTAAAACAATCACATGGCCATCACATACAGAATCACACACCCAATAGACAACACTTGACCAAACCTATTGACAATGACCAGCATGTATTCCATCCACCAATGAAAAATTTAACTAGCACAGAATTTAATGAAACAGAATCCATTATACTGAGCAAGGGACCCAAACACAATTGGGAAAATGACTCAATATTTCAAAATATCACTACCATTATTACTGAAACTGAAAATGCCATAAACAAAATACCCTATGAACAACAGGATGAAATTAAGAAAAAATTGCCACAATATATTAATAGAATCAGTAAAGGGAACAGCAAACAAGATGCTATGAACCACACAAAACTTAAAAAGCTCAAAAACAAAATTAAACAAAACAACTTACTAATAACTAAAGCTGACAAAGGTAATACAACGGTTATTATGGATAAAGACGAATACATAACTAAAACCAAAACTTGTTTCCAAGATGAAACCTTTCAAATCAAAAATAAGGACCCTACCAACAGCATTCAAAGAAACCTAAAAACCTTACTAAAAAATACCCACTTTCTTTTAAACGAACAGGAAACCACGAAACTTATTACAATGAACCCAGGACTACCTACTGCTAAAGCATACCCAAAGATCCATAAAGACAACATCCCTATGAGGCCTATAATAAACTATAAACCAAGTCCCACCTACAAATTATCACAATTTATTCAAACAATTCTCAAAAAACCTTACGTATTCTTATCCAAAAAAACAATAAGAAACTCAATAGAATTTTGTAACATCACTAAAAATATAAAAATAGAACAGCACCATAGATTAGCATCATATGACATAATAAATATGCACCCCAACATACCTACACAAAAAACCATAGAAATCATAGAATCCAATCTCAAAAATCACAGCAAACTCAGTATTTTAGAAATAGAGGAATTCATAAAATTACTACCCTTTGCCATCAACAATAATTATTTCAAATTTTTTGACACTATATATCACCAAAAAGGATTATTTATGGGTTCTCCAACATCAGGTATACTGGCTGAAATATATATAGATTACTTAGAACATCAAGAAATCCAAAAACTAGATAATATCCCCTTCTGGTGCA
This sequence comes from Anabrus simplex, assembly GCF_040414725.1. Taxonomy (NCBI): domain Eukaryota; kingdom Metazoa; phylum Arthropoda; class Insecta; order Orthoptera; family Tettigoniidae; genus Anabrus; species Anabrus simplex. The sequence goes on along the minus strand of NC_090266.1, from coordinate 960,806,028 downwards.
GATTTGTGGACGACGTATTTGTTATAATAGACAATAGGCACACCTACGAAACAAGAATCTTGGAACAACTAAATTGAATAGATCCCCATATAAAATTCATTATGGAAACTGAAAACAATAACACCATAAATTATCTAGATATATCTATAACTAGGCATAACGACCATTTAACATACAAAATATACAGAAAACCCACTCACACATCCAACACAATAAAAATAGACTCTACACATCCAAATACACACAAGAAAGCTGCATATTACAGTATGATATATAGAGCATACAACATACCACTAACAAAAAAAGATCTAAGCAAAGAATTGAATTTAATCCATGAAATAGCCAGACAGAACGGATATAAAAAAGAAATGATCAACATAAACAAAATAAAAAACCAACCCAAAACCAAGTTAACCAGAACCGAAAAAAACAAAAAAGACTACGTACTATTCACCTATAACAATAGCCACATACATCCTATAACAAATATTTTTAAAAAACAAGGCCTAAAGATAGCCTATAAAACCACACGTACCAATGTCAACATCTTACACAATGCTAAATCTGTTAACAATAAAAATCAATACAACCACTCAGGTGTCTATCGCTTAAAATGTAACGACTGCGAACCCAGCTACATAGGGCATACCGGAAGGAACTTCCAGATACAATACAACGAGCACATTAATGCAGTTAAGCATAGACATTTTTCAGCTATGGGACAACATATCGAAGACCAAAAACATAAATTTACAAATATTAACAATGACATGCAAATCCTGAATACAAACCCCAAGGGCCCCTTGCTCAGTATCTTAGAAGAATTTTACATAAACTTAGATCAATACGTCAACCCAAATTTCAACCTAAACGAAATTACGGAAAAAACCAACATTCTTTTCGATACAGTCCTAAAAAGTCATTATTTGAAAAGAGTCAAGAAACAACATCCTATACATACAAAAGAACCGCCTAAAGATCCCTCCCACTCTAGTTCCGCTCTCTCGACAGTCGTCCCTCCCATCCCTCCAAACCTCCCCTCTACAAACGCGAGCAACAGTCCCAAACTAACATGCTACAGATCTCGACGTGCAGCCCTGCAACGCACACAGTGTCAACACCCAACGTAAGTACAACACACACATACTTTACTCCTTACAGTTCATCAGACGCCGTTCTTTACACAATTTATTTCTATTTACAGACAATACGGCCTACAACATAAAAGACGCCCTCACGCTATCACCCAAGACATCAAAATGTATATTGTTTGACATTTGACATAGTATAATGCCATACTAAGATGCACGCTGTAACTAAATAAACTTCAGCTCATTATACGCAATTTTAACTCGGCATTTAGTACACACTGAGAATATAGTACACAGACAATGCATCCGACCGATTATAAATTAAGACGTAATTCTTCATAACAACGTTTAGAATCTTCAAGATATTTATATCACCTGCAATATTATACAATCATCTGAAGAAGAAGAAAACGCTGGAATGAATTAAAAACAGTTATAAATTTCAACATTAAATAGTAGCACTCCATAATATCTGTGTACTTACCATACCAACAGGAATATTGTAGTAACAACAAACATGTAACAAGTTAGAGTAGAAAGAGGACCCATTTTATTTTGTTTTTACTACTTCATTCATTCTTTAAACGGCCTGTTATATTGGGTCAACTTTCTATGTACATATAATTTTTTTAAACATTGTAATATCTCAGTATCACAAATGTAAATAGTAATAACTTCACAAATATCAGTATACATAAGTAATGTAAAAATTTTAATTGATGTTCATTAGATCAACGAAATAATGAGGTGACATGCCTCTCACAACATGTAGCTTTTAAAGTTAAAGAGGAAAGGACCCGTTTTATTATTCTTACTATTTGAACATTTAACTTGTTTTTAATCATTTGTCAAATTGGGTCAGTTTTCATGCATATGCAACGCTCTGTAATGTGATGTTTTTGAAACTAGTTTGATATACGACAGCTGAGGATGACTCCATAGGGGTCAAAACCGTTACTGGATTTACTGTAATCAGTAATAAATAAACACTGTATTGATAAGGTGGAGGCTTCCATATCATTTTTATGTTAATGTCCAGTGTGCTGATAAGGAGCCGTGTGAGTCCTGTAGCCTACTGAGCTGTGATTGTGCACGATTCTTTCTGTGTGCCATGGTTCACTGTGTCTCGCTGCATTGGAGGTTCGGCTTTCCGCCAATGTCCAGTGTGCCTCTAGTGAGCCGTGAGTGCGCCACTCAACACTGTCTGCTGCAAGTCAGCTGAATCGTGTGCCGTGGGCTCGCCGTTCCTGAGAATCGATTCACTCGGACACTTGAATGAATTGATACACTGCTTTGAATCATGCACTCAGTAGCCAGCACTAGTACAGATACATAGTACATTACCATTAAGACAGGTAGCATTGCAAAGTAATTTGTCTTTACCATGAAAGACATCGTCGTCGTACAGAACTGAATTACTATCAACATATCTTAGAGAAACTATAATGTACATGAAACCCAAGTTATGAGTTTTATTTCCACGATACATTCCTCCTATAAATAGGAGACCATGTAGCTTAACAAATGTTTAATATCTTCCCTTTCATTTTATACTTTGACCAACAAGCACATAACTTGTTTACATTCTTTTAAGCATTGTATTTTTACTTCATCCTATTAATGTCACTTATTACTAACGGTCTGTTATATGTACTACATACTTGTATATCTTCGTTCATGCAACCTGTTTCAGCTGATGATGGTGTCCATAGACACCGAAACTGGTACTGAATAAAAAATGTTGTGATTATATTAAACAACATATTATGTATTGAAAAAAGGTGGATCAATCAAATTTCCCCTTTATTGTATGTTATCTCCTTTCAATACGGACCGGATATGAAGTTTTTAATGTTGAATCTATCCCAATGGTCTTGTCACTAGCCAGACCTACCCAAACCAGCCCAATTGCCTCGTCACTAGCCAGACGTAACGAACCGCTTTGGTCTTGTTACTAGGCGGACCTAGCCAATCCAGACCAATGGTTTGGTCACTAGTTGGACGTATCTCATATGCTGTCGTGTTCTTGTCACTAGCCATGGTTATGGTCTTCTTACATCATGCTCCCTTTCACAAACCGGTTATTAAAGTTTCACCCAATCTAGCTTTAAAATTTCTCAGCTCCTTATTCATCATGATCCTTACTTTCCTATAACAGCATTTATGTTAATACTTTAACAGTCTTTCTTCATTATGATGATATGTGTACTGTCCCCTTTAAAAGTCTCAGACTGGGCAAGTTGGCCATGCGGTTAGTAGCGCGCAGCTGTGAGCTCGCATCCAGGAGATAGTAAAACAAATAGCAAAAAAAAAGTCTCAGGAGATAAAATCTGAGGCTTGGGAATCAGTTTAAACAAATTGCAAGCCATCGATAATGAAATGAAAGAGATCAGTGATATATATTGCTGTTTGTTTTTTGTCGCACTGATACAGACAACTCTTGAATCAATATGTTGCCCCCATCATGCCGGGCTCAGCTCACCGGAGAGCGAGGGTCTCACAGGTGGACCGTTCGCTATCGGCTGTGCAGAAATTTTTAAAGGCAGGGATAGATGAAGGACTAGCAACAAATGAAAGGAGACTAAAATAGGTTTACACATTTATTAAAACTGACACTCTTTTAAATAAAACAATTAAATTCACAAAATCTGGGTTCGATTCTTGAAAATATCTTCTCCTCGTGCTATCATTTATGAGGGATCTCGCTCAATTAAAGTTCAACGACTGTTCGTTTCTGTAATAATAAATATAGGAATCATTAATTTACTGTAAAATTGATTAAAAAACAAATTAATATCTGATATCATTCTCCTATAATGATAATCAAATTGTTTAAATTAAAATATTCCATCTGGATTTCGCTTATTTTTTTACAAGAAAATGATTATTTTCTCTTCCTTATTTAAATTATTAAAAATTATTTAATTCATCCATTTATGGTTAGCAAGTCTTCCTTAGACTTTCCCTTCAACAATTACTTCATTTTTATAATTATTAATTGAATAAACTTCTTGTAATAAATTTTTACTTGAACTTATATCAACCTAAATTTTACTCAATTTTATGCAGAAAACGACTGTACAATAACTAATAATTAAATCTCGTGACATCAGTCCATGGACGTTGCCTTCTCTTATTCACTTTAACTTAGTGAATTAGGCCCTAATCTACCTTAAATTACAATAAAATCTTCTAAAGATTCAACATTGATCCAATTACAGACACGCGAAATAATACAAATCGGACAAAAATTTGACACACATAGTGGAGAATATCGTCACAAAATCATACAAGAAATATTCATAAACACAGAATATGATCAAATCACACATCACACATTCACACATGGGTACACGGCATTATTATAATACTATTTACACGAACACTAACCCATTATTATTAAATTCAGGATTTACTGCAAATTAGGGAAATCATTCTCTAGATGACACTATCACACACATCCCAGGTATCAATTTAGAATGTGATAGAATTAAGGTTATCACTTATACGTAGAAATTAACTATACAACGATGTTCAAGGAATATTTTAAACAGAAATCATCCCAATTAAGCAAGTAGAATAACTCCAACACAGGTCAAAATATTAGAATACGCGCTTACGGTACATGAGTTGCGGCATTTATTTTTATTCACCTATAATGTCGTGGCTCTCGATTACTCTGCGCTGAAGTTCGAAGAAATCATGTCCAGCGACACATCTCTTCCCAAAATTGACTCTAATGGATGCATAAATTATTACTCAAAATATAATGTCCATCTGCAAGTCATACTCAAATTAATAGCGCAGAAAACATACATCTAATTCGTCATTACTCCGTCCGGAGAACTGCCATGTCCCAGGCTTACTTTACATAAAGTGAGCACACGATAATACTTTCCAAGAATAACTAACATTAAACCCATGACCTTATTAAATCATTTTAGCCCGTAATTAGGTTTAATTATTTTTACTCATTATTATTATTATTTTATTCCTGACTGTGCATAATCTCACTCGCAAAGCTGTCGTATGAAGTTACTCGGATGACTCTAAACAAACTCGAACCCACAAACATGTCGTATAATCGTAGAATGGAATTCTACACTAAGAAAAACACTAGAACACTGTCCTAATTTGTCTCAATTAATTTTCAAGTTATTTCAAAACCAATCAAAATTAACGCGGGGTTCATTTTTTTTTTTTTTTAATCTCTCCTGCCTTCTAAATTCTTAGGACAGTTGAGGTCTCTCTCGATGACATACACTCATTTCTAACTAATAGAACAAATACACACTCATTCCAGAGCACTAACTACCTCTCACCAAAGAAAGAAGAATGAAAAGTCTAACTACTGCAAAACTAACAGAAATCTAAACGAATAAGGTAAGGCTACGTTTACAAACATTTTACAAAGATAGAAAGAAATTGAATTCTTAAAGAATACTCATGTGGCTGGTGTGAACTGGATTCTGGCTGATGACCTAGCTCGTGGTCACATCACCTTCCATCGAACAAAGTCTCGCCCATGTCCGACGCCTTACATGCTTAGTGACTCATGGAGGAGCTGAAGATACACAGGAACTTGTAGTATTCTTCGCGGAACTGGATAACCATCTTGCAGGGAACTCGAACCAAGGACCTTCCTTCTTCCAAGTTCTCGTAGAAAGCTGAAACTAACAAAAGTCTTAGCAATAGCCCAGGATACACACACGATGCTTTATAATTTGGATGTAGACACTTATCTTAGGACAACCCTAAATAAAATCGTAGCTAATTTTTCCGAGTGTCTGAATTGCTGTTTATACAGTCCTCGATGCTTTCTCTAATGTAAAGTCTTCCAGTGAAGCAAACGACGTCCAGTCTCTTCCGTAGCTGCAGTCAGAGTAATGCTCAAATTTAGCGTCCCGAAGTACAAAAACCCTCTATAAAATTTTCCTCTGGAATTACCATTAATCTCCTATCGTAAGACGTAGGTGTGTCCCTTAATTACATCTAATTGGTGGATTTGTTGCATTCCTGTGAAGATTGTCATTTTTATTGGCTGCTCCAGTTTCACGTCACTTGACTTTCCATTTATTGATCGATTGAGATCAGGCTGCTTGCCGGGTCACGTGGTACGCACACATGTGTTTGAAGGCCACATAACAGGAATTTCACCCTGCTTCCTCGTTCTCTTGGTAGGTCGGGAAAAACCGGTTCGCAAGTGGCTGGCTCGCACTAGCACGGAAATACAGAATCTCACCCTCTTGGCGATAAAATAATGTTCCAACACGCTGATGAAATAAATAATTTTCCTTTTACTAAATTATTACCACTTTTGAAGGGGACATATTTCTCCCTTGGTTAAATAATGATTTGATCTGAAGATGGAATCATTATTACAGGAAATCTCCAATTAACATGTTCCCTGAAAAATTTAGGTGGTAATCATGTGTCACCTCAATTTAGGGTTCTGTTCCAGCACGAAGCCTCGCATTGTCTGCCTCAAGTGCAGCACCAAGCCGTCGAAGTTGATCCATTACCTTCTCTTGCAATTCACGGCATTCTTCACAGATCTCGTCTTGCAAGTTTACTTGGGTTGAAGCATGGCGGTAGGTTGGATCCTCATCTATATCTCGCGGCGTTTCTTCTTCTATTATGAGATTGATATGACGACCATCTATAGGTTTAGAAGAATAATAACTTTTTAAATTCTGGGCGTTATGAATACCTTCATAATTTTTATCTAGACTCTGGATTCTATAAGCGTTATTCCCATAAACTTTTATAATTTTATAAGGACCGATAAAAGGAGGTGCAAATTTGGCGTAATACTTGCTAGTTGTTTCTGACGTAGCTGGCTTTTTCAAAAGAACATACTCATTGAATCTGAGGGGTCGGTGAAACTTTTTATCCTTCACTCTGCGTTGTCTCCGCTCAGCTTGCTCGCGCAATGAAGTGGCGGCTTTCCGAATGTTTTCTTCCAGCGTAGGCTTCAGATTGCCATGGCATTGGACAATATTGTCCCAAGGTCGATGCGGTTGTCGGTCGAAGTGAAGAGTAACAGGAATCTGTGACGTAGCCTCGTGTACTGTATTGTTTAAAGATTCCATCATAATGGGTAGAACATCGATCCAAAGCCAGTGTGCATTTCCACAAAATATTCTGCAGAATTTAGATAGTTCTTGCATCACTCTCTCTGCCGGGTTACTAGATGGATGTCGGATCGAATTCAATATGTGTTTAATCCCAAGCTGTTCCATGGCTTCACGAAATTCTGCAGATGTGAACTGCGATCCGTGGTCAGTGAGAAGTGCTTTAGGCTTGCCCATATGCGGAATTAAATTACGGGTGATTCGCCTAATAACAGATTTTGAGTTGGCCTTTTGAATTGGGTATAAAGTCACATATTTTGAGAATACATCGATGGTGACGACAACATGTCGGTTACCTCTCTTTGATGTAGGAACGGGACCGAACAAATCCATTGCGTACAGCTGTTTAGGCTCAGAAGGTATGATTGGAATAGGATTATGTTGCAATAAATGGGAACTTGGCTTTACTCTCTGGCATGTGTCACAGGTTCGAACTATGTTCCTCAATATTGATCTTTGTTTGTCCCATATAAATTTCTCTTGTATGGTAGCCAGTGTTTTATCGATACCGCCATGTCCGGTAATTCGATGTGCATGCCAAATTAAAGGTTCAAATAATTTCGAAGGTACAACAATTCTCAATTTCGATTTTTCCGGATCCACAAATTTAAATAGAGTGTTATCTAAATACTGATATCGGGATGCTCTTCTTCTTATTCTACGGTATCCAGGATCTCTAGGTTTAATTTTATCCTCTAGGAAATCAATGATAGGTCTTAAGTCACTGTCTCTTTTTTGAGCTTGCCGTATGTATCTGAGTTTTCTTAAGAATTCATGATCCTCGGGAACTAGTTCAAGTTGGTTGACCTCCAGTACTTCCTCATTAGGATTACGGCTCAGACAGTCGGCCAGTAAATTACTCCTCCCAGAACAATGTTCCAATTGAATGTTGAATTGTTGCACAAACATTGTCCATCGAAATACTCGTTCTGATGCCATAGTAGCCTTTAGCATGAAGGTTAAAGCTTTATGATCTGTTCTAATAATGATCGGAAATCCGTAGATGATTTTCTGCCAATATTTCAATACATATACTATAGATAACATTTCTATCTTAGCTACGGAATAATGCTTTTCATGATTTCGTAATTTCCGACTAACGAAGGCTAGGTAAGTTTTATTTTCCGGCTTTTCTCCGTCCTCCTGGAATAACACAGCCCCAATTCCGATTCCAGATGCATCCGTTTGTAGTATAAAGGGTTTTCCGAAATCAGGATATCCTAGCTTAACGTAATTCAACAGCATCTCTTTGGTCTTGGTAAATGCCAGGTCACACTCTTCGTTCCATTTCCATCTGTTACCTTTTTTTAATAGATCTTGAAGTGGAGCTACCGTTTGGGTATAGTTGGTACAATGGCTCGCAAAGAAGTTGGCCATGCCTAGGAACTGCCGTACTTGTTTGACACGGATCGGCCTTGGAAATTTGCTAATAGCTTCAATTTTTACAGGGTTCGGCCTTATCCCTTTTCCATCAATAATATGGCCTAAAAATAATATTTCAGACTGGCAGAAGCGTGATTTCTTTAGGTTTATGTGGAACCCAGATTTTGAAAGATTGCTCAACAGCTTTTCTAGTTTAACAAGATGTTCCTCGAATGTTTCACTCGCCATAAGCAGATCATCAATATATTTAGTAGTAAAACTCTTGACTTCATCTGTAAGGCATCTATCTAAGGCACGTATAAGAGCGGCTGCGGCGTTGGAAATGCCAAAGGGCAATTTTCTAAAAACGTATGTTTGCTGGTCAAACATAAATCCAGTCAATAATCTTGACTTTTCTTCCAAAAGAATGTGGTAATACGAGGAGGTAAAATCCACTGATGTGAACAAGTTCATGCCACGGAATTTTCTAAGGACATCTTTAATTGCTGGCGCCTGGTCTCTTTCTGGTATCAGTTTGGAGTTAATATTTCGCGCGTCCAAACATATTCTCAGAGATCCATCTGGTTTATGTACCACCACTAGAGCACTTATGAATGGTGTACTGGACTTCATGATAATCCCGTCTCTCTCCATTTCTGCAATAATTTTCCCTACACGAGAATGAAATTTCTCAGGGATCGGATAAGGCTTCTTTTTAAACGGAGTCCAATCTGTGACTACTAGAGAATATTTAAAATCAGGGATCTGTCCTGGTTTATCATCAAACACTGATTTATACTTTAACAATAGCTCTCGGAGTCGGCCTCTCTCTTCTTCCGTTCCTATAGCTTGGTTAACCTTAGAGTTTATGAGGTCATACGGGTGTGTTGCATCGTCGCCCTCTTCTATGATATTATCCAGGGCCTGATTTACCTCTTCTGTGGCCTCCTGGTCTTCGGATTCCCACGATGTTGAGGCGTTATTAATGAGAAACACACTCTGATCATTTATATCGGCTGGGTTAACCATAGCCGTTTCGAATGTCTCATCCAATCGAAAAAGAATCTGGTCGGAATTTAGATCAATATTGGCATGGTAAGATGTCAAAAAATCAACTCTTAGAATGATGTTAAATTTTATATTTGACATAGCCAAGAATACGTTCTGAAATTTTGTATTTCCTATCTCAACATCCAACAGTGTCTGTAGTTTGCATGCCACAGTCGTATCCGGGATAATTCCTTTTATTTTAATGTGAGATACTGGTATAATCGGGATATTATGTCTGTCCTTTAAATCATTTAGGAAAGAAGTTGAAATGACACTAATTGTAGATCCAGTATCCACTAAGCATTTCACTCTTACGCCACATATCCTAGCCGAAATTATGGGTAGTGTTTTTAGGTAGTTTGTGTTCGACTCCAGATTTTCTTCGAGTAGGTCATCTGATCTTGTCATCCAGGAATCAATCTTGAACAATAATCCATTCTTGCGTTTCACTATTAATATAAGGGTTAGTGTCGAGACTATCTCCTACTAATTCAGGGGTTGTTTTTTTTTTTTTTGATGGCACCTTGATTGTACCCATCATCTTCCGAATGTCCCTTATCTTCCCTTTGTTTTGCTCTCTGGTACTCCAAACTCTCCGCTCCAACAATATCAGGGTTGACGTCCTGCTCATGTATAGCCCGATGCCATTTCTTACGCTCTTGACTAGACTGCTGGAGTTCACGCAAATACTTCTCTCTCTCTTCCTCTCTCCAGTTTCTCTTCCGTCTCTCAGGTCTTCTATTCTCTGGTTCTCTTCTCCATCTGTCCCTGTTGTTCTCATATGGTCTTCTTCGGACATTACGTCTGGAATAATTCCATTCTTCGTTATCTCGGCGTCCTGGTCTCGGAGATCGGTCTCTGGGTGGTCTTCCTTCGACATTTCTACCCCAATTTCTCCCTTGGTTAACAATGCCCCTTTCTTCAGGTCTGGCGACATTGGCTTGGAAAACTTGTTGTTCTTGGCCGGGATTTCGCCTCTGTGGTTCTCTAGATGTCATGTCGAGTTGTCGTAATATGGCCTCAGCTTGAATTGCGGTTTGTACATTTGAAGCGATCATAATTCGTTGCGTCTCTGCTGGAAGTTGCCTGGTAATAACCTTTATTAACTCAGCTTCCGATGGAGGTGTGTCTAGCTCTCGTAGCTTACGTAGCTGGCTGGAGAAAAATTCAGAAAATCGTGTTGGCGTGGATAGGGCATACCTCTTAGCATACAACTCTGTCTTGAGGTTATGTTGAATGTCTGTGTTCCAATATTTTTCTAGGAAAGCCCTCTTAAATCCTTCGAAATTGTCGAATGAATATCGGAACGCTGTGAACCACGTCAATACAGAATTCTCCAAATATCTTTCCGTTACTCGCAGTTGGCGCTCTTCTGGTATCTTGTTGTCCCGAAAATATTCCTGTAGTTCATTAATAAAACTCCTGGGAGTTACCCCTTTTACGTTATTAAATTTTTTTGGATGGTCTTCCTGCATTCGAATTATATTTACTATCTGCGTTTGACCTGACGTATTAAGCTGACTTACTCCTCCGCTATTATATCCTGGAGCTGGATTGGTGACATTTACACTGTTATTGACATTCATTTGGTCGTCCTGCTTCGGAGTTGAAGATAAGATTTCTCCGGATACCTTCTTCTCTAAATGACTTTGTCTCTCTAACAATGTGTTGGTTACAATATTATGACTTTCGCCTTGCAACTTAAGCAACTGTAACTCTTTAGTGAGTTCCTGAATTCCATTCTGTAGTTCTTGTTTATAAGATTCCGAATTAGCTTTGACCTCTCCTATTTCTTTATCTATTGAGGTTTTCATAGTTTGCAAACTCTGTTGTGTCTCCTCAATCGTTTCGTAAAAATATTCAAGTCGCTCTGAGTTGGTGACTTGAGCTACTTTTATTTCAGCAATAACGCCCTTTTCTACCTGCTTCACAGTTTCGAAAATTTGCGTGAATTTCCTAGACCATGCTGTTTTGGTTGCTGTTAAGTCCTGTGAATTTTCATCGATTTTCTCCTCAATCGCTTGAAATTTATCTTGCACCTCGTCCTTATACTTGCCTAATCCTTGCAATATCCCAGTTTGTACTTTAGCTAGCCTTTCACTAAATTCATTAGACATAGCTGACATGGAGTTGTCTATTCCGGCCTGGATTTCTCCCTTTAAATTTGAAAAATTTTGCTTCACAGATACCAATTCACTTTGAACTGAAGCTAACTTCCCGTTAAATAATTTAACGCCCATGTGTAACTTTTCGATATATTCCTCTGTCTTGCTTTGAATTTCCTCAATAGTACCTTTGAGTTCCCTTTTTATTAGCTCACTATTCTCGCTAAGTTTTTTCTCTAAATTTTCACTAAGTTTTTGCTCTAATGATTCGCTATTTTCACTAAGTTTTTAATATAATGATTCGCTATTTTCACTAAGTTTTTGCTCTAATGATTCGTTATTTTCACTGAGTTTTTGCTCTAATTTAGTTTGATTCTCATTCACTTCCCGTTTTAAATTATTTTGTAAGTCTGTTACTACTCCGTCTAGGAGTCTACGTAAATCCTCCATTGTTACAGTACTCATTTTCCTTTGAAATAAACGGCAATTCAGACACGGGAGGACTAGGTTTGATGGCCACGTACCAGAATCCAATTCATCAGTCACAAGTGGATTGATGTCACAGCCTTCAGAGAAGATTAACGTCGTAAAATACAATCCTATAGCCTAAGTCCAAATTATGCGGAAAATAGCCGCTACAAAAAAATTTTTGACAACTATCGTCCAGATTTTGTTTATAATTAAACAACAAGGCCCTTCCTAAACTTAACCTGAGTGTAGTTCGCCACAAAATTTTGGGCTAATAAATGTCTCAAAAATAACCTGGAAAATTTTATTTGTCGCCGCATCTTGTTTTTGTCCAAATTCTGGACTACAAGATCGAGTCCTTTTATTGGTACAGCCAATAAATCGGGCCTAACCACGTTGGCCGCCAAATCTATACCTGCCCCCATCATGCCGGGCTCAGCTCGCCGGAGAGCGAGGGTCTCAGAGGTGGACCGTTCGCTATCGACTGTGCAGAAATTTTTAAAGGCAGGGATAGATGAAGGACTAGCGACAAATGAAAGGAGACTAAATTAGGTTTACACATTTATTAAAACTGACACTCTTTTAAATAAAACAATTAAATTCACAAAATCTGGGTTTGATTCTTGAAAATATCTTCTCCTCGTGCTATCATTTATGAGGGATCTCGCTCAATTAAAGTTCAACGACTGTTCGTTTCTGTAATAATAAATATAGGAATCATTAATTTACTGTAAAATTGATTAAAAAACAAATTAATATCTGATATCATTCTCCTATAATGATAATCAAATTGTTTAAATTAAAATATTCCATCTGGATTTCGCTTATTTTTTACAAGAAAATGATTATTTTCTCTTCCTTATTTAAATTATTAAAAATTATTTAATTCATCCATTTATGGTTAGCAAGTCTTCCTTAGACTTTCCCTTCAACAATTACTTCATTTTTATAATTATTAATTGAATAAACTTCTTGTAATAAATTTTTACTTGAACTTATATCAACCTAAATTTTACTCAATTTTATGCAGAAAACGACTGTACAATAACTAATAATTAAATCTCGTGACATCAGTCCACGGACGTTGCCTTCTCTTATTCACTTTAACTTAGTGAATTAGGCCCTAATCTACCTTAAATTACAATAAAATCTTCTAAAGATTCAACATTGATCCAATTACGGACACGCGAAATAATACAAATCGGACAAAAATTTGACACACATAGTGGAGAATATCATCACAAAATCATACAAGAAATATTCATAAAACACAGAATATGATCAAATCACACATCACACATTCACACATGGGTACACGGCATTATTATAATACTATTTACACGAACACTAACCCATTATTATTAAATTCAGGATTTACTGCAAATTAGGGAAATCATTCTCTAGATGACACTATCACACACATCCCAGGTATCAATTTAGAATGTGATAGAATTAAGGTTATCACTTATACGTAGAAATTAACTATACAACGATGTTCAAGGAATATTTTAAACAGAAATCATCCCAATTAAGCAAGTAGAATAACTCCAACACAGGTCAAAATATTAGAATACGCGCTTACGGTACATGAGTTGCGGCATTTATTTTTATTCACCTATAATGTCGTGGCTCTCGATTACTCTGCGCTGAAGTTCGAAGAAATCATGTCCAGCGACACATCTCTTCCCAAAATTGACTCTAATGGATGCATAAATTATTACTCAAAATATAATGTCCATCTGCAAGTCATACTCAAATTAATAGCGCAGAAAACATACATCTAATTCGTCATTACTCCGTCCGGAGAACTGCCATGTCCCAGGCTTACTTTACATAAAGTGAGCACACGATAATACTTTCCAAGAATAACTAACATTAAACCCATGACCTTATTAAATCATTTTAGCCTGTAATTAGGTTTAATTATTTTTACTCATTATTATTATTATTATTTTATTCCTGACCGTGCATAATCTCACTCGCAAAGCTGTCGTATGAAGTTACTCGGATGACTCTAAACAAACTCGAACCCACAAACATGTCGTATAATCGTAGAATGGAATTCTACACTAAGAAAAACACTAGAACACTGTCCTAATTTGTCTCAATTAATTTTCAAGTTATTTCAAAACCAATCAAAATTAACGCGGGGTTCATTTTTATTTTTTTATCTCTCCTGCCTTCTAAATTCTTAGGACAGTTGAGGTCTCTCTCGATGACATACACTCATTTCTAACTAATAGAACAAATACACACTCATTCCAGAGCACTAACTACCTCTCACCAAAGAAAGAAGAATGAAAAGTCTAACTACTGCAAAACTAACAGAAATCTAAATGAATAAGGTAAGGCTACGTTTACAAACATTTTACAGAGATAGAAAGAAATTGAATTCTTAAAGAATACTCATGTGGCTGGTGTGAACTGGATTCTGGTTGATGACCTAGCACATGGTCACATCACCTTCCATCGAACAAAGTCTCGCCCATGTCCGACGCCTTACATGCTTAGTGACTCATGGAGGAGCTGAAGATACACAGGAACTTGTAGTATTCTTCGCGGAACTGGATAACCATCTTGCAGGGAACTCGAACCAAGGACCTTCCTTCTTCCAAGTTCTCGTAGAAAGCTGAAACTAACAAAAGTCTTAGCAATAGCCCAGGATACACACACGATGCTTTATAATTTGGATGTAGACACTTATCTTAGGACAACCCTAAATAAAATCGTAGCTAATTTTTCCGAGTGTCTGAATTGCTGTTTATACAGTCCTCGATGCTTTCTCTAATGTAAAGTCTTCCAGTGAAGCAAACGACGTCCAGTCTCTTCCGTAGCTGCAGTCAGAGTAATGCTCAAATTTAGCGTCCCGAAGTACAAAAACCCTCTATAAAATTTTCCTCTGGAATTACCATTAATCTCCTATCGTAAGACGTAGGTGTGTCCCTTAATTACATCTAATTGGTGGATTTGTTGCATTCCTGTGAAGATTGTCATTTTTATTGGCTGCTCCAGTTTCACGTCACTTGACTTTCCATTTATTGATCGATTGAGATCAGGCTGCTTGCCGGGTCACGTGGTACGCACACATGTGTTTGAAGGCCACATAACAGGAATTTCACCCTGCTTCCTCGTTCTCTTGGTAGGTCGGGAAAAACCGGTTCGCAAGTGGCTGGCTTGCACTAGCACGGAAATACAGAATCTCACCCTCTTGGCGATTAAATAATGTTCCAACACGCTGATGAAATAAATAATTTTCCTTTTACTAAATTATTACCACTTTTGAAGGGGACAATGTGAAAATGGGAAAGTGCAGAAAACCCTCTTCAGTAATGCCAATCTCGAAGTCCATAGTCTTTTTAGCGTTGTCACTCAGCTGAAATGTCACTTGAGAGGTAATTGTAAAAAGTCTTACATATAGGCTGTACAGATACTTAGTACATTACTAATTCCATCTCGATAGCTATGAGAGACACACTGCATAGCGGTTTCGCTCTATAGATAAATCACATTATAGTGAATAAATTTGTTTTCAAAAGAAACATCTGTCCGGCATGAAGGTCCAGAAGGAAAATACCGTATTTCACGGCATAATCGTCACACTTTTTATACCAAAATTTTCGAAAAAAATTGTAGGGTGCGACCATTATACGATGAATATTTAATTCCAGGATTTTCTATTACTCAAAAAATGTATTTATAACTAAATTGTATTTGATACAAATTTAAGATGCACGTAATACTCGCGTTTATACATCAAAATAATTAAAATAGTCTAAAACAAAATTCATAATTTTTCGCAACAATTCGGCAAACGTTTTTCCAACCTGAAAATAAAAATGAACGTATTAAGTTAATTTGTCATTAATTTGAGTATTAAAGTTAAAATATTACACTTGCAAAAAATTATCGCTTTGTTGTGAAATGCGGACTTACCGGTGTGCAATTTATTCCAAATCTTCGGTGTCGCTATCGCAGGTTTCGCTATCTGATGCGCCGTCCTCGCCTCTGTTAATACCAGTATCAGATTCTTCGTCTCCCTGCCACACTGCGTCATCTTCGGAACCGTCTAGTGCATTCGAAATCCCAGTCTTTTTGAAGCTCTTGGAGACTAGTTCAGGTGGTATAAGATCCCAACTCTTCTTCACCCACGAGCATAACAAGTCCAAGGGTGGACGCCTGATATTTCCGGCGGGCGTCAATTGCTGATCGCCGCTCATCATCCACTTGTTGTAAAATCGACGTAAGTGGTTTTTAAAGGGTTTATTAACACATACCGTACGTCTAGTGGCTGCAAAGCAGATGTTAGGCCACCAGGAATGACTATCTGTCGTGTCTTATTTGTAGTGAGAATTTGCTTCACTTCGTTCACGAGGTGACCTCGGAAACTATCTAAAACAAGCAGAGCTGGTTGTTTTAGTAGTGCACCAGGTCTTCTATTCCACACAGTTTTAACCCAGTCCAGCATGAGTTCTACGTCCATCCAACCCTTTGGTTGCACTCGTACATGAATTCCACGGGGAAACTGTATATTCTTAGGCATCGTTTTCCTCTTGAAAATGATGTAAGGCGGCAACTTTCTCCCGTCAGCTGTAATGGCTAGCATTGCCGTGCATCGCAACTTCTCACTACCGCTGGTTTCCATTAATACACTCCGTGATCCTTTTAGCGCAATAGTGCTGTTGCGAGGCATATCAAAAAAGATTGGAGTCCGATCGGCATTACCGATTTGAGAAAGCAAGTACGAAGTTTCCTTGCGCAAACGTATGACAAATCGGTGAAAATTTACAATCTTGTCCGTGTAATCAGCAGGCAACTTTTGGCTTAGTGTTGTTCTCCTTCGCACTGACAGATTGTGTCGTCGCATGAACCCCTTAACCCTTTCCCGCCCGCATTTTCACTCCGCTTATCCCCAGGTTTCAACCTATTATTTAGCAAAAACTGCAATTGACCGTATTGTTTCAGAAAAAGTTAAATACAGTAAAAACTATTGGTCACAATGAATTCAAATTTTCAATAACATTAGAAAATATACCATCACATCCATTTCTCTGTTTATTGAGTCATAATATGTTCCCCCCCCACTCCTCGCGATACTCGACACAGAGACAGTCTGCATTTGTCACATTCCCATGTTGTCTGAATCCCTCAAAACCAATAATCACGTGATTTTGGAAGTGGAATGATGCCCATATATATAAGATTTTATTTCATCTTGGCAAGGGTCTTCCTATTCTGTTTTTATCTTACCGGAATGCGACTGTTTGAAGGCTGCATTGTTATATGCGCAATAGGCTATGTCACTGAATAGTTTTTCTCCTCCTAACATACGTAAAAGCAATCTCTTTCCCCTAATACTCTTTCCGAATTGTGCGCAGGTTCAACATCATCCATTTAATCATTCGGAGCAACGAAACGTAATATTTGTGTTACCTGAATTGCCGTGGCATCGCCATCAGGTCCGATTTATCGATATTAGTTTTCATTCATATCACCGTTATCAATAAATTATCTTCGTTGTTACATTATTCACTCATTAAAAATTCACCTGCTCCCCTACTCAAGGATTCTGTGTCACTTTTTTCGCCCATATTCAGCTTCAGTTTCAATATACGCGATATTCAATCCCGCCATGTTTACGGACGAAACAGCTGACCCGCGCTCGCGGAAGTTCAAGACCGTTGCCTAGGCAACGTCAAGACAGATTATCTCTCTTCCTTTATTCCCTAAGACTTGTAGATTGCACTGCGTGTTCATAAATGCCTTATAAACACTTCACTAAGAAGAAAAATAAAAAAAACTATCGCACAGATCGCATACGAATGCAGATAATGCAGCCGGGCGCTTTCGGGCGCTAAGGACCGGAAGGCTAAATGAACTGTAGGGCGCTTTCGGGCGCTAAGGGCCGGAAAGGGTTAATCCACCCACGAGTCGCCTTAAACTGAGTTACCGGTATGTTGTGTTTGCGCGCTACCCCCTGTCCCTTAATTTGTAACATTTCATATGATACACTGCAGCCATTGTTACGTATTTCACTGACGTACCTAAACACTTCTTCGTCAATTATAGGAAACTTCCCTGTTTTAGGACCTCTAAACGCGCGTCTAGAAGGGTTTGTGCTTTTTAGATTGTTTTTTTACTTTCCGCCAGTCACGCACCAACTTTTCACTCACAGAAAATTTTCTTTCTGCAGCTCTGTTCTCGTGCTGTTCAGCGAAGGCAATTACGCTTAGCTTGAAGCCCGCAGAATAGTTTCTATATTTACCCATAATCGCTTATAAATGCTTCACACGTTAATGTTTTGCGATATAAATGACTTTCCGTAATTGTTCACTATTAAAACAAATTATTTCTGCAAACACCCAAAACACAAATTAAAAACTTAAATTCTCACGCACACATGTCTACAGTAATCACGTAAATCTGAAACAAATAAATGCATCTGTGATCTGTCCATTCCAGAGCAGCCAATACTGTTAGGCAGCAAGGAAGCATGCAACAATTTATCAGTTTAGCTCGTTGGTTGCGACACACTACTGCGCTTGCGCAAAGCTCGCAAACCGGAGCTCTAGCTAGCGCGGTGTAAATCTACTGTATAGTTGACTGTATTCCGAGACGTCAGTAACAAACATTCAGTTTTCTCAATTTCTTTTAAACATACGGTAATTAGGTTAATATTTCTTCCCAGTTATTGATGATTTTACATTACATTACTGACGAGTTTATAAAATAAAACTTTAATAGCATTGGATAATAATTATCTTGACTGCTTGGATAAACGTTTTCATCCCATGCCCGGACACTTATGACGTAGTAGTAAGATAAGAGTCTAGCGATGACAACTGAGACATCGTAAATAATTCGGCTGAATAATTCCGTGGAAATCTGCGTTATCGTCTTGGATTTCACTTCGTGCGCAATAACACAGGAGCCGGCCCCATGGTGTAGGGGTAGCGTGCTTGCCTCTTACACGGAGGCCTCGGGTTCAATTCACGGCCGGGTCAGGGAATTTTACCTGTATCTGAGGGCTGGTTCGAGGTCCATTCAACCTACCTAGCCGGTATTTCCTGGCGACGTTGCTGATAAGCGATAACTTACAGCCTTACGTATTTCAAATGGGAACTCATAATATGTAGGTGGTGAATAAATAGTACACTGTCTCGCGACCACGTTGTCAAACTGCCGATAGTCTACCGGTAAGCCATGCGTCATACATATACCGGTATTATTTATTTATACGTTGTGCAACATGTCGCAAACGTGACTGTGTTGCCAAATTGCCCATAAACCATACACGTATTTAAATTGCGCATTCATGTCAAACTTACGTTGCAGTTCCATTTACACCAGATTAGTGAACAAAATTTGGACGTGCGACGATTATGTAATTAAAGGTTTAAAGTCCGATTTTTGTATTGAAAATAAAGGATGCGACGATTACGCGGTGGCGACGATTATGCCGTGAAATACGGTACTTTCATTGGCATTCTTATTTGTGTGTTCACCACCCTAGTAGGCTTAACATGAGTTACAGGGGTTTAACGTAATTTGGAAAAATGTTTTGCGTATGATAAATGAGTACCAGGTTAATTACTGGGGGGCAAAGGCGGTCGTGCGTAGAGCTAACCACTCTATCCCACCAAGTGCCAACGTTATGGATAGTGGAAGCCTTTACCTTTCACCCTTCCAATGGCCTTCATGGTTTGTACATAGATGACTTTGCTTTTCAAGTACTAGTATTCATGTTTATTATGTTTGTTTATTCATACTCCTGCTTTGTAATTCAGTGACCATGGAATGGCTCTTGATGTTGTAAATTATATTTGTATTTAGTTGTATTTATTTCCTTATTGCACACTTTTGTTGTTATTGTTATTATTACTACTACTACATATCCCTTAACATGTAAATAAACTAATATTTAATACAGTAAATTATGCTTATCTCTTTGGATTCATTTATTTCATTGCATATTGCTTTTGCGATGACAACATGACTTCTTTATGATGTAAATAAATATAAAATAAAAGTATTTCTTCCCAAATATATTTGTTATATGTGCACCAATCAGACAATCAACTAGGGAAGTATCTTTTATTAAGATGCATAATGTACATGTATAATTGAAGAACTGAAGATCCATATACAGGTAAGTGGGTCGCCCATGTGGTAGGCCTATTACACGTTATAAGAATCTGAGTGAACTGGCTGTGCAGTTTGATCACATTGCTGTGAGTTTGCTTTCAGGTGATGGTGTATTCGAATCCCACAGTCGGCAGGTCTGAAGTCGTCCCCCCCCCCCCCTCATTTTCATTTCAGGCTTGTGCTGTGGCTGTACCTTTATTAAGGCAACGGCCGCTTACTTTCATTTTAAGTCCTAGCCCTCTTTCCTATCCCATGCTTGCTTTACAACCTGTCATCATGTGATTTAAGCCAATATATATGTAAAAATCTGGTAATGTTATTTGACTCATTAATGTCCCTGTACATTTCCTGGGTGTCCCTAATGTTGTAAGTTTGAGATACACCAACTTGCAAGCTGAAAATATGTTTAAAATGCCCCCCATCCTCTACTGCTTATTGAAGAAAGAAGACAGCATCCAAGAAAAAGGAAGGACACTGGGCTGAGCGGCTCAGACGGCTGAGGCGCTGGCCTTCTGACCTCAACTTGGCAGGTTCGATCCTGCCTCGGACCGGTGGTATTTGAAGGTACTCGTGTCCGTAGATTTATTGGCACGTAAGAGAACTCTTGCAGGACAAAATTCAGTCATCTTGGCGTTTCTGAAAACCATAAAAGTACTTAGTGGGATGTAAAGCTAATAGCATTATTATTATTAAAAGGAAGGACAGATATGTCCTATGTGGTAAGTCCTTGAACTTTTAGAATTTGCAATGAATTATACAATCTGTATTCTCTCTTCCTCACCCCCTCCCTTTAGGAATACAGTTGTAGTAATGTGCACATCAGAATGAAGGCAGGAAATGTTTAAAATTAATTTAAGCGAGTGAAGGAGAGAATGTATGACTGGCTCAGGTTGGCGGGTTTGAGTCCGGTGGTATTTGAAAGTGCTCAAATACGCCAGTCTCATGTCTAGATCTACCAATACATAAAAGAACTCTTGCGGGACGAAATTCTGGCACCTCGGCGTATATGAAAACCATAGAGAAGTAGTTAGTAGAACTAGTAACATTATTATTCTCAATTCCGCAGTGAGCTTGAAAGCTGACCTAATTTCCGTTCACATAGCTTGGCACATTAGTGCTCCTATATGTTTCCTGGATAACCAGCCTGCAAGCTGAAAATATGCCTAATAATCTCTCTCCTTTACTGGCTATTGTAGAGAGAAGGGAACATCTACGCAAAAGAAAGGAAAGGCATTATAGTAATGTCTGGAACTTTCGAAAGTCACAATGCATCGTTTAACACGCCCCCCTCTTTTCAATAATATGGTTATAGTACGCCTACTGTACATCACCATAAAGACAGAAATATGTAATATTAATTTGAGTGAGGAAGTGTGTTTATTTCCTTAATTCCTCATTGAGCGTGGAATCCGACTTAGTTATGAATATCTTGATTTATTTCATTTCAACTTTTGTCATTTACTAAGGGAGGGGAATATTCATTATCTATGTTTACATTGAAGTTACTTTGTTATGGTTATGTCTGGTGATTTTAATATGTAACTGGGCAGGTTGGCAGCAGTGATCAGCCATTACAAAAATTAGAAAAAAAGTGAATCGGGTGGCAATATTTACTTTCTAGTGTATGGCCTTATGTGGTGATTACTACAGCATGTGGGGAGTTGTTTCAGGTGTACACGATGAAATAACTATTCCTTTTCTGTCAGTGGGTCATGCAAAATTTTCTTGGTCTGATGAAAAAGAAGTACCGCGTGACACATACTTCTTCTTTGACAGATGTTGTCTTGGTCATTGAAGATTGCACTCCTCAGTCAAAACATAAAAGAAAACTGTCATCATCAGAAAAGAAACTGTCGAGTTGTTAGTAAATATGTACGACTGGCAATATTTATGTTCCCTGCTCATAGTAGGTAAAAAGTTCCTCGGATCACATCTTTCAGTCATTTTATTGTGTAAAAGGATATGCCCGGGGTCATTATGTGTAAAAAAAAAAAAAAAAAAAAAAAAAAAAAAAAGGATGGTCCAATTGTAATTGTGAAGATTTGCGAGACAATGTCCCTCAGAATCCTACCTAAGAAACTGGAAGTAAAAGGCATGACTGCATGAAGGATGAAATATCTGTTTGACAACATTCAAGAGTACTGCCTAGCAGAAACAAGGGATTTGTGGTGCCCACGGTCGGGCAACATTAATGTCACTGAACTTGGGCCAAGTAGCGAGATGGATTGTATGCACAAAAGGAAAAGACATACGTAATTAAGAACGTTCCTGAAAAATGAGCAATAATTCAGTTTTGCTGCTACACGACCTTAAAATATCCAACATTGTTGTTATTAGAGCTTGGATGTTTAAAACCTAAAAATAGCCCAAATAAGCAAGCAAATGTGACCTCAAAATATGACGTAAAAATTACAAAGTTTGACCCGAAAATGATTCATCTAAATATGGCCATTTTAAAATTAAATTTTAAATCGAAATGGCAATTCCTTTCATACATATTTGTTAGTTCAGTTCTTCATTCTTATTTTCATATTTTCTGAACATACAGTACATGTTTAACAGTTATTTGCAACCTATTATCCTTGATTCGCTTATCAAACATTTGTAAATACATACCTATAAAGTACTAAGTTCAGTAAGACTATCAGACCACACAACATTTTAAAAGTCAAAACATGTTTGCACCCTGCATTGATGGTTTGAAATACAAGAAAACTAGAAATCAATGTATTTTAAAAAAAATATTTTGGAACGTTTAATCCCGGATTTCATTAATATTATTCAAATGCATTAAAGTTTAAATTGAGCACCACGAAGCAAATTAAGTAGATGTCTTTCAATACATTATGGTAGGGCGGCAGGGCCTATAGCGCCAACTCGCATACCTTTTACATTCTTCCCCGCGGGTGGAATTGAAGTGTATGACGAGATTCATCTTCAAAGCATCAGGCGCGTAAAGACCTCCGACTATCACCTAACACATTCTTGTAAGAAGAGGAGCTCTGTTCTACGTCACAAGATGTTACTGATGTGCATATTTAAATAATGTTAAATCAGTGCTGTCGAGTATGCACTCATCTTGAAGATTACTGGTACCTTCTCCTCTAAGAACATTTATCTTGCACACACGGCGAAAACCATAATTTTGATTAAGCAAGTTTTGAAGATTCAGTTTTACACTGTTGCCAACTATTCTGTGTGATTGTTGTACTGATCACAGTTTCTATACTTGAATTAATTTCTAAGCTAGCTGCTCCTAAACAAGTAATTGCACTCAATATAATTCCAGACTTCCTGACAAAATGTTGGAAAACAATTCCTGCACAATCTTGATAGAAGAGGCATCTTTATTGAAGCCGTTAACAATGATTTTGGTAGTGGAGTAGTTTTCGCAATAATACACGGCAGCCATGTCCCGCACCTAGTAAGATCTGGCTGGGGAGGGAGTGGTGTCGGAGCTAACTCCTTGAAAATCTCAACCTACAGTGGGGCTTTCAAAAAAAAAAATTGACAGATATTAATTTATCGACTTCAGGAAAATTCCACTAATTTCTTCTGCCACCCTATGCGGAGCATGCACAAGGCAAGTGAGGTGAGTCATTCTTGGATAAATCATCTTGAGGCCCCCAGCAGTTTTCACCATGCATGGGGCAGCATCATTAACAAAGAGAAGAGTGTTTTCCTGCTTAATTTCATCCTTAAACAAATTTTTTAGTGGATTAGCAAAAAGAATTGCAATTGTTGAATGATTTGCTCTCTCTAATACTTCTGAAGTTAGTAGGAAAATATCCCCAGGGCGATCAGCACGGAGTGTTCCAATAATTACATTCCCTATACATCTACCTGCAGTGTCTGTCACCTTATAAATAGATATACAGATCTTATTGTTTGCGACACTGTGTCATATTCTATTTAGAGTATCTTCGTTGCAAAACGATAAATAGTTTTTTCGCAGTGTTAATTCTGTATGAACAGATTTCTTTGTGTATTTCTTCAGGAAATTCTTGAAATGGGGATTGTTCACCTTGTTTAGAGGAATGTTTGCAGACACCATCATCTCACAAAATTCCTTTGCAAAATCTGTTTTAAGTACTGCTAGAGATAAGCAAAATGTTAACTCCGAACGCGCACATAGCGTGTAACTGTTTTTTATCTACACAAAGAAATAACACCTCTCACGCAGAACGTGCAGTTCACTGAAAATACTTCTGGCGAATGGGGCCGCTTCCCCCACCAGGGGCGCTGAAATAGACTAGCAGTCCTTTTGTTACATGAAGTGATTCCCCGACTGACAGAGACGATGGCTTGTTAACGGCTCTCCCTCAGCCCAACGACTTTACGATCAAATGAGTTTTAATACCAGAGCGCTCAAGTAGCTATTATTTTCACACAGAAGTGAATGGTAAATCTACTTCCAAGTGTTCATTAATTCGGACCTGTGGAATTTTAGCTTGGTGGCGAATATTTCTATATAAATTCAGAGATCCCAGTCCTGCGAAGATAAAGCTGGTCAACCTGAATTAGTTATCTCTGGGTTCCCGGTGTTCAAATATTACCTCCCTCTAGCGTGTATCGGGTGAATTTGAAAGGTGGAGTGGGTTTGGCATGCCTAGATACCAAGCCAACGGCTCGATTTCAATTTGAAAAGTTCGCTGCTTGATGGAAAATACTGGGTGTGCCTCGCCTACATCAGCATTCAACGGACTCCCTGAATTAATTCCCAGCTCCTTGCATATGCATAAAATATATGTTTCCACAGTGTTATAATTTATTAATTGAGGCATCTAAGAGATGGCTACAATGTTCGTTAGTATATTTTCATGGCACTTTTACCAATCCACAATACCTTAGTCTGGATGAATAAAGTTTAATTGTCTGTGCATTGGTTATTTCGACAGAGTGAAGCATTTTATACACATTTAGATTGTTACGTAACAACTGGGACGAACATTAAAAGTAGGGTTTGCCTGATTGTTTGTTACCTCAGCGTGTGAAAACGGCTGATCCAGTTTATATAGAATTTTGTATTTATGCTCCTGCAGGTTTCATATTGTTAGTCGAAACAATAGGTGCAGTTCAGACGAAGGTCAGAGTATTATAGGTGACCTTAAGCAGGGCGTTTTAGTGACGGATGTGAGGAATAAAAATATACCGAGCAATTTGGCTGCGCAGTTTCAGTCACGTAGCTCTGAGCTTGCATTCAGGAAGCAGTGGTTACGAATCTCTCGGTCGGCAACCCTGAGGATGCTTTTCTGTGGTTTCCCATTTTCACAACAGGCAAATACTGGGACTGTACCTTGATTAAGGCAACGGTCGCTTCATTCCCATTCCTCGCCCTGTTCTATCCCATCATCACCGTAAGCTGTCGGTGCGACGTAACACAAATAACAAAAATCTCTCACGAGAAACTTATCCCACTTTGAGAACGGGGAACCACAATGTTGTTGATATCATGCTAAATGCCACACCCCTAGTTTGCATTTGCAACATTAACTGCTAATAGAATAATATAATTTTGTATTTGTTTTTATGTCTCACTAACTACTTTTATGGATTTCGGAGAAGCTGAGGTGGCGGAATTTATTTCCGCGGGAGTTCCTTTATGTGCCAGTAAATCTTCCGACATGAGGCTGACGTATTTGAGCACCTTCAAATACCACCGGCCTGAGCCAGGATCGAACCTGCAAAGTTGGGGTCAGAAGGCCAGCGTCTCAACAGTCTTGAGCCACTCAGCCCGACAATGCTAATAGAAATGGAATGTTTACACTTGGTGGCACAAACAGCATCTTCCTCTCTATAGAAAGATGATCCATAAGAGATCGACTTCAGAAAATTTTTACAGCACGCTTAACTTTCACTTTGAGAAGCGAATGAAGAATGAGTCACAGCACTGATAACAATAGTAAACACCATTTGAATGAAAGCAAATTTGTAGTGTGGTACCCCACACTTGAGGATTAGAGTATAAACGCCATTGACGAACTTGCGTGATTAGTGCCGAGACTCATTCTTCATTCACTGCTCAAGGAGATGTGTTGATGGTTTCTGAAGACAGCAGCTGATGTTAGGCCTGTGAACTAGACATCAAGGTGGGGTAAGTTCCTCGTCAGGTCCTTACGACCACGAAAACCGTGGTTTAAGACTCTAGGACGAACTACAATACACAGAGCCTGTGGCATGTTAGCACAGTACCAACGATAGTTTCGTGCACCATTCCCAAGAAGTTTAAGGAAACACATATTGTGAGATACTATGTAAGGGGGTTACAGACTGGAGGGTATTGGTGATTTAAATGAAACTATGGAATGGGTATGTGGAAAATTGGGAGTGAGATTTGTAGATCCTAATGGGTGGGTAGGAGATAGGGACCTACTTTAAGTTGGCCTTCACTTGAACTGCAATGGTACATTTAAGTAAGTGTGCTTCTTTAGAATAGCTATAGAGAGCTACATTCAGGAAAACGGGGTGGACTAGGAAGTGATGATGACAGTGTAGGAAGCATGAACTCAGATAAGGGTGACAGAATTGCTAGTGTTGAACTGTAGAATTAAAGAAAGGAATAGAATTAAGTAATTTGATGGATAGACTACATATTTACCAGATGTTGTAATAGGAGTTGAATCATGGCTGAGAAGTGATATTATGGATGTGGAAATTTTCTCACAGAACTGGAGTTTTTATAGTAGAGATATGTTAGGAACGATAGGGGAAATATTCATACTGGTGAAAAAAAAAAAAGTATTTGTAAGCTATGAAAAAGTTAAGGATGAAGAACATGAAATCCTAGGTGTAAGACTTATCTGTAAAGATAACAGACAACTTGGTGTTTTTGGCGTGTCAAGGCTGGCGCTGACGCTGATGCGGAATTATTTTATAATATAATAAGCTATGTGGGAAATGACACAGGAAGGAACGTTACTTACCATGTGTTAACCGGGAAGGGAATGAGAACGACAGAAAACATGACTAAGAAATGATGAATAAGTTAATATGGGAAGACAGCTGTATCAGAAAGTGATGGAACCAGATGGAGGGGAAAATATTCTAGACGTGGTGCTGATAAAACCAGTTGAGCTCTGTAGAGAAACTGAACTGATGTATGGTATAAGTGGTCATGAAGCTGTTTTTTAGTTTAAAAAAGTGTGATAGAAAGGAATTTCATAAAAGTAGGACCATATGGTTGATAAGAGGGGAATGGGGACATTAAAAAAAAAGCAATTATAATCAATGGAAAAGGGTAAATAAAAATGTAAACAGCCTACGGGATGGATTTAAAGCAATTGTCGAGAAGTGTGAAGACTTCTTTTTTTTTTACGATTTGTTTTGCGTCACACCGGCACAGATAGGTCTTATGGTGACGACGGGATAGGAAAGGCGTAGGAGTGGGAAGGAAGCGGCCGTGGCCTTAATTAAGGTACAGCCCCAGCATTCGCCTGGTGTGAAAATGGGAAATCACGGAAAACCATCTTCAGGGCTCCCGACAGTGGGGCTCAAACCCACTATCTCCTGGATGCAAGCTCACTGCCGTGCACCCCTAACTGCACGGCCAACTCGCCCGGTGAATGTGAAAACATTTGTACCTTTCAAAGAGGTAAGAATGGTAAGGGCCCCTTTTATTACAACAGGGAAATAAAGATATTAAAAGGAATTGTCGAATAGAAAGAAATAGAGTTATAGAGTTAGGAATGAACGGTTGCGGGAGTAAGGAGAGATATCTGGGGATAAACGAGTTTCAGGATAAATCAAGATAATTATTATTCTAAGGGTACAGTGTTTGTAGTGTAAATATGTAAATTTAAAATTGTCTACATAAGTTTGTATGTAAATATTCAGTAGAGTTTATGTACACATGTGGAGATGGAGTCACTTCCGTGTATGTGGGGCTTGCCCTTTCTCCATCTACCACCCCTAAATTGTATATGTACAATTTAAGGAAAATAAATAATAATAATAATAATAATAATAATAATAATAATAATAATAATAATAATAATAATAAAGGCTATAGATTGGGATATAGTGTCATATCTGAAATACTTACTTGATTACTGTTTGCATGAAGAAGCTATACCAAATGAATGGGGAGTTGCAATAGCAGCCCTACTGTACAAGGGAAAGGGCGACAAACATAAAGCGTATAATTACAGGCAGTCAGCTTGACATGGGTTTTTTGTAAGCTCTGGGAATGCATTCTTTCTGATTATTTTAGATACGTTTGCAAAATTACTAACTGGTTTTGATAGAAGGCAGTTCATGTTTGGGAAAGGTTACTCCAGTGAAGCTCAACTTGTAGGATTTCAGCAAGGTATAGCAGATATTTTATATTCAGGAGGTCATGTGGACTGTATTGCTACTGAACTATCCGAGGCTTTTGATAGGGTAGATCATGGGTGAATACCGACGAAAATGAGAGCGATTGGACTAGACAAAAGAGTGGTTGAATGGGTGGCTAAATTTCTAGAAAATACAACTCAGAAATGTATAGTAGGTAAAGTGTTATCTGATCCTTTAATGATTACGAGGGATCTCGCAGGGCAGTATTATTGGACCTTTATGTTTTCTTATATATAAAAATCATGTGAATAAAGAACTTAAGTGGCAGATAAGGCTATTTGCGAATGATGTTATACTGTATAGAGTAGTAAAAGAGTTGCAGGTTTGTGAGCGACTGCATGAAACCTAGACAATGTAGTGAGGTGGACAGCTGATAATGGTATGAAAATTCAAGTTGTATGTTTCACCGAGACGAATAGTTCTCCCAGATTTACTTAATATATTGATGGGGATGATAGTACCTCATGGGGAACACTTGTTACCTAGGTTTTAATACAAGGAATGATCTTCATTGGCGTGATCATATTAACAAGTTTATGAGAGTATTAAAGAGTCGTAGTAAGGATGTAAAGGAGAGGGCGTATAAGTCTCTTGTAAGACCCCAATCTGAGTATGGTTCCAATGTATGGGACCTCAACATGAGTAATTGAAGTGTGAAATGGAAAAGATGCAAAGAAAAGCAGCACAATTTGTTCTGGTTTATTTCTGATAATGGAGTAGTGTTACGAAAATGTTGCAGGCTTGGGCTGGGAAGACTTGGAAGTAAGGAGAAGAGCTTCTCGACTAAGTAGTAGGGTTAAAGAATAATACTAGATTATAAATTCCACCTATTCAATACAGAAGAGTTTTTTATTTACATTTAAGAAATATATCTTAACATATTAGATACAGGGACATGTTTTGCCTATGAGGGCATCATCAGCCTAAAGATCTCCTACCTGAAAGAATGAATAATCAGAATCCTAATTTTTATTATTCATAGTTTTTAACGAAAGTCTAAAATATAAATAAGAGCATACTGTTGTAGGTACAGATGTCTTAAAGAAAAAACTAGCAAGTGGAAGACTAGTTAAAAGTACTCTTATGACAAAGTCTTATAATCAATCCTTAGTATAGAATTTTTACGAATGTCTTGTTTTTAAATGTGGTAATAAGCAGCGAGTTAAAAGTTCAAAATGAATACGTAAATTGCTGCGTTGAAATGAAAACTGGTAAAATGTATGTATGTATGTATGTATGTTGGGTATTCAGCCCAAAGGCTGGTTGGATCCTCAACAGCTCTGCCATCAGCTGTCATAGATGGCCTAGGCATCACTGAAGAGACGTACTAGGGAAATGAGGAGTGAGGTAGTTTCCCTTTGCTTTTCTCACTGAGCCGGAAGTTGCCATTACATATCAGTCTGCCAAGCCCACTGAAATGCATGCACCAACCAACCCAATGAGAGACATTTTCACACCATTCATAGCAGGGACTGGCTGCATAAGGAATGGCATTACTATTATCGCTTATACCTCAGTCACTTCCATATTGTCAAAGCCAAGGATAAGACTGAGACAGATCAATGAAAGTAACAAAAGTGCTCTAGCCCAAGCGATTCCAACTGAGGTGCTCCCACGGCCCCGGCAGCAGCCCCGGTGCTGTGCTATAGCACCGTTGAGGTGGAGGGGGAAGTGGCAGAGCCAGAACCACAGGTCGCAAAGTCAGCGCGCAGCTTATGAAAACAATATTATTTATAACAGTTCTGTGAACAAACAAACACACAATTTATTCTGTATATACTTTGCACTTGCCTTAATCTACATTTAGCGTTTAAGTCGATTGCTGACATCGTTTTGCTGCAACAAATTTACCAATAATGGGTACAATCGATTTGGCAGTAGAAATTCTAAGTCCGCATCAGACAGAGAAGTCCTAGTTCTCCACTTATTTAAATTCAGAATTGAAAACATCTGGTTTGTTTTTTGCAATTGTCAGAGCAAGAATAGCCCATAACTTGCTCAAACTGCACCTTCTAAAGTGTTGGGTTCAAGTATCTATGGGACAGGGAGATAAAATAATTAAAATAATTATCTTTGTGGGTTCTTTTTTGCAATGGCCTTATGGCAATGGTGGGATAGGAAAAGGCTAGAAATGGGAAGGAAGCGGCCGTGGCCTTAATTAAGGAACAGCCCCAGGATTTTCTTGGTTTGAAAATGGGAAACCACGGAAAACCATCTTCAGCGCTGCCGACAGTGGGGTTCGAACCCACTATCTCCCGGGTGCAAGCTCACAGCTGAGCGCCCCTAACCGCATCACCAACTCGTCTGGTGTGTTTTCTTAGCAGCACATCTAAGTCTAATTCTAAACAGTTCTTAATAATACAAAACCAAAAATGAAAACAAATCTCCTAAATTGCATGTAAAACAATAAATTCCTAATGAGTAAGTTATTACGTATCTCTGAAGAACTGAGCAATTCCGATTTTAACTTAGCAATTTGTTCGGTTCTTGCTGCGCCAACGTCATCATAGGTGGAAACATGTTTATTGTGGTAGTGTCGTCGCACGGTTGAAGACCTTACGCTTAAAATGACATGGCAAATTAAACACTGAGCTTTCCCTTCGGTATTGAGAACAAAATATGAATCCACCCATGAAGGATTAAACGACATTTTTAACGAAGGTGAAACCAACTGCTCCACTGTCTGTTCTGTCGAATAGATTCTACTGAGAATGACACACACACACACACAGAATGAGAATGAATATACTCTCTCTTACGTACACATGCACCGACCACTGCGTGGGTTAGGTGGGGAAGAAGGGGAACGGTGCTGCTGAGTGCAGCTCTGGTGCGCCCCAGCACTAAGTGCTCGAGTTGGAAAGGCCTGCTCTAGCCCATACCAGCAGGCATAGTGCACTGTAAACACTAGGTCCTGCCAGCAAAGGCATATTGGTAAAATATGGTGCCTCATTCTGGAGATGGCGTATAGAGCTTATAATAGCTTAATATTTAAGATAAAAGTCACTCTTAGTAATGATTAAATTAAAATCCAAAGGTTTTTGTCTGTTGAAGTTGTTAAACTTATGTGAAAAGATAAGACGGCAAACTTCTTAAAGCATTTAGGAGCAAGGACAAGTACTCATCAGAAATGTAGCTATATTTATATTAGTAGGTAGATGTGGTTGTAGCTTCTTATATTAAGTCATCCGACTCGTGTGAATGGTCAGCATACTGTCCTTCGGTTCAGAGGGTCTCGGGTTCGAATCCCGGCCGGGTCGGGGATTTTAACCTTCCTTGGTTAATTCCAGTGGCTTGGGGGCTGGGTGTTTGTGCTGTCCCCAACATCCCTGCAACTCACACACCACACATAACACTATCCTCCACCACAATAACACGCAGTTACCTACAAATGGCAGATGCCACCCACCCTCGTCGGAGGGTCTGCCTTACAAGGGCTGCACCCGGCTAGAAATAGCCACACGAAATTTTTTAAAAAAATATTAAAAGTCGAAAGGAAAATGTACGAGGTTGAGGAGAGCTGTGGTGTTATGTCTGAAACAAGAAGAGAGTGTAATGTTAAGGAATAAAATTAAAGGAGAAGGAGAGAACGAAGAAAAAACGGTGTGTGTGAAATTACTTACCCCTTCGACAGTTGTGATGTTAATTTGGTTAAAGACTAGGCGAGTTGAAGAAAATATGTTGTGTGTAATTGCATTTATCTTTTTGACTCTTGTAATGTTAATTAGTTGGCATGGTGGTAGTGTTTGAATGACTGCCATTTGTGCTTCTAGTGTTATATCGATGTGAGATTGGCGGGGAAGGGGGCGGGTTGGGCGGGGCGTTAAGTTTATGTGCTACTGGATGTGGTTGGCTAGTGGGGGTGGATGGGGAGGGAGTTGTTTCTTAAATTGGGAGGGGTCCTGGAATATGATAATTTTAGATTGTTTATTATGTTTATGGTTTAGTGATTGCAACAATTTTAGTAAAATCTCGTATAATGGGTTTTTGACATCAATAATATCGTTAAGGTTTAAATTTTTGTTGTAATATTCATCTAAAGATGTTTTCTAATTCATTCATTAATTTCCCTTTACCTACTTTGTTGGGAGAAGTGAGGTCTTGATCAGTAGTAGTGAAATTATAACCTGCTTCTTTAATGTGAGAGCTCATAGTTGAAAATTTGTTGTGTTTGGAGGCATTATAATTTTCTAAGTATCTAGTGTGAAAGCTGCGGCCAGTTTGCCTGATGTACGAGATGTCACATTGGGTGCAAGTGAGACTGCAAATGCCTGAACATGAGTAAATGTCATTACTGAATTGATTGTGTTGTGATTGAAAAATAATTTTTGGTTGGTGTTATTTGTTGTAAAGGCTATGCAAGTGTTTTGGTTTTTAGAAGGTTCGAAACTTTGTAAATGTCTGGATTGTTGTAAGTGAAAGTAATAAAATTGGATTTTTTGGGTCTGTCAGGGATGAGGTTTGTTGTTAATTTGAGTTTTATCTTGTTGATTAAATGGTTAATTGTTCCTGGTTTATACCCATTAATTTTTGTCAAATCTTTTATGTAATGGAGTTCATCTTTTAGGTTCTTAGGTGATAGAGGGATTTTTAAGGCTCTGTCCATGGAGAAATGGCGTGAAATGATGTTTGTATACGAATAAGCTTGAGTGGAGCTTTTAAAAGTAGGAAGGATTGTAATGTGAAGATAAAGTTGGATTTCAAGAGGACAAATTTGGGAAAATATTCATTTATAATATGAGGAATAAAGGACTGGAATAATTTATCAAGGGAAATGTTCGATGAATTTCCAAGTTTTTTGAAAACATAAATCTCGCATGTAGCTTAGTTGAGTTATGTTTTGTTTTGCTTTCCTTATCGCCTTGATTGCTTGTTTACATAATGCAGACATTCTTAAAACTAAAACTAAATTTTCAGCGTCTTTAGGGAGAACTGTCAGAAACCATGACATATATAAACAACCACAGGACATCCTATACGATAATATACCACAAGAAAACATACGAATTTATTTCAATTCTGCGCAAGCCGTGTAAATACTGTACATAGAAACACCAGTCAGCTGCAAGTTTTTTTTCAATTCTTCCAGAGTCCATAGCGGATTCTGATCTCGTTGGCTACTGTAAACGTTCAGAACAATTTGTTTAGACTTCCTGCTTAATTTCCCCTCATTTTCATTAGCTTTAAAGTATTTGACTGGTGACCCACATGTTGCTCACAGCTGAATACTGAGCATGCTATTGCAGCCAGTATTGCCAACATTTTTATCGGATCCATCTTCAACGTCATAAAAATTCTGCAAACGAAACAGCAAAGTAATGAAGCTTAGTAAGTACACAAGGCAATAAGATATCAATCTCATGTTAAACAATTATATATTTTGCTACAAAATTATATATTTTGCTACAAATACCACCGAGAACAATAACTATTCACGGCCATCTGTGTATGATAGGTAAGCGTTGGTAACGAACCCGAATAACATACTACTTGTGAAATATTTTTCCATATTTTTACAGGGCAAAATTTTTTAATTGTTTAAGTCAGTTCACCAGAATATCTAACCATACTGAGGGAAGCTCCTGACAAACAAGAACAAACCTAGAAACTATTTACCGCTGCAGAAGCCTCTTCACCGACCAGAAGTCTGGCTAACATCAAAGGGACCGCTTAGGCCTCGAGTTGACTCTCAATATAGATATCCATTGCCTTGGCAACGATAACAAGTAAGAGAAGATATTTTGCATTGAATAGCATCTGTAGTGGTAGTCGATATGGCAGAAGGCATACGAGCAGAGATACGTGGTGGAGTGTTATTGTAGTATAGGAAATTAGTATTGCCACCTTTTCCCTGAATAACTCAACCGGTGAGTGATGAGATCCCAAGGGGGAACGTTCGTTCACTGGCTGACCTTTTATTTGAGGCATTTATAAGGACTGTGATTGACGACCATGGAAAAGAACAAATTTAAACATCATTTCTGGCATTTATTACACAAGCACTCATAAAGAAAATTTTACAAAATACTCTTGCTGTTTATACAATAAAAACTTTCACGGCATTGAATTTTCTTCATCTAGACAGTACAAAAGAATAGATTTATCTTCATCTGCTTAGGCAAAAGATTACATCCTGAAAAAACAACAAACGAAAATTTAGGCCGCCATTGGCTTTAAAAATTGAAATTAAATAATTGTGAGCCTATCCTAACTCGTTCTATCATTTACAGAGTCATTGGCATAAAACCTGCTCCTTCTTTCTAAAAAAAAATAATAATAAAAAATCAAACTTCCACTGAACCACATGGTAACCCAACTTATTGATACCTCAGTGAACAATTATTTAACATTATTTCAAAATAAGTGCTGTCAAATTCTCCAATTAACAAAAGTATTTCTTTCAATTGGGTGTCCTACTTTAATGATACAATTAATTAAATATTTAAACTTTACTGGTCATTGAGCATTTAATCTTCAATTGCTTTAAAATCTTTGCCTTTGAACTACATGATCTTCATCTGAATCAAATCCAAAAGAAAATCTAAATCTGCTCATTAAGTAAATAATATTGCAAGAAATTCGTTATTAAACACTTCCTCATTTACTACAAATCGACTAACAGCAACGCAGAAATAACCTGGATCATCATGATATCACATGACCTGATTAAAACACAATATTCACAATTAATATCAAAGTATATATCACTAACTACTACACTCACACATCATTCACACATGGTTACACGTAAATTTATACACATTATTTACATTTGAATCCTGGTATTATTATTATTATTATTATTATTATTATTATTATTATTATTATTATTATTATTATTATTATCATCATCTGATTTTTACTCATAGTCATGTCAGTGGAATCAAATGGGTGAGCCTAGCTTCGTTAGAACAAGTTTGACTAAACATGTGGTGTATGATTGAATTATAGTGATCACTTTCACAGGATGAACTATTTACATACGACGACGATTAATTGTATTTAAAAAAATATTATCCGAAGATCTGACAGAAAACAATAATCGCTACCATCGGGTTAGTTATCTCAAGTCGCTAACACGTGGTCGGTAAGCTTCACTAAGTTTATTATTATCACACACGATAAAATGTGCCTAAAATGTGCTCAAATGTACACCAACACGCTGTGTTCCCAAGACACAAGCTGCAAATTATTATAATTCTATACCTCAGGGTTACCAATATTCCAGGCAAATTCATTTATAAAGTAGAGCACTCTAAATCTCATCTCCAAGACTAATTCAATACTATTTATTGCTTATGACCTTTAAATTGATGTTTAACCCGTCTCGTTATTTGAAATTATTATTATTATTATTATTATTATTATTATTATTATTATTATTATTATTATTATTATTATTCTATCAACAATCTTGGAATTAATTTTAAAGTCAGATGACACAATCCTAATTAATCATCGGACGATGCATAGACGAAGCTCATTCCAGCACTAATCAAATGGAACCATGTCCAACTTCATCTCGCATTATTTCAGAATGTCACACTATTAAATCAAATTCCATTTTAAATGTTTGGTCAATTATGTTTAAATGTCACTCTAAACATAAGCATGAGATTGATATCATTCAGAAGATGACTACATAAAACTATTCTAATAGAGTTCAAATCTCAATCACACATGTAACTGTCTGCACTGCCACCATTAAGAAGAATGGAAGTGTGAAATACGACTAAATATTCCAAATAATGGAACGGCTTCGTCATGTTTACCTTCCCGACGCTAGAATTGCCTTACATGTTTAGCAATTCATAATGGCACAGCAGTTGACGTCCCACGATGAAAATGGTGTTCCCCTTGATGTGGTAGGATGCATCTTGAAGTAAACGAGATCCAGTGAGTAAGTAGTCTTTCCACGTGGGTTGAAAATTAGCTGTAACTAACACAACAAGTATTAGGAAAAGCACGAACCAGACAAAACTTCACTGTAATGTTGGATTCTACACTTAACTTGGGTTCGATGCTTGAATTAAATTACACCGCAGTGTTATGTTATCGTAAGCAATTAAGTTGAATAACAAAATAAGCTGATGTCCATTGTAAGTCAGGCGTAGTCCAGGCTGCAATTAGCTGTCAAACAACGAAGTAATAAGAGAGTGATTTAGTGTGAATTTGAGGCCTTATAACCTCTGGCTCGGAGGTGTGTCGCTGTTGACGAAGATTATTGGTTCGCATGATCACACTTTATTGGTTGGGTGCTCGTGCATGCACAAGTACTGAGGATAATAATAATAATAATAATAATGTTATTTGCTTTACGTCTCACTAACTACTTTTACGGTGGGAGACGCATACTGAGGATACCTTGAGAAGCCAGTCGATCACGTGACTCTCCCCTACTGCTGTGGTCGCTTGCGGGCTAGCAGATCAACACTTTGCATTTTCAAAAACTTGTCAATCCAGTTCCTATACACGAACTCACTCCCCAGTGACAAAATTTATCCCTCGACTTGTAATAAAATTCTCGAGGTTGGCTCATAATATTCAATACCTATAATTCACCAAATTTGACAGGGACAGTATAATTATTTAAATGATCAAGCTGAGCTATCTGTTATAAATGGGCAGTAGTAGCTGGAGGGGCAAATGGGTTGGTGGAAAGTGGGTGTGCCATAAAATCAAACAATTGATATTATTTCTAAGAGATGGTGTGAAAATCCCAGGACTTCAGGAAATATAGTAATAGAATCCAAGTAATCAAGTATTGATTCACCATGTCATTGATACTGACAAATAAACTGTTGACTTAAATGATATTGCATTTCATAGGGAAGAAAGTGACTGCAAATCGCAGAAAGGAAGTGAGATCATTCGCTACATTTGTACATATAATTTTGCCGTAATTAGTCTCTAGTTTTTGGATAAAGAAGGGACAATAGTTGTTGAAATAGAGCAAGTTTAATTTTAAAAAAGTTTTGATTAGTAAACAGTCAAAAGACCTAAGCTTTTACGATTTGTATAAGTGACTTGAGGTATTTGATACAAACATTCTTTTGGGATATGAAAATTGATAGCGTGATTAGACACAAAATTAGAAGAAATATTGGTTGATTCATATAAGAAATTAGGAGAAGGGGTTGGTGGAAGTGTAGAAGAGAGCATGCTATCAGAAGAATGTTATAGTTACCTGGTGGAGGGGCAAGCAGTGGATTTTGTTTAGATTCCAATGCCACATGATGGAAGGTGGACAAAGATGAATCATCTTTAGTTGGAGGTAGGGACAAAGAAATGTCTGAACTGATGAAAATTAGGTTAGAGGGTTCATTCGGCGTAGAAATATTATGAGGAGTAAGCCCAAGTTCCTCAGATGAAGCAAATGATGGAATATTGTCAGAAAAACTAGCCATAATGTGTTCATATGATATTTTGTGATACATGTGCTACGTGTCAGTATTTCTCCCCTCAACATTGTCACATAACGGTATTTCAAGGTGCAACGACTATATATTAAAAGAGGAAACGAAGGAGAAAAATATTTATATCTCCTCTGGAAATCAAAAAGTGTAACAACGTGAATAATTTTTTAGTTCTACTAGCATTTAACGTATCAGCTCTATTTGATACTGATTCTGCTATATACGAATGTCGGATCTTGTCCTCAGACATACGCAGACTTGTGACGGGCCCAAACAAAAAATATACAGTTAGCAAGAATAAACACTAAACGTGAGTAAGCAGTGCTATCAAGAAACCAAGAGGAGTTTTACAAAATGAAGGGGGGAGGAGAGAGAGAGAGAGGCAACAGGACTGATTGAGAGCTGTGCTAGAGATATCAGCAAACAGTTGAATAACATACATCATGTTAAATTTTCATAGCCACGGAGGTAATCAACAAAACGTTCAACATGCTTACAGTACTAATCACAATCCGAGATAAGTGACAACCAGCGTAATAACAAAGCCACGGCACTTCAAGAGGCCGCAATAACAAAGGGGGGGGGGAAGGACTTAACTTTAAAAAAAAAAGAGAGCCTGACTAGAATGGTTAAAGTTACTTGCACATCAGTGTTTACTGGTATAGAACAGCGAGAAGTGAGGGGAACATAAGATCTCACAAATAACTTAACAGCTAGAAATAACAATTTTACTATCTTTGATGACTGCATCCTAGTCACTTTCACATTCAGAAAGAATATTATTGATTTTAAAATATGCTTAGCAAGCCCAGAAAGAGAACAAATTCCGCTGGCCTTCTGACCCCAACTTGGCAGGTTCGATCTTGGGTCAGTCCAGTGGTATTTGAAGGGGATCATACACATCAGCCTCGTGTAGGTAGATTTACTGGCACATAAAGAACTCCTGTGGGACTAAATTCTGGCACCTCGATATCTCCGAAAACCTTCAACAGTAGTTAGTGGGGTGCAAAGCTATTATTATTATTATTATTATTATTATTATTATTATTATTATTATTATTATAGAGAGCAAATTAGAAAATTCTCATGGCTCATTTTGGAATTCTATTATTGTTGACTCAATTGAGTAGTTTGAGCCAGGTATCAGAGTCCATTACATAGGTTATAATAACGTAAAGAATACACATTCAGTTTAATTTTTGTTGACAAAAGAAAATCTATGCAAAAGACTTGTCCGGAAGAATATCAGAGTTTGCACATTGACATCAACATTGCACTAGTGTCCCAAAGGATCACAATTCATGGCTAGAGTTGGGAAAACTGACAGAATTTTGCAATGAAGAAGAAAAGGTAATGGCTAGCCATATAAACTGAAATGAAACCTTACAAAGTTTCTTAATGTAAACACCCGCATGAACCAAATGAAGCTTTCACCTTGGCATAGTTTTGGTGTCCAAGTTTTGTTTGTCAGATAGAAAGTACTAGAATGTTCTAAATGATGATTGGCCTATCTTAGCAGTTTTTAGGTTAACGGAACAGACAGGGTAAAAGGCGAGTCCAAGGCAGTGAATGGATTTTTATTGAAAGTAACCCTCAATTTACAGGGCTACGGGAGAGCGTGATGTAAGTATGTCCACCAATCACTGCACTGTTAAATATCTAGAGGGAAGTAAGGAGCACACTGAATATGACATCAAAGTCACCTGATGAGAGACCTTCATTGCAAAGCAACGTGATGGACAGAAGGTTTGCTCGCTTGCAGTATAGTAAGAACTAATATGTTGTGCATTTTGAGCGTAAACATGCCAGTGGAGTCACACTCTGGGAGGTGAGATGAGGTGAAATTTAGATCCATTCCGAGCAAACCTGGTAGCAAGGTAACTTAAGCAGTTGTAACATATGTTAAGTGTAAGAGAGGACCATGAATCTTAACTTGGCCATTTCAGATAAATGAGACATGTTTTAAAACCGGGCGAGTTGGCCGTGCGGTTGGGGGCGCACAGCTGTGAACTTGCATCTGGGGCTGTACCTTAATTAAGGCCATGGCCGCTTCCCTCCCATTCCTAGGCCTGTCCTATCCCATCGTCGCCATAAGACCTACCTGTGTAGGTGCGACGTAAAACAAATAGCAAAAAAAAAATTTTTTTTAAATGAACTACAATGGCTTTGTTA
Organism: Anabrus simplex; assembly: GCF_040414725.1. NCBI lineage: Eukaryota > Metazoa > Arthropoda > Insecta > Orthoptera > Tettigoniidae > Anabrus > Anabrus simplex. The sequence goes on along the minus strand of NC_090266.1, from coordinate 960,765,754 downwards.
CGTTGGATGCAAGTGTAATAATGACTTTCATGAGGATTTGTTATTTTCCAATACTTCAGCAAGTTGCCCAACCAGAAAACATATTCTTTAATGTTCTCACTGCATACATGCAGGAGAAAGATATTGATTGGAAAAGTTGTATTTGGATGTTGCTCAAGTGCTCAACTGTAGGCAAAGTGATGTTTTCCGGGTGAGTTGGACATGTGGTTAGGAGCGCGCAGCTGGGAGCTCGCATCCGGGAGATAGAGGGTTCGAGCCCCACTGTCGGCAGACCTGAAGATAGTTTTCCGTAGTTTCCCATTTTCACACCAGGCAAATGCTGGGGCTGTAGCTTAATTAAGACCACAGCTGCTTCCTTCCCATTGCTAGGCCTGTCCTATCCCATCGTCGTCGTAAGACTTATCTGTGTCGGTACAACGTAAAAGCAAATAGCAAAGTGGTGTTGTAGCTTGAAGTCTGAGAGTTCGCTCCCGATGTTACTTGACTTGCTGTTTTATTTACAGGGAAGCCGTGGCAGCCAAAGGTAAGCCTGTGTCATCTAATTTGAAAGCCTTGTTAGAAAGCAGCGTTAAAATTGTAACTTTTTGAAGACAAAGCTTCTGAAAAGCAAATTGAAGACATGGATGGAAGAAGGGCGTAACTCAAAAAACACTCTTTTGAGATAAATGAGTTTACAGAATTACAACATCAAACACTTTTCTCAGAAATACAGAATTTTGGAATAATATACTTAACTACATTCTTGATTATTTCATAATATGTACATCAAAAATATTTATAAATTTTGTGGTTTGTTGTCAATTTTGTATTTTGGAGTTACGCCCTTATTCCATTTTCAAGAAACATTTTCATTGAAAATTAATGTTATTTACATTGTTGGAAGCATGTAGACAAGTTTTACCGATTAGAACATTTGACAGGTCACAACATATTATTAGGGGGCTCACTATATCGAGAATTTCCTACTCCCACAGATTCAGCTCCCCGGAAAATATTTTCAAACCATGCACGTGCAGCTGCGCATAGAAAGCTTACTAAATCCTTAACATATTTTAATTTCCCGGGTTCAATACCTACATGAGGGACTGGAAAGCTACCCAAAGTATCTACAGACCTCATATCCTTCAATAACTGAAACTTATCATGAAAACGTAATATTATAAGTCTGCCTTCCTCATACAGTTCCTTCAGGAGAGTGACATAATATGACATACTCTGGAATAGAAAACTTAAGTCCTTTAGTTTGTGGTGTTGCAAATGACACTGGGCTGAGAACGGCAGAACATTCGGATAGTAAGGATTTAGTATCCGAATCATCTGAGGTTTCACTTGGTATATATTCACTGTCATCTGCTGAAATATCAGATGTTTCTTCTCCTGACATTACTCCTGCGTCAGCCGTTTCGCATCCGATGAGTGATGATTGCTGGCTCGCCGTAAGTCAGCATTGGAGTGTATTTTAAGTCGGGCGCGAGCAATATTTGGAAGAACGGCGCAACTCAATATAGCACATCACACGCCATCTATTGACACTACCGAGAAGCCATTTAGGTAGAATCTAGAACAGCCTCCAAGGAACGTATATATGCAATTTACCGAATAACGCCACAAACTGACTTAAACCCTTCTTCCATCCATGTCTTCAATTGTTTTCAATAATTTGTGATGATATGGGCAACAGCACAAGTGGATTCTGTTACATTATGAACTTTCCTGACTCTCACGGGGTAATGTAATTGCACGACTCTTTGAATTAAGGAAGTTCTATTATTTGTTAACAAAATCAACTAAGATTATGTATAATTCCTTTGTTGAAGAGTTGTGGCTAAGTTCAGGTAACGGTAACGTAAATTTATTGCTCTGTGACTGGGATGTCGGGAGACCAAATTGTCTGCAATCCATTGTTAGGTTCACTGGTAAGCCACAGCAGTGCGGGTGGACGTTCAGTTTCATAACATTAGGCCTAAATTATTAGCTTGAGATTTAATAACGAACACTGTTGAAAACTAATGTACATCTCTCAGCTCATCAAAACAGGTGTTGAAAATTAAGTCTAATCTTGGCATATACATTGCATCAGCGTAAACATTTCCAAAACCCTCCCATCTCCGCCCCTGAAATGTCATGTATCTGTAGTCCGATTGCATTCTCCAGGGCTTCAAGAATGCTTGAATTCTAGAAGGTATTGCAGCATCATGGAAACAATGCAGTAATTGTCTGTCTATGATTTCTTCTTTAGGAGAAAAGTCTCGATTAATATTGTCCAATACTGTATGTCAACATACTGTTAGCTAACACAAGTAATGTTCAACAAGTGTAGAAATGCAACGTTAATTACTCTAATGATGTGCGCTTAACAAGAACTACTCTCCTGAGCTAACCATTCATTCCGTCACTTCCAGCTAACCATGCTCACTGCACTGCCTGACCGCACATTCCAACCCTATCACTCGGGGAAAAAAAGGAAGGTATTTCCCCAGTCCACCTGCATGGCAGCACCAGCTTAAGTGCCAGTAATTTTTTCTGCCTTCCCTCTAATTAGCATACTTACTTACTTACTTACTGGTCGGCGCTACAGTCCTTGTAGGTCCTTGGCCTCCTTTATCACCTGCCTCCATTCATCTCGGTCCTCAGCTTTTCTTCTTCAACGTTTAACTCCTAACTTTCTAAGGTCATCCTCAACATCATCAATCCATCTTTTCCTGGGTCTTCCTCTCCTCCTCCTTCCATCAAGTTTCCCTATAAACACCTTTTTTACGGTGCAGGTTTCTGCCATTCTCTGAACATGACCGGCCCACCTAATTCTTCCCTGCTTAATTTTAGCAACAATATCTGGCTGGCCAAACAGTCCTTGCAGCTCTACATTTGTCCTCAATCCCCACCCATCCTGCTCTCTTACTGCACCGAATATCTTTCTCAATATCTTCCTTTCCCACCGTAACAGCCACTGTTCTTCTCTGGCGGTCATCACCCAGCATTCTGAGCCATACATTACTATTGGTCTTAGTACTGTTGTGTATATTTTAATTTTTGTATTCCTGCTGACATTCCTGGATTTAAACATATTTTGCAAGGCGTAAAAGCATCGGTTTCCACTTGTTATCCTCTCCTGTATTTCCACGGAGGTTTTATTGTCCTCTGTTATTATAGAGCCTAGATATTTGAAAGATGTGACTCTTTGATATTCCTTCCCATTTAATCTTACTGGGGTCCTTCCTCTTACTCCCTCTGTATCTCCCATCTTCATATATTTTGTTTTGTTTATATTCACTTCTAGTCCTAGGTCCCGTGCTTTCCCTTCTAATACTGAGTAGCTCTCTTCAAGAGCTCTTTCATTTCTTGCAATTATTGCTACATCATCAGCATATGCTATCACTTGTACTAATCTGTTCAAAATGGTTCCCCCTGGGTTGATGGGCAATTCACGGATTACTTTTTCCAATGCTAGGTTAAAAAGCAGTGTGGAAAGTACATCTCCCTGTCTTAGTCCTCTCTCCACTAAAAACTCCTCTGACAGATCTTGCTCCACTCTCACCTTGCATACCGTTGTTTTCAAAGTCATTTCTGTTAATCTAATCAATTTCCTTGGGATTCCAAATTCTTTCATAATCTTGTAAATTTTACCCCTATCTAGACTGTCATATGCCTGTTTAAAATCAACATACAGCTGATGTAGCTGTTTGTCATATTCCTAAAATTTCTCTAGCACTTGTCGTAATATAAATATCTGATCCAGAGTAGAGCGATGTTTTCTAAAACCTGCTTGGTAATCCCCTAATATTCTTTCCATCCATAATTCCAATCTTAAGGCTAGTACCTTACCAAAAACCTTGTACGTTCCATCCAGCAAGGTGATCCCTCGATAATTTCCACATACTGCCTTATCTCCCTTTTTATGTAATGGGTAAAGTATACCCAATGTCCAATCCTTGGGTATTTCCTCCTTTGTCCAAACCTCCTTAATCAATTCATAAACAGCCATTTCTATTCCTTCTCCCCCATATCTCAACAGCTCTGACTCCATTCCATCTTCACCTGGCTCTATTATTCTTTAATGCATTAATTGCAGCTTTGACCTCTTCCAAGTCTGGCTCTTTTACTGATTCCTCTTCCAATTCTCTTTCTTCCCCATCAACATTTATATTTTCCTCCTCTCTATCATCTTCATTATTTCCATTGAGTAACTCGTAAAAATACTCCTGCCATCTTCCAAGCACTTTGCTTTTATCACCCAGAAGGTTTCCATCTTTATCCTTGAAGAAAACAGCTCTTGGTTGAAACCCTCTCTTAATGTCTTTTGTTCTTTCATAGAACTTTCGTACCTCGTTTCTATCCTTCATTTCATCCAGTTCTTCGATTCTCTTTCTTTCAAAAGCTCTTTTCTTATATCTACATATCTTATCTGCTCTTCTTCGTTTCTCTCTATACTCTTCTACTGTTTGTCTTGTTCTCCTTTGAAGCATTCTGTTCCTAGCATCATTCCTCTCTTGGATTAATGTTGAACATTCCTCATCAAACCATTCTGCCCTCTTTACCAATTTCTTCTTTCCCAGGGTACTATCTGCAACTTCACTGATAGTTGTTTTCAGTATCTCCCATTTATCTTCCACTTCTCCTTTCTCCCATAATTCCCTTTTTATTGCCAAAGATTCAGCTATTTTCTTTTTGTATTTCTCTTGCAATTCCTCATTTTTTAGTCCTTCAATATTGTGCTTTGCCTTTCTTGTTACTTTTTCCGTTCTTGCCAAATCTATTTTTTGTCTGTACTTGACTCTAACAAGATAGTGGTCTGTATCTGCATCAGCACCTCTGCAGCTTCTAACATCCATAATATCTGATGCATGTCGCCTGTCTATGATAACATGGTCTATTTGATTTCTTGTCACACCATCTGGTGAAATCCAGGTCTCCTTGTGAATGTTTTTCCTAGGATGCCAAGTACTTTTAATTATCATCTGCTTTCCACTCACAAAATCAATCAATCTCAATCCGTTATCATTACTTACTTCATGCAGGCTTTCTTTCCCTACTAAGTGTTTGTACACTTCTTCTCTTCCAATTTTTGCATTTAAATCTCCAAGGATAATTTTCACATCATGCCTTTGAACTTTATTAATTTCTTCCTCCAATTTGGTATAAAATGCATCTTTCTTCTCATCTTCTGCCTCCTCAGTAGGGGCGTACACACAAAACACAGTTACGTTGAAGAATTTTGCCCTAATTCTCACAGAGCACATCCTATCATTGATTGGAGTAAAGTTGATCACGCTTTGCTTTACTGACTTATGTATGAGGAATCCTGTGCCATTACTGCCTGCTTTTTCTCCACTGTACATCAAAATATGTTGTCCAGACATCATCATCCCTTGCCCTTTCCATCTTAGTTCCTGTAGAGCTGCTATTTTCACTCCATACTTATCCATTTCATTCCTTAATTCTTTCAACTTGCCAGGTCTCTTCAATGTCTTAACATTCCACGTTGCTAATACAATATCCTTTTTCCTTCTCTTTAGCCATTTTTCTCGCCGGTTCGTCACCAAGTTTTCCAGTCCTGCATTATTCATTCTTAAGGTATCCGTAACAGTTGGTTTTTTACGAGGTAGGGGAGTTAACCCTACGCTCAACCCCCAACCTGGAGGACCAGGGTATCACTCTTAGTCTGGATCATCACCTTAGACCTGTCCGGCTTGGGTGGCCCTACCAGGAGCAGATGCTCCCGCCGGTATAGCTCTAAGGATCATTTGACCACGCAAGCTTCCAATAAACACCCGGCAAAATATATTTTGCCTTCGTCAAGGTGGTGATACCTTCGGGAGGCTCTAATTAGCATATCTTTTAGAAATCTCCTCAAAGCTAAATGAATTAAATTTGTCTTCTAAGTAATTCTTTATAATCATTACTCACTAAAAACTAGGGGTTTGTATGGAAACTTAGTTTGCGGGTCAGTCATGTAAAACAGAGGAAATTTTCACAGTCTCCAACTTCAGTCGTTTTTAGTGGAAGATGTTTTTGGCTTTAAAAACGAATTGTGTGATGACTCTGCCTGTGCAGGCAAGACCTAATGTTTACAGTGCAGTATGTCTTCTTGTATGGGCTGGAATGAATTTGTTACTTTCATTGACTTGTTATGAATGGTGTGAAAATGTTGCTCATACGGTTGGTGTGTGCATTTCAGTGGGCTTGGCAGACTTTCATGTAATAGAAAGTTCTGGATTGGTGAGGAAGGCAATGGGAAACTACTTCACTCTTCATTTTCCTTCTTCGCCTCTTCAGTGATGCCTGGGCCATATGTGACAGCTAATGGCGGAGCTGTTGAGTTTCCAACCAGCCTTCGTGCCGAGTACTTGACATGACATAGGTACTTGCATTCTCATCTCAAAACTTTGAAGTCGCGATTAAAACATTATTTTTCAACTTGTGTATACAATGACTTTTCGTGGATTCATGATGCGTTCCACTGTGACATTGGAAATATCTAACTTTAATTGAATGAAAGCTATAACAGTTAGCTGGACATCATCACCAGTGAAAAGTTGATAGCCTACAGTGAGCTGTCCAAAGGTGCTTTAAGAGATAAAATTCAGTTTCCTTTTGTGTATCGGTGTGAGAAAGAGCGTTTCATTACTAACTTAAGTGAAAACGAAGTACAGAAATGTACTTGATGTACATGCTGATCACAGACTTAAGCTCATCAGCATAAATCCAAATAGCCAGGCTGAGTGGCTCAGATGGTTGAGGCGCTGGGCCTTCTGACCCCAACTTGGCAGGTTTGATCCTGGCTCAGTCCAGCGGTATTTGAAGGTGCTTAAATACATCAGCATCGTGTCGGTAGATTGACTGGCACGTAAAAGAACTCCTGCAGGAATAAATTATGTATGTATATATGTTAGTGTTGAGATCATTCTATCTTAAAAATAAATTTATAGGCTTCAATGTAACTTAAAAGCTATTCAGTCCATCAAACACATTAGTTAAAACAAAACACTAAAACATACCTGTTAAAAAATACATACTAGTAAACAAAGAATGACATGTTTCGTTCTCCATGAATGTCTTCAGATTCTATCAAATCACTTTTAAATCATGTGTGTATAATGTATATGTACAATGTTGTTTATGTTGCATAAACTAGTCATTGATTATGAATTGGTGAAGTTATGAACAAATTTGAACAAATAATGAGTGTATTAGTCCTCTACTATCACTTTAGAAAATTATGGAAAATTTTCTGTTCTTATCATAGCTGCTATTCTCCATTAACTTCAGCAACTGTGTTTGGACTGATGCCAGTTCTTTGTTTCTGGTCTTGCTACCTAAGTTGGGGTAATGTGGAGAAATTTTGTAGGTAATAACTCTGTTTCATGGAGAGGGGAGAGGAAGTACCGGTTGGTGGGGTGATTGGAATGCGTGTGTATGTGTGTTCGCATTAACTCTGTACACTGGAGAGGGGACGGTGAGTGCTGCTTCTTTGTCTCATAATTTTTTTTGTTTTTGTTTTGTTTTTTTGAGGGCATCACCAAAGTGTCTCCATCTGGTACCTGTTGACAGCCAACCTCTTTACCTCACTCCAGGTCTTGCCTTCTTCCACTGCTTCAGTGCACACAGATCTTTGCCATGTTTGTTTGGATCTCCCTTTCTTCCTTTTACCCTACGGGTTCCAAACCAGTGCCTCTCTCACAATGGCTTCATTTCCCTTCCTCAGCATATGACCAATCCATTTCGACCACTTTATCTGTATGGCCACTTTGGTTTCTCCTAAGTTCATGGTTAGAGATTATTTCCGGCCAGTAGATGTTGAGAATCCTTTGTCAACAGAGGTTGACTCAGGTTTGCAACTTGGAGGTAATTACTTCAGTCACTTTCCAAGTCTCAGACTCATATGATAGAATTGACTTGACATTACTTCGAAAAATGCAGAGTTTTGTCCTGATAGTTTTTCTCTTGTTCTTCCACACCGGATAAAGCCGGACATACACACCATTAGCTTTTAAAATACACTGCAAGACATTCTGTATACCTATATCTTTTGCAACTACACTGCCCAAGTAAGTGAACTTACCCACATCCTCGATAGATTCACCATTGAAGACAAGTGGGTCTAATTTGTTGGTGTTAATCTTTAGGGCCTTGGTCTTCTTTGAGTTGATCATTAGTCTCATCCTTTTCCCTTTCTCTACCAAGTCTTCAAACCTTGCTCGCATTTCTCTGAGTGCCTCAGACAGGAGATATAAATCGTCAGCAAATTCAGCCTGTTGGCTAATCGATACCACGTTTCGCATTTTGAGTCGCGTTCCGCATTACTGCGTCGATCACAACGAGGAACATGGTTGGCGACAGGATACAACCATAACATACTCCTGAATGTACAGATACATGCTCTGATACAAGACAGTCATGAATTACTCTACGTATATAATCCTGGTATCGCTGTTGGGAAGAAACTTGACATGTGTAAAATACGAAATTTTACAGGAGAGGCATAAAAGTCTTTCGGTTTTAAGAGATGTAATTTATGACCAAGATTATGAACAATTCTTGCTTATAATTATCCATTAGCTTCCATTTGATGTTTAAAGATCTGCAGAATGTTGACATTCACTAAAAAATTAACAACAATGTTTTACATGTTGCACATAGATTTCTTTTTTTGCAAAACGACACACAGGAGATTTGTTTCATTAGTATCCAGTAATCGAGAGATAGTGGGTTTGAACCCCACTGTCGGCACCCTGAAGATGGTTTTCCGTGGTTTCCCATTTTCACACCAGGCAAATGCTGGGGCTGTACCTTAATTAAGGCCACAGCCGATTCCTTCCCAATTCCTAGGCCTTTCCTATCCCATTGTTGCCATAAGACATATCTGTGTCGGTGCGACGTGAAGCAAATAGCAAAAAAAAAAAAGTTTCATTAGCTTATGTAGTTTATTATTTTAAAATGTTAACCAAATTAATAGTTCAAATTGCAATAACTGTAAGAATAATGGTACAGTACATAAATACATTTTACATTCATGCACTCACACAAAAGCGCACTTGCTTATATGTTCATAGGTGTACATTCACATTCTCATCCAGCATGTTACTTGCACAATACAATGTTTTGCTTCTTTTATGTTATCGTGAATTAAAGTAACAATCTGTCAGGTTTCACAGGCAAACTGTCATAAAATTCATGATCTCTCTTAATCAATGGTTTCAAGCCTTGCAAATTATTAACTTTGGATTCAGAAATTGGCAACAGCCTTTCATACAATTATTTGAGATCCTGAAATAGAGCACTCATTCTTTTCCTGCAAGGAAGCGTCCTCCATTCTCTGGTGTGATGAACCTTGTACTTAATGACCCCGTCTGATAAGTACTGCAGTTGGCAAATATCAGTAACAACAGGATTTCCAGTTTTCTTCCCTGGCCTTATAGATAATTAGTTGGACTTTTGATCTTTGTAATTCTTAAAGAAAGTAAAGTCAAGATTCTTAATCTTGTATGGATGTTTTGGTCTTGCTTGTCGTATTCGCGCTATATAATCCATTCGGGAATTCGTGGGTAGTGTGAAATAGTGTTCCAGACTGGAATGAATGCTATCACATTCCATCATAGTACGATCGTTGCCATAAGACCTTTCTGTGTTGGTGCGACGTAAAGCAAATAGCATCATTGTATGGTCCTTCTCCAGGAATAACTGCTCAACTAAGAGTGTATGATCATGGAAAAAAATTGGTTGTTCTATTAGAGGAGAGGCACTATTTTGTAAATTTAAATTCGATCAGGTTGCCACGTTTTAATAAAAGGGTGAACTTTATATGATATCATTTTGAAGTACTAATTATCGCTTAAATTTATGCCAACCTCTGTCTCAGTTGTAGAGCCATTTCAATTTTTTTTCCACGGCTGAACATGATCGCCAAATTGATATGTACATACAAATAAAAGCACTTTCACCTTAAATGTGCATCGTAATTCCCTTAAAGCCACACAGAAACACTAATAATGCATGTACACTACACATGTAATGAAAACTGTGATACAATAACTGACTGTTAATGCTCTAAAGCAACAATTTAGAATCAGAAACCCCACTTTCTGATATCCCATGTAAAGAATTACTGTGGTGTCTTTTACTGCCTAAAACAACAATATTGTACTTTATGAATATACGTACCTGTTATAGTTACTTAACCTTTTCACTGTTTGCTCATTCCAATAAACATATAACTATTAGAAGTTTATAAACGCTTCTGTATCCCCTAGTTTTTAGTTTGTTTTGTTATTCATTCATTTCCCATGTCAATTTCACTCGCTACATATCTTTCGTGGTAAATTTCTGCAAGTTTATTCGATACAATGCACTTAAGTGCATTTTAATAGACTGCCAAATACACCCAATATCTCCTGTGCAAATAGCAAGAACAAGTAGGAGCTTTTGTACTTGCAATTTTAATGAGTTGCAGTTGTGGTAAAGCTCCTATGGTATGCTGCAATGCACGTAGGAGATTTTGCCAGCATTCCAAAGGCAGTGTCACATAGGAGGTCAAATATTTTCTAGAATAGCAGCTATAATTTCAAAATGTCACATAGGATGTTTGGTCAGATTGTAGAGCATGGTCTGGGCTTTCCAGTAGGAGAAAAAATTTGATTTTCACCCATTACTGCACATATGAGGTTTTGTTCCAGCAGCGACGGTATGTTTCTTGTATGAGATTAATAATTTTTGGCGGCTGTCCACAACGCTTCGCTCCCTTCCACATGGCTTCTGTGCTGATCATATCAAAAGCTTTCTCGAAATGAACAAACACTGCATAGAGGCAAGATGACCATTCGGCACACTGCTCCAGAATTACCCTCAAGGTATTTATTTGGTCGACGCATGAGCGATTTGGATGAAAGGCTCCTGTCAGAGCCTCAGGTTGACATACTTTTCAATTCTGTCAACAGAACCCTGGTGAAGACTTTGGCAGGGATTGAGAAATTTTGTTGTTTTTGTTGTTATTGTTGCTGTTATATCTGAAGCCATCTCTTTTCACTTTCAACTCGTTTAATTTTTAATTGTTCGGTTCTTCAGTCTACCAAAACTACAGTATTACTGGATATTTGAAACAACTTACCGTATGTGGTTTTTTTTTTCAGTTATTTTATAAATTTATTTTTGGCAGACCAAAAAAAAAAGAGAGAGAGAGAAAAACAAAGAAATAGTATTGAGAGAAGCGCAGTCCCCCTCCAGTTGTTAGTTTGATGTATCCCCCTTCTTTGGCAGCTTCACCAACAACCCACATGTCCAGTTTGTTGGCATTTCTCCATTAACCCATAATTTCTCAAATAGAGGCTCCAACATATTGGCAGTGGTCTCCGTATTATGACTTCCGATGGAATGTTGTCGGCTCCTGCTGCCCTACCAATATGCAACTCCCTCATTGCCTGCTTGGTTTCCTCCACTGTTCAAATGCAGATTTTAATCCTTGGGTCAGGCTGAATCTCTTCTTCTTCCCTGACATGTGATTGAACTACCCGTTAGCTATTTAGAACTGCAGAAAACTATTCCTGCTATTGCTTCAGTTGATTCTCAGGGTTAGTTAAGAGAGTTCCATCATTATTTCTGACTGGACAGTTTCTCTGAATCTACTTTCTTGTCAGAATCTGATGATAGTATAGAGTTCTTTGAGATTTCCCTTGTCTGCCTCCTATGCCTGTTGAGATAGGTCCATTCATCTGGTACCTGTGATTCCTCCTTACACTTCTCTTAACTTCCCTAACCTTTACAGCATATTTTGGTTACAGTTCTGCCTTTCATGCTTCTGTCTTACATGCATTCATTGCCTCCTTTATCTCTTTCATTTCTCCAATGTTTTTCCATGTCTGTTTGGTTATCCAGTCTTCTTTCCTCCTATCCTTACAACCCACGTAATTTTCACTTGCTTTGGTAAAGACAGATCTAATCTTCACCCATTTTTCCTCAATAGTTTCATCCTTCACTTCAGTGAGTGCTTGGAATTGATTCTTTAATTCTCTCTTAAAGACTTTCTTTACATTTCTGTCATCCTTTAACTTTCCAAAATCCACCTTCGTCCCATTGCCACATGATCTATCTGAGTCTCAGTCCAATGATCTGGTGATACCCAGGCCACGTTGTGGTAATCTTTATGCGAAAATATATTACCACCAGTAACCTGATTGTGGCTGCACAGAAGTTCACAAAGAGCTGTCCATTCTCATTTCATTCTCCTAGGTCATGCCTTCCCATGATTTGCTCTAGTCTTTAATTGTCCTGACTCACTTTTGCATTCGAACCTCCTCCAGCTATGATGATATACTTCCTCTTCTGTTTCTTGATCATGCTATTGAGGTGCACATAAAACGCCCTTTTGGCTTCTTCCTTCACTGTCTTGGTGGATGCATAGCACACTATCATCACGATGTTTCTGATATTGGTCTTGAAACGTGCCACAATTATCGTCACCGAAAGTTGGATACCACTCCACAAGGCTCCTCTTGGCCTCCTTGTCCATCAATATACCCACACCTTTACAACTCAATCCCGCTCTCAGACTATCCCGGTCAGAGTATATAAAAGTAGCTCCATCATGGGTGGCCAATTCTCCAAACTCACTCCATCTCAACTCGCTTAATCCTAGGATATTCAGGCATGGCTCTTAGTACATGCAACTGCCTGTTGTCTTCCACTTTCCCGTGGAGTTCTCACATTCCATAAACCTTTTCAAGCCAAATGTCGTCCGTTATCTTTGAATTGGTCCGGTTTCTATTTAGTGTTTCTTTAATGGATTGATTTAAGGTTGTGTGAGTTATTAGTCCACAGCACCTGAGCTTGGTGGTGGGGCTGCTGACTAAAGCCTCCCAGCCTGTTGTTCTCTGTTGGGGTTGTCTTCCTTAGCCTGTGAAGATCCCTCTTCACTGCAAGGCAGTGGTTTCCCTCTCTTCATTTAATCCCAAATGGGAAGATTGCCTGCTCCGCCAACTTTGCCGAGTCTATTAATATTGTACTTTGGCAAGATTTGATTCTAATGGCTAGAGCCTAGATTTTCATGCAAATGCATGTTTTTAAATAAGCTACTTACACTTCTCAAACTTTGCAAATATTCGTTTTATGACTTGCTGATTCCAAATAACCGTTACGTTTCCCTGCATGTTTGCATGTTTTGGCCTTTTTTAGGAGAAAATTCATGCATAATGCATATTTTAAAGATTTTGGATTAAATCGCCAATATTTGGACGTTTATATTGCATAATATGACTTTTCTTCAGACTTTGGCGCATATATAATATTAACTTGCATGATAGTGCCTTTTATGAATGTTGGTTTGCAGAATTTGGGATCATACGTCCACGTTACACAGTACATCTGTTATTGAGAGATGGATAGAATGTCTCCTATCTGACAGTTAAAGTTAGTACATACGGTAGAGATCCTATAAACCAATTAACCAAGCAATTTCTTATCTGTTGCTTGAGTAAAGATTGACGTAAGCCGGAAGGCCCCACATTGATCTCTGTAATTCTTAGGAATAAGGTGTCCCAGTTATAAATTGTTATAAATTGAACCATAAATTGTGCATTACCAAATGACAGCTTTTTTTCTTCTATGTCAGACATACAAAACAAAACTTGTATCACACTTCTGTGAGGCTGCGTTACTGAGATAGCAGCTTACAGACCTTGGTTTTGCACTGAACCTTCCGTTGTTATCCTGGAATTTCCTACCCGGAACTCTTACTCGTCACATGTCTTTGTTATTGCAGCTTGAATCTTTAGCAATTATTGAAGATATCATCATCTGCAATCATTGTTCAGAGAAGTAGCTGTGGCAGCTGGAGATAAGCTGAACAGTACGTTCTGTTCAAATCCTCAGTTTGACTTCGTTAAGCTTATAAAAGAAGTATTGTGGGGAAAATGCAAAAGACATACAATTTGACCTCTTTTTGTCCCAAATGTATTTTTTTAAGTATGCATCTGTCACTTTTCGTGACGTAGAAAGGTCATTTTCTGCGCTTAATAATGTGCTGACAGATTAACTTATGAGCTGTTACGAGCTCAACTTCGCTTACCTTATGCATACTTCTCCGCTCCGATTCAGTGCACATTATATTGCGCTGCTTCACGAACTGTCAGCTTACAAGTCTGTCTCACCACTGCTTGGACTGTTCCCCCTCCACGCGCAATCACCATGACGTCACCCGGTTCCAGTATTTTCTCGAGCTTGCTTCGCTTCCGTATATATACTCGCCGCTTTCTCTTGTCCAGCGGTCAGGTGTGATTGATATGTTGTAATCGGCAGTGGGAACTTGAGCAGTGTACACGGCTGGACTGTGTGCATTTCAATTTTTACTTCATTCTTCTCTACGTACTGGGTGAGCAGACTTTTATTATCATCATCCATTCAATTTTGCCCTCTCTCTCTCTCTCTACATGGGCTTTGCTATTGCTTGGATTTCGAACTCTAGTCCCTTCAGGACTCTGCGAAATTACGCTGTGCCAAACTATTGACTTTAAACTTGTGGTGGAAATGTGAAGGAAGAAGTGTTCTGAACTAGCGATATTATGGTGACCTTCAACTTCTAAAGTGTTGTGCATGAACTTTGCCTTCCCTCGTTTTGAAGTGGGACTTGACAGCCTGATCATTACTCAATTTCCCTTTCCCTGCGTTTTGTTTCTTGGTTTTCTTTTCCTGCTCCTCTTTCCACTCTCCTTTTCGTCTCCCATTCGTAATTTCTCATAATTTACTAATGAAATTTGGTAATATTGTGGTCTGCCAATTTCGCACTGCGTCTGCTATTTACATTTTGAATGTTCTAGTATCTTCCTGTCTCAAACAAGTGTGTGTTAGATTGTGGGGGATATGATGTCGTTTTATTGCGTACTCTTTTCGGTACTGGAAAGTTCCCTTTAACTTGTATAATTTTTACTTGTTCATTTTCAAAATTTATTGCTGTTTTCGCACGGCATTCATGTAAACGTCATGTTGGAACTTGAATGTAATGAGAATATTAATTTATTCCTATAGCCCTTATCTCGTACCTGAGTATACCAAAGATTTATTGTAATATGTGTGGTTACCCTTTTTTTTTCTTTAGTGTCTGTATGAACCAAAATAAGACCTATCAATAACTTGTATGATTCCCTTTTTCTATGGTGTATCAAATGGTCCATTTTACTCTCTGTTGTGAAAACATTTGTTATCTCTTTTGAAGTTGTTTCAATATATCTGTTCATTTTTCTAAACCTGTGCTTTTGGGAGTTCTCTTTTCTGTGTTCCCTTTCGTTTTGCTTAGTATGTACCTACCGCGGAAATTCCCCTTGGGAAAAGGTCCATAATTGTAATCGGCACACGGCTTGGGATGTTATCTGCACTGATTGTGGTTACTTGAAGCATGACATTTGAATAGTGCCATTACCCCGTACTTCATGTTTCCCTGCGCTCTGCTTGCTAAGTTCTCTGTGCGGCATACCAGCACATATTTTTGAGAGTCCTTCGCTTCCTTCATATCGAACTTTCGTTGATATTTGTCAAGCGATTGCTGCAAGTACTTGGAAATACATACTCATATTTGATTATACCAATGTGCCGCAACAGAGCTTAAATTAAGACAATTTGGAGAAATTAGTTTTTGTACAAGGTTTCAAGAGGAACTGAATTTTGATAATGCATATTTTCCAGTTTATTGTGCATGTTTTGTTATATATTATAGTGCATGTATGCATGCATATTTTGAGATATGATTGTGCATAGAAATCAGGGCTCTAGTAACGATCTATGTCAAATTCACTTTAATATTTACCCATCTGTACTTGTTACAGAATCATGGAAAAATGGATGTGTGTATTTAAACTTGGTAATCTGTTTAGAATATGATTGAGTTGTAGCTCTAAGTTGTTCAAAAATTTTCAGCAGTAGAAGGTGCTACAGAAGGGGCCTAAGGTATACAACTCGATGTATCTCTCTTATGGTTGGTTTTACACTGAAATAGCTCATGCGATTTTTCGTTCTATAACTTTTTCCAATACAAACAAAAATAAGGGAATTGTCAGTGGCAGTCATGTGTAAGTTTAAGACCTAGAGCTGGTAAAAAACCCTATAGACTGTAAAGGGAATTGCTGCAAAGATTGTTCCAGCAACGTTTTAAAGGCATTGTGCATCAGTCAGTAGTTTTTTAATATTAACCTGATTCATGGCTTTCTTTTATATCGGAAGGAGGAGATCATATCAAGATCAGCAATAAGGCAAAAGACTATGAAAGTGCAAAGGGACACAGAGAGCAAGAAACTGTATACGTTGCAAGCTGCTGACAGGTGGAGGACTGCCTGTTTATATGTCAAAAAATAAATAAAATAAATGAGGGAACAATATGAGGGTTGGACAAACATGTAATCTTGTACATGCTAAGTGATGTCCCGTTGGTAATAGGTAATACAGCTAGTATGTACTAAAGTAGGGGTAAATGAGTTGAAGGAAGTAATTTTATGTTTCTGCTGTTTAAGAAGCATTTACACTATTTTCATACCGTGGAAAACAAATTATTCTACTACAGTTCTGCATTTCTTAGGTGATCTGTTTTTGGTGTCATTCTGTGTATATGGAGAATATACCCAATTGATGTTGAAATCAGATGCAATTTTTTGTGTATTGTTTTAATTTAGTCACTTAACATACAATACCGATTACGGAACATAGTAATATAGGAAGAGTATCTTCCTCCTTCTCATTGTCATCAGTTTGTCGATAGTTTCTCACCTAGATGGCCGTGGTTCAGATCTGAGGCAGTTCAAGTGAAATTTTAGAAATTCAAGTGAAGTGTAACGATTCAAATTCACCATATAACCTCTTGTATTTTGGCTCATGACTTGAGATGAGTCATGTAAAAGTCCAAGCTTGTTTTTTTTTTTTTACCTCTTATCATTAAAATGTGCATTTGCTTTCTCCAGTCATACTTTGGCTGCTATATATACATCTCTAATTATTCCCTAGATGTTGACACTGACTTTTATGGTTTCATATTATTTCTTTGAGGAGCTATATTTGGGTATTTATAGTGGTGAGAATGTAGTAATTCTGTTAAATTTAGAAATAATCATAATGTTTCTTATATCAATTGAAATTTTATAAATACATGTCCAAAATATGCAAATTAATAGTGTTCCATACAAGAAAAAGCTTAAGAACGTGTAAATGGCCTCACCTTTAAGAATGTGTATAATCACTAAGGTATTTTTTCTTTCTCTTTACAGGAATGTTTCAGAGGAAGTTGGAACCTCCACAGGAAGCTGCATGTCACCCCACGTGAGTAGTGTGTTATGAACCCCTGTATTATAGATTAGATGAATCACTCAGACTCATTTGTTCATTTCATTCATATTTCTTTTAGCTTAGGCTTATCAACATTTTAATCTGGAAACATCACTGATAACTCTTATAGTCTAGTCATTTTAGGAAAATTACCTTAAACTGTTAGAAGCATGAGAAGGTGGTTCACCAACCCCCTGCAATTTTGTGTAAAGCATCTCGCCGGTTTTAACATAATGCTGAAATACATTGGTTCCTCTCCCTAAACCGGGGTAATATAACAAGATGTGTAGTTATGGGCTAGAAGACGGGAAGAATCATGAGTGCCACTATTAATTCACTGTAAGTACCTTGAATGAACCCGTAAAACAAGCACAGATTTGAAGATCATATACCTTACAATGGGAGGTGCACACACAGAGCAGGAGCAGGTATTGTATAGTCCGGAAACTGCTCTGCATGTCAAGTCTCGCAATAGCTCACTTGGCAGGGTAGCGGTGGGAGTTGTGATAGTGGACGGTAATCAAAGGTTTGAATCCTATTCAAGTATTTTATTTTTATTTAGCCACCCTTTACCTGGGATGTCATAAAGTTGCATACTTACTAGCTTCCACAGACTGATTTGTTTATTTGGCTATGTAATGGGCCGTATGTATTGTGGCATAGGGTATTGAGCTGGGTTGGACGAGGATGAGGAAGTGATGGTCTGCGGCTAGGTCACAGACAACTAATTAACTACGTCGTACATGTTCCAAGCTTCATAGACTGCAGGTAGGGAAAAGTGTACTCCATTGGAACAATAACAATATCTGGTGACAGGTAAGTATGTAGCTGCGCAAACTCCCCTCCTTTGAGGCAAGCCACAACAGAACAAAAAGCTTATTCACTGCCTCATAATTTATTCCAGTGACGAGTATGTGGATATGTTACTCATCTATGAAGAAACTAGACAGAATGCATACCAGGCATAATACCTGTACATACCTGCCAACTTTTACGGTTTATCTGTAAAATTTATGGAAATTGCAGCATTTTACTGTTTTACGGATGGACGGTGTCATTTTACAACTTCGCGGACAAAAATTTGAAACATTAACGTTCGATAATCACTCCACTTCTGTACAATCGATTGTTTGCGTGGGTCGAAGGCAAGTGCACGACAGTCGATAACTCATTCTTTGATATAATTGGTATTTTTAACCATGTGATGTTTGTGTCATTATTGGAATTGAATTTAAAGGCGGGATAACAGTTCTTCCCTGTGAATCTTAGATTTTGACAGGCTCTGCTCTGCAAATTCTTTGTTCCGCTCCGTTCGCTTGTTGTTATTTAACCCATATTCTTTGACCACGTGAGTGTTGTTCTTTGTTCATGAGGTTGGCGTTCCTTCAATGTTTTGGCCTATTGAGGTTATTACATATTTTAATGAAGTGTTTGAGTTTTTTTGTTATAACTTCATGTTTTGCAGTTTCCTGTATTCGTTGTCTAATTGCATTCATTCCAGTGACTGTGTATACTGCTATTAGCAAAGTCCATTAAATTATAAAGATGAGAATTACATTCGTTCCGTG
Source organism: Anabrus simplex (assembly GCF_040414725.1). Taxonomy (NCBI): domain Eukaryota; kingdom Metazoa; phylum Arthropoda; class Insecta; order Orthoptera; family Tettigoniidae; genus Anabrus; species Anabrus simplex. The sequence continues at coordinate 960,746,897 of NC_090266.1, read as the reverse complement.
TGTGTGTACGTTTTTTACCATGTGCAGATTCCTTGTTCACGAGGTTGGCGTCGTGTTCGTTTAATGGTTTAAGACTTTGTGTGCTTTTACATGCTTTAATGGAGTGTTTGACTGCCTTGAGTTTTTGTTATAATGTTATGTGACGTTCAGTGGTCCAGGTTCCTTTCGATGTTTCAGTTTGTTCTCTGGCATTTTCATATGCTGTATTCCTATTGCAGATTATCATGTACAAATCCAATAAGAAACAGTACTTCCAGAGATTTAAAGAATCATATTCTGTTGATTTTCCATGCATACTAAAAAGAAGAAAGGGAGAAAAATTTGCCTCTTGCACGGTATGTGGGTGTGATATTAATATTGCACATGGTGGAAGATACGATTCAATTGATGATGAGTTAGTTATTGGCATTCAGACTTCCAACATAGTGAATGATCTCTAGGATACAGATAAATCTCTTTTCTTTTCATCAGTGAGAAACTACGTTTTTACTGCCTGTGACTACATCAACAAGTTCCCACTCAAGGATGGTGTGTTAAAGCATGCTCAAGTTGCTAGGTTAGACAAAATTTAAGATGGAGCCGATGGCCTTCGATGTTGGGCCCCTTAAAACAACAAGCATTATCAGCAACAAGCAAGCAAGCAAAATTTAAGATGCACAGTTTTCTTCCATTCGTTTTTTCTTGGAAAGTTTTCCTATCATGTTATGCAAGGAAGAGAATGAAACTACAGGTAGGTGGTGAATGAGCATCAGAGGCAGTTCACAGCTCTTCATTTAGATGACGCTTTGGCTGTAAATCACGATACTGCAAGTGATTCCAGTTGGCACAAATATAAAAAATTCGTGGAGCCGATGGACTTTTCAAGTATAACCAAATTTCTAGAGTAATGCTTTCTATTCTCACCATACCCCATGGCAATGCAGAATGTGAACCTGATTTCAGCCTTGTGAAGAAAAATGGAACAGAGTTCAGATCATCCATGTCCAATGAATCTCTGGAGTCTATTTCTATTTTGAAGACCAGGAGTTCTGATCCCTGTTATGACAAAACATTTTCTCAAGACTTTTTGCAGGAAGCTATAAAGGCCACAACTATGACTTTAAAGTCGAACTAGCAGTGTGTATTATATTATTTCTTGCCTGTGTTATGTTAAACAAGTTTTATTGTGTAAAGCCTTTTTCAATTATCGCATATCTGCTTAATTTATCAAGGAAGTCCTGTTATGTATGCTCCAAACTAATATTCACCATGCCTGCTGCTGTTTAACATGGCTTCCTTGTGGATTGTTATGTACATCTACAAATCATTGGCCTATGATGTAAGTAGATATGATTTAATTGAAGTATCCTGTTTAAAGCATGAATTAGCCCAGAAGAATTATTATTTTTGTCAAGCTGGGGTACGTCGAAAATCAATATTTACTGTCGCGCGTGAGTTTTACTGATAGCCCTTTTCAAAAGTTGGCAGGTATGCCTGTATCAAGAACGCTGTCTGGATGTACGACAACCGACAGGCATGACATTTCGGAGTGTGGAAAGATGTCTGCAGTCTACTGTGTCTCTGGGAAGGACATGGCCTGTTCGAGATTATCCTGTGACGTCTGCTCACAATGAAGAGGTGGTTTTGGATGCTGTCCGGCATAAACCTCACACTAGCACATGGGCCATTGAACAGGAGACCAGTATCAATATTGTTATGTATATCGGTTGCTAGCTGCTGAATGGGAATGGAGAATTTTGAAATAATGGGTGAAACCTAAAGTGAGATGCATCCAGCTAACTTGACAGGTGTAGGTGAATAATATGTTTCTTAAGTGTATTTACCAAACTGGAGTGGTGCATACTTGATGCAAGTGCAAGGAACTGGTATAACTTGGAAACATTTCCCCAACCCATGGGTAAATAATGAAAATATCGAACTTGATTATTATTATTATTATTATTATTATTATTATTATTATTATTATTATTATTTACGTAAAGTAATCGCCACGTAACGAAATACCCCAGAAAGTAAATATCGCCGCCCGATGCTCTTCTTTTCTCTTTTTTGTAATGGCTGATCACTGCTGCCAACCTGCCTGGTTACATATTAAAATCACCAGACATAACCAAACAAACTAACCTCAATGTAAACACCGATAATAAATGTTTCCCTACCCTAGTAAATGATAAAAGTTAAGATGAAATAAATCAAGATATTCATAATTAAGTCGGTTTCCACGCTCAATGAGAAATTTAGGAAATAAACACCCTTTTTCACTCAAATTAATGTTACATATATCTGTCTTTATTTTGATATGCAGTAGGCATACTATAACCATATTCTTGAAAATAGGGGCATGTTAAACGATGCAATTTGTTTAATAAGTCTTTGCAGTGTGATTTTCGAAAGTCCAATGACTTCCCTTTCTTTTGCGCGAACATTTCCTTCTCTCTTCAATACCGGTAACCCGTAGCCTAAGGAGAGAGATTGGGCATATTTTCAGCCTGCAGGCTGGTTATATCTTCACGGTTATCAGGAAACATATAGGAATACTAATGTGCCAAGCTACGTGAACGGAAATTAGGTCAGCTTCAAGCTCACTGCAGAATTGAATATTAGTTCTACTATCTACTTCTATCGTTTTCACATACACCGAGGTGCCAGTATTTCGTCCCGCAAGAGTTCTTTATGTACCAGTAGATCTAGACATGAGGCTGGAGTATTTGAGCACTTTCAAATACCGCCGAACTCGAATCCGCCAACCTGAGCTAGTCATACATTCTCTCCTTCACTCGCTTAAAATAATGTTAAACATTTCCTGCCTTTATTCTGATTCTGATGTATGCATTACTATAACTGCATTCTTAAAGAAAGGGGGGAGGGAATATAGATTGAATAATTCATTGCGATTTCTGCAAGTTCAAGGACTTACCACATAAGACATATGTCCTTCCTTTTAATAATAATGCTAACAGCTTTACATCCCACTAAGAACTTTTACGGTTTTCGGCATTTGGCATTTTAAACATATTTTCAGCTTACAAGTTGGTGTATCTCAAGCTTTCAACATTACGGAAACCAATGTACAGGAGCACTATGAGTCAAACAACATTACCAGATTTTTACATATATATTGGCTTAAATCACATGAAGACAGGTTGTGATGCAAGAATTGGATAGGAAAGAGGGCTAGGATTTAAGATGTAAATAAGCGTACAGACACAGCACTAGCCTGAAATGAAAATGACGGGCAAAAAAAAACTTCAGACCTGCCAACTGTGGGGTTCGAATACATCACCATCTCCTGAAACCAAGCTAACAGCAATGTGATCAAACTGCACAGCCAGTTCACTCAGTTTCCTATGACGCGTAATAGGCCTACCACATGGGCGACCCACTTACCTGTATATGGATCTTCAATTCTTCAATTATACATGTATGCAAAAACATTATGCACCTTAGTAAGAGGTACTTCCCTAGTTGGTTCTCTGATTGGTGCACGTATAACAAATATGTTTGGGAAGAAATACTTTTATTTTATATTTATTTATATCATAAAGAAGTCATGTTGTCATAGCAAAACGAATACGCAACGAAGAAATGAATCCGAAGAGATAAGCATTATTTACTGCATTAAATATTAGTTTATTTACATGTTAAGCGATATGTAGTAGTAATAACAATAACAACAAACGTGTGCAATAAGGAAAAAGGAAATAAATACAAGTAAATATAAATATAATTTACAACATTTAGAGCCATTCCATGGTCACTGAATTACAAAGCAGGGGTATGAATAAACAAACATAATAAACATGAATACTAATATTTAAAAAGCAAAAAGCAAAGTCATCTCCGTACAAACCATGAAAGCCATTGGAAAGGGGGAAGGTGAAGGCTTCCACTATCCATGACGTTGGCACTTGGTGGGGTGGGGTGGAGTGGTTAGCTCAATGCATGACCGCCTTTGCCCCCAATAGTTAACTGGTACTCATTTATCATACGCAAAACATTCCTTCCAAATTACGTTAAACCTCTGTCACTCATTATTATTATTATTATTATTATTATTATTATTATTATTATTATTAATAAATTGCAAATGGGAAATACCCCGGTGGCAACGGTCACTTACAGTAATGTGATAATAAAGTTAACATAATTACCCAACTACAACAAACAAACAAACAAACAAACAAACAAACAAACAAACAAACAAACAAACAACAAGAGTACAAGAAGCAGATATATGGAAGGAAAATATAACAAGAATTACTGCTAGTTTAATATTCTAAATCGAGCAACATCATATACAAATTCACACACAACTTAAGTATTTACAGTGCTTAACAATTTGGCTTACAATATTATAGGTTGACCTTACTACTAGCTTAACATTATAAGTGATAATAAAGTGAAGTTAAACCGTAATTACCCTACAACAACAACAACATTACAACAAGCAAGAAATACTACTAATTAAACTTTCTAAATCCAGTGTCATTATATACATATTCACACACAACTTAAGTATTTCCAGTACTTAACACTACAAATTACAATACTATAGATTGAACTTACTACTAGCTTAACACTACAAGTGATAATAAAGTTAAATCATACTACCCAACAACTACAACAACTCAAGTACAAAAAGGAATTCCATGGAAAAAAATATTACAAGAAATACTACTAGTCATTCTAAATCCAGCATCATGTACAGTTTCATACACAATTTAATTATTTCCAATACTTGCTACTATGGCTTACAAAACTATAGATTGAGCTTACTACTAGCTTAACGTTACAAGTGATGATAAAATAAAGTTAAAAACATTGTTAATTAACCAAGAACAACAACAATTACAAAAACATGAGTACAGCAAGCACTTCCCTGGAAAGAGAAAACCACAAGAAAAAGCCTCCCAGTTTCACAATCGAAACCAAGCAGAAAATCACAAATTCAGTGCCCGTAATTTACAACTTTTACTTTTCATTTTACACAAATGGTCTTCTTAAATGACTTGATACCAGAAGGGAATCTATCAAAGACTGCCGCAGGTAATTTATTCCAATCCCTTATGGTCCTGTTGACGAAGGAAAACTTGCCCACATCCGTATGCTGGTTTCTGGCCCTAATTTTATGCTTATGATAATTTCTCGATAAGTATGAGGGAGGTTAGATAGATAGATAGATAAAGAATGGGTGAACCCTGCCTTCGCAGGGCTCCACACGTAGGTCTGTGAAGACCCTTTGTGTCCCTTAAAAGGGTTTGCCTAGTCCAGACCTAGTGCTCCTATAAAGGATACCAGTGCCCGGATGTTGGCATTCCTGATGTCTTCCAGGCTCACGAAATGTGAGCCAAGGTATCGATGTCTAGTGCTTGCAAGAGCCTCACACTGACATAACACATGCGCGGAGGTCTCCTCCTCCCTACCGCATCTTCTACACATCGGATCCTGACTGATTTTCATGATGTGTAGGTGTCTCTGTAAGGTATTGTGGCCTGTCAACAGTCCAACTACCATTCGCATTCTGGTCCTATTCAAATTTATCAGGACCTTTTTATAACTTTGGCTAGGCCCTTTGATAAGTTCACGTGCCTGCCTTGCTATAGTTAACCTCTTCCAAATGTCTTAAGTGAGACTGGTTTGTCCACTGGGATATTACCAGTTTCACGCTTCGGAGTGACACTCCCAGGAAGGGCTCTGGTCCTATAAAAGGACCTTTTGAGCCTTGTTTCGCTAGTTTGTCAGCTTTTTCATTTCCACTGATACCTGTGTGCCCAGGGACCCGTAATAGGGTAACTGAGCTAAATTCACACAGCTGATCTAACATCCTTTGGCATTCCCATACCATTTTTGATGTTGTTTTAACTGCACATAGTGCTTTTAACGCTTCCTGGCTATCGCTGCAAATAGTGATACAATGAGGGAGGTTATAACCTATTCCTAATACAACTCCAAGCAGCCCTTCCCGTATAGCTCTTATAAAGACCACACAGGCGAGCTCTAGTTCTTCTAGATTCAAGACTTTCCCAATTAATGGTATTCCTTCTATTCCCAGTTACGAAACGCATCGCTCTTCTTTGAACTTTCTCTAGGGAATTTATTAAACCAACATGCAGATCCATATTCGAGAATGGGTCTTACAACGTATTTATAAGGTTTATTTAAACCTACTAGGGTGGTGAGCACATAAATAAGAATTCAATGAAAGTATTTTCCTTCTGGACCTTCATGCCAGACAGATTTTTTTTTTTAAACAAATTTTTTTTTCACTATAATATGATTTATCTATAGAGCAAAACCGCTATGCAGTGTGCGTATCATAGCAATCGAGATGGAATTGGTAATGTACTATGTATCTGTAGAGCCTATATACGACTTTTTACAATTACTTCTAAAGTGAATTTCAGCTGTGTGACAACGCTGAAAAGACTATGGACTTAGAGATTGGCATTCCTGAAGAGGGTTTTCTACACTTTCCCATTTTCACACATTGATTCAAGAGTCTGTATTGACTTGTGACAAAACCACTGTATTCTTCCGAAAACCACCGATAGGGACAGGTTTGGTTGTGATCCACCGAAAACAAATTATAATGACCGGTTAGGTAGTGATCCATCGAAAACCACTGATTGTCGCAGGGTTAGGTTAGGTTTGACAGGATTTGTAATTGAGCGACTGTTGTCATTGAAAAAACTGTCGTGACGACTGAAGGCAATAAACATAAAACTGAATCCATTGGTCTACAAAGTTTTCATTCAGTAGATACGCTAGGAACTGGCGAACCAAAACCGTACATACAAAGTTTTCAGGAATCAACAAAACAGGATATTAATTCGTGGTACTCATTGTTCTTTAAAGAGAAGAAATATCCTGTCAACAATAGCTGCAGTGAACATGCTTTTTCACTATTATTGTCTGGCCCCATGGCTAAATGGTTAGCGTGCTGGCCTTTGGTCACAGGGTGTGGGTTTGATTCTCGACAGGGTGGGGAATTTGAACCACCGTTGGTTAATTTCTCTGGCACGGGGGCTGGGTGTATGTCGTCTTCATCAACATTTCACTATTATTGTGTAAAATAGAAACTTACTAGTTTTGACAAGTACAGTATGTTCAACAGCGACTCCTGAATGATGACGGGCAGGATGTCCAACCTCACTAATCTATGTTCCAGACTATTTCTACTTAAAAAATTGTATTTGTCCTTTAATGTGATTTTGCAATTTTTGCTGAATATTTATGTGGCTGAAATGAAGGTGGATAAGCTACATGGTCTCCTTTATATAGGAAGAATGTATCGTGGAAATTAACTCAATTTCGGTTTCATGTACATTACAGTTTCTCTAAGATATATTGATAGTAATTCAGTCATGTACGACGACGATGTATTTCATGGTAAAGACAGCTGCCTCTGTGGATCAGTGGTAGAGTGACGGCTTCCGAATCCCAATATAGCGGGTTCAAACCCGGCAGAGGTAGTGGGATTTTTGAAGGGCAGAAAAAAGTCCATTCGACACTTCATGTCGTACGATGTCGGCATGTAAAAGATCTCTGGTGACACATTTGGTGTTTACCCGACAAAATTCATTAAATCTCAGCCACAGACGCCCAAGAGAGTTTCGGTTTACTCGGTCTGCCATCTAGTGGGCCTAGAGTATAACGGAACGTCAAAATTGACGAGCAGACAGCCAGATGGCGTCAACTTGAAATGTCTGCACATGGTAGCTGAGGCCATACGATTATTATTATTATTATTATTATTATTATTATTATTATTATTGTTATTATGGTAAAGACAAATTACTTTGCAATGCTATCTATCTTAATGGTAATGTACTATGTACCTCTACTAGTGTAGGCTACTGAGTGCTTGATTCGAAGCAGTGTATCGATTCATTCAGTGTCCGAGTGAATCGATTCACAGGAACGGCAAGCTCACGGCACACAAATCATGCACAATCACGGCTCAGTGAGCCACACGACACACACGGCTCCTTATAGGCACACTGGACACTGGCGGGGAGTCGAGCTTTCGCTGCAGCGAGCCACAGTGAATCATGGCACACTGAAAGAATCGTACGCAGTCATGGATCAGTGAGACACAACACACACATGGTTCATTATCGGTACACTGGACATTGGCGGGGAGCCGAACTTCCTCTGAAGCAATACATACAGAGTCATGGTACACTGAAAAAATCGTATGCTATAATGGACTCTCGAGCTCAGCTCATTTGAAAATAATACCTATTCGCATCCACTGGCCTCTTCTTACAGGGAGTTTTAAACAATACATGGATTTATTTGCAGTGTTAAAAAGATAGAACACAATTCCAAAGTACCTAGGTTGTAAGTAGGTAGTCAATTAGGTTATTCTAATTACTGTATTAGTTTAATCAATCAGTATCTTTATAACTAGTTGACGTTCGACAATTACTTAAACTCAGCTCTCTAGCCTCCACACCTGGCTGAGTGGCTCAAACGGTCGAGGCGCTGGCCTTCTGAACCCAACTTGGCAGGGCCGAGCTCAGTGCGGTGGTATTTGAAGGTGCTCAGCCTCATGTCAGTAGATTTACTGACACATAAAAGAGCTCCTGCAGGACTAAATTCCAGCACCTCGACGTCTCAAAAAAAACCTAAAAGTTGATAGTGGGACATAAAGCCAATAACATTATTATTTAGCCTACCCTATGACTATGAGTCATGCTCATGACCACTCGAAATTGTCTGTTTTATATTTGGAAGAACCACTCGGTATTCTCTTAGTTTGTATGTCGCATCATTGCACAATACTTCAATAATCGAATCACGAGGTTACCGATGTACGTGGACAGTGAGTATGTAAGTAGACTGATGCAATAGATTAAATAAATGATGTTTAATCAGAAAACCAGTGGGCTACTGTACATCTCCTGTAGCCTATACAAAATATGACGATTTTAAAAAAGCCTCTGCTGATAGAAAAAGACATTTTCAAAGATGACCGAGTTAGCTGGCCGTGCGTTTAGGGTCGCGTAGCTATGAGCTTGCATTCGGGGAATGGTGGGTTCAAATCCTACCGTCGGCAGCCGTTAAAATGGTTTTCGGTGGTTTCCCATTTTCACACCAGACACATGCTTGTGCTGTACCTTAATTAAGACCACGGCCGCTTCCTTCCCACTTCTAGCCCTTTCCTATCTCTTCTATCCTCTGTCGCCATAAGACCTATCTGTGTTGGTGCGACGTAAAGCAAATTGATTTATATTTAATATGTGGGCTACTTATTGTGTACACAGGTATTTTTATATGTAATTCTCTCTATATATATACAGTATACGTGAGTTGTGACTTTCAGAGAACTGTGGAAAACCATTAGATAGTGTATAAAATTTAAGTTATGTCAGTATTTTAACAGGCGTACAATGTTTACATCGTGTATTGGTGACAGAGTGCTGTCTCCCTCTCTCTCTCCCCCCCTTGCCCGCTCCTCATCACATTGCGCCACAGCAGTTCTAGATAATTCCACTCCGATTGGACACTGATCCCCACCTGCACATCTATACCGCCCTGTAACTTGTAGATACACAATTCCCACAATTTTGAAATGTAACTTCGTTATATCAGAAAGGACGGGGCAATCAGAAATGTATTATTTCCCAGCAAAGTTATAACATTCTTAATCTCATGGAATGGCTCTTACAATGGTACAGCTAACTCCTCGGCTTCTCTTCTTTCTTCTTCTTCTTCTTCATCTTCTTCATCTTCCTCCTCCGATTCACTGCTTCCATGATGAATGACTAGTTCCTCCACTTCAGGAAGACCTCTCACCTCATTATTGTAGAACTCGACAATCTTCTTCTCAGTGTGTTTTACTTTTTTTCTCCACATCTCTGCTGTCACCTATAAGATATATTGAAGTATCACAACCTGACAAGTATATTATAAACTCCACTTGCATATATCCAATAAATAACATTTCCACTTGGCCTACCTGATCAAGAGATTCTTTCCACACAGCTGTAGCTCTGTCCAATCCGTGACCAGGTCTTGAAGCCACTGTTTTGTTATAATACTGTTTTGCCACAGACCATACAAATTCGATGGCATTGAAAAATGAGTGGTATGGAGGAAGTCGTAAGACAGTATGGCCTTCACTGTGCAGCATCTCGTCAACAATGTACCTGGTTTTAAAGAAACAGAGAAATATTGTTATGCATACATGAAAGTCAAATACACGAGTGTAAACAACATTATCTAAACTTATGTTTACGTGCTTCTGTACCTCTTTAAGTGACTTCGATTCATATTACACAACCTTTGCAGCTCATCTTTTGTGGCATTTTCTGGTGGAGAAACTCCATTCTGCCTTAACCATGACTGTAAATTAAAGGAAAAATAAAAATTAATTTCTGTAACATCATTAAACATCATTCAGTAGAAGGAAATATTCAATTAAGTATAATTACCACTAATTGATCCTTCCTCCATTTCGTTGTTGGTTGATGCTCAACAAGCTTACAGTGATATGGTGCATTATCCATTACAATAACACAGGGTCCTATATTTCTTAATCCTACGATTAATTGCGTCTTCACCCACATCTGAAATTTCTCGCTGTTCATAGCACCATGGTAATCCTGATTTCTCTTCAAGTTTGTAGCAAATATCAAATCGGCACCTGTAAGAATTTTAAGTTTTAGTATGAAGTTATTTGTTCTAAAAAAAGTATAGGCCTATTAATAAAAAATGTGATTTCTGTTGAATGATACAAAAAGCTGTCTGATTTTAAGTAAAACCAACTACTGTGTAGCAAAGTCACCTGATGATGAAGTCAATTAATTACTACTTACACTACTTTATCGTAACATCTCTCATGAATGTATCTCCATTAGTAGGCCTATATCTGGATTAGAAGTCCACGATCACTTGCATAAAAGATATAAGTATAAACACCCATTTCAATACCTTAGAACAAATGTAATTGCTGCGAACACTGAACCTATATCAGGCAGTAAGAAATAAGAAGCTTGGAAGGTGTTCAACAGTCAGGTATCAAGCACTGATTCAGGTGGAGATTGTCGAATGCAGAATAAACATAATAAATAGGCCTACAATACAAGTAATTTACTGATACAAATATCCAGTAATATTATATGAAAATACACTGAGTAAGTTTTGATTGAAATACCTCTCTAAGGTTAATCATTGGCCTAAAGTGAATACCTGCAAGTCTTTTTAATAACAGTGGAGAAGTCAAAATCAAAAACCACGTACAGAGCTCAATGAGCGGTAAGTTATAATGCCACTTCCGACCTAGTGCCAGTCAATTTCAATCAATCAGTCACCACTGATCTGCACTTAGGACAGAAGATGTAGTTTCAGGGATAGGCCTAGTATTTTCTTCAATAATTGCAAAGAATTTGGAAATTTATTGAACATCTCCCTTGGTAAATTATTCCAATCCCTAACTCCCTTCTTAAAAAAAAACAAATATTTGCCCCACTTTTTATCAACTTTATCACTGTACTGTGATCTTACCTACTTTTAAAATACCACTGAAACGTATTCGTCTACCAATGTCATTCCACACCACCTATCCACCGACAGCTCGGAATATACCACTTAGTCCAGCAACTTGTCTCCTTTCACCCAAGTCTTCCCAGCCCAAACCCGACAAAATTTTTGTAACGCTACTCTTTTGTCAGAAATCACCCACAACAAATCGTGCTTCTGTCTTTTGAACTTTTCCAATTCTCAAACCAAGTAATCCCAGTGAGGGTCTCATACACAGGAACTGTACTTAAGTTGGGGTCTTATCAGAGACTTATGTGCCCCCCCCTGCATCCGTACTACAAACCCTAAATACCCTCATAACTATGTAAAGAGAGATCACCTCACTACAATAAAATGAAGTAAAATAAATTAAGAACATACCAGGTACAAAGCCATCCTTCGTTCCAGCATGAACAATAACCAGTCTTCCTCCCTCAGACACAGGTCGACGAATTACTCCTTGAACATCATGTCCAGATTTGTGTGGTTTATTCCAGGAGTATGTGGGTGACCCTGAAAGACAAATGCACAATTGAAACCAAAGACACCTGATGAAGATAAATTATTCCAAGATTTTTTAAATATAAAATGTAATATATAACATATATATTCACCATTCATAAAAATCCAAGTCTCATCCAAGAAAACAACAGGTTTTGGTTTCTCACTGTCCTTATTACGCATGTATTCCCTCAGAAAACAGGATCTCTTAAAACAAATGTCTTCATTTTCTCTAACATACGCATAGGGATCACCTTTACTCCACACAAACCCCATGGCCTTCAAAATTCTTCTTAATGATGTTTCGGAGCCCTTGTACAAATAAGTGTCATAATTTGCTTTCATGTGGTCGAAAACCTTTCTTACAGTTACGACTTCTCCTGTGGGAAGAAAAAAGAGAGTTACAAGGGACTCAAAAGAGCTGTATGACAATACATGCACAAAACATTTCTGGGAGCTTATCTCACCTGCGTGCCAATTTCTATAAATAATGTTGCAATAGATTCCTTATGAAGTCACCTTACCTTTATGTAATTTATCATAAATAAACCTTGCTATCGCTTCCTTAGAAAAACTGTCTATGCCGGTCACTGGATGTTCACGCTTTCGGCGTTTACCTGGTGTAGAAAATTCAACTCCCTTCTTGAAATTTCCTATTACTTTTCGGATTAAACCGAAACTACACTGTAAGAATACACACACAGAAATATATTACATACACATATACCATAAGTCAACATGAATACACAAAGGTTAAGTCTACGAACCGTATCGAAGTCGACACAAGACATGGTACCGGTATAGGCCTAGGCCTACATGATCAGGTTAGGTTAGGTTAGGTTCAGAATGAAATACTGCTCCTTTTCAACTGATTGTCATTATGCCAGAAACTTATCATAGAAACAAGATAAAAACGAACACTTACCCCAGTTAATAATGAAACTCTTGCCATTAGCTTCGTATCACTACGACTGATACCTTCTTCGTCGTCTTCCTGTTTCAATTGCTCGTAGCAATGTACAAGCATTTCTTGACCTGAAGCTTGTAAAGTACGTAACCTTGGTTTCCTTTTCGGAGGAGTTTTTGCAGATTTTTCTTCCTTCTTAGACATCCCAATCGAATTCTGTTCGTATAAGTATGGGACGAAATAGGAACGTAATTAATAAAATGATGTGCTCATCATTTCACACAAACTATGTTATTAAATGCATTATCCGAACATGCCACAATTCTACTTACCTGGTATTAGCCAAATAGATTTACAATCCCACAGAAAAAGAAAATATGCTTTAAATATTCTCGCAAATGTATCGCTAGTGACTTTAGAGGCAATGCGGTGGCAACACACAATTCACGCTAGAACAGTGACTGAACGTTGCCAACGTGCCAGATTAACGGTAACAGTAAGACGTCGTATCGGCAAGTAGGGTCCCTAAACTGTATGGTTACCGACACTGAAAAAGACCCAACAGCAAGAAAAGTCACTATAAATCAATACCTTAATATTACAGGGGAGAAAGGGTAAGGTTGCACCCTTAGTGTACGTCCTTACACGGAGAGGACTTTAGTTATGTACGGACTTTATTTGGTATAAATCGTGGTCATAACAAAACGTGAGGTTATGTCATAACACGTCTGCTGTATGTATATTAATATGAGTTTATTTAATGTAAGAACACATAATTAATAGTATATAATTTATTATTACCTGTAAATATGATGTACCGTATAAATCCTGTGTAATGCTGTGCAACACACGTAATACTCCAGAACAACGCATCTTGTCACTAGAGTTGTATAGGAAATTCCATTCATTTGTAAATAGGTTATTGGACACTCTAGAAATTATGAGAAAACATGTTGTGTTATACTTTTCTAGAAGCCTGGCCAGGCAATGTATATAAGGAGGCAGTCTTAGGAGTTGGAATAGAGTTGTTAGTGAGAGTTGCTAGTGAAACTCGCATACTCATGTTCTGATTCTGTTGTGTTGGCAATCGGTTGACATGCTACTGTAGCAGTCAAATATTTGTCAAGGTGGCGGTTCATTAATGTGTGTATAATGTGTATACAATTGACAGCATCTTGTGTGTGGATCTTTGTGGTAACAACATACTCTTAGCAAGCAAATCCTTTGACATGAAGGTCAGGTGCAGAATTTTTGAAATATGAAAGTTCTATTTAATGTTATTTATTTTACCCATGTATCCAGGGCATAATGCACCACATTGTTTGATGCCAAATGTACCATATCAATGGCCCACATCAACGACACTGTGCATATGTAACCTTGTTAACAAGCATGGATGAGATTATCTTGATCAGAGGTGCTCACGCTGGGCATTCCGTCCCATGGACGGGCTGGCATGCAGTGTCACAGGCCATGAAGGTTGGGTGAAGTTCTTCTAGTCACTCTCGATCACTGCTGCGATACCCGAGTTTTAAATGGAGGCAGAAAATAATGAAAGAAAGAGTGCAGAAATCCACGTCATTTTCAATTTACATTGTAAGAAATAAGTTATTTATGTTCATTGCAGTTTATGTATTTTGACAGGATACAATACAGAGTTAGGCCTACAACCTCAAATATTTTTGTTATGTACATAATGCATTACAATTTTCACTATTACATTTTAAGAGGTGCTTTAAAAACAGTTCTAATATAATATGGAGATGTGGATTAGCTGTGGCTTGTGGTTGTTTGGGTTTAAATTATCTGATAAACTCACCAGCAATCCAGTCATGCTTACCAGGAATAAAATCAATGAGGTTATTTATTTGAAGGCATACTGTACATCTATCTGGTAGATACATTTACGTTGTTGTTGTTGTTGTTGTTGTACTTTAATCTCGGGTAGTAAATATCAATGTACCAAAGTACAACTTTGAAAAACCGTTTTGAGACCCAGATAATAAAAAATGATGACTGGGATATCAGCAAATGGAATGCTGAAAAAGAAGACATAGTGTGGTGGACTGATGGCTCAAAGACTGGGGATGACACAGGAGAAGGGATCAGCGGGGGAAGACCTGAGAGATCAATCCAGATGAGCCTGGGCAAACACACTACAGTCTCTCAAGCGGAAGTGATAGCTATCACAACATGTCTTGAAGAAAATCTGAAAATGAACTATAGGAATAAGAACATTTTCATTTTTATAGACAGCCAAGTCACTAGAAGCAGTCCGGATAATATCCAGCCAGAATTGTCTGGTATTGCCATTCACTTCTCCTGCAGCTCTCAAAGTACAACATTGTCAAAATAATATGTGTACCAGGGCATGCAGGGATAGAAGGAAGTGAAAAGGCAGATAAACTGGCCAGGAAAGGGGCAGAAACACATTTTTAGGCCCAGAACCTGTATGCGGGATTTCCTATGGACAAGCCCAACACTACATAGGAAAATGGGTACAAAAGAAACAAATGGAGAACTGGAAAAATACTCCAGGATGCAGGCTTGCAAAGGAACTGATAAAAGGACCAAACAAGAAGCATACTAAAGAACTGTTTAAACTCAGCAGAGAAAATATAAGATGGGTAGTAGGACTGTTGGCAGGACACTGCCATCTGAATAAACACCTACATAGAATTGGAGTAATAAGAGACAATGTATGTAGGAAATGCAATGAAGCAGAGGAATCAGCTGAACACATACTTTTCGAATGTAAGGCTCTGGGTAGAATCAGACTCCACTCTAGGACTACCAGGTGAAGAGAGAGAGAAAATCCAAGACGACCCAATAAGAACAGCCTGCAGCTTTGTGAAGGGAGCAGGTAAATCTAGGTGGGAATGAAGGAAAAACATGGTAGCAAAAGATCTTAGAGGTTGACGCTAATTAGGAACTAATATTTAGAGGCCCCATGAAGAAAATATAATAATAATAATAATAATAATAATAATAATAATAATAATAATAATAATAATTATTATTATTATTATTTCCTCACTCGTGATGAAACTCCCTCTCACCATTTAGAGGCTAGCTATTATCACTGGACGCCTGTTAAATTTTAAATACTATTTTCAGAAATTCAGTGAACTGGGAAAGTCACACAACACTACAACACTGTGCAAAATTAGTGTTGCGTTATGTAATTATATTACTTTTTGCTTAATGAATAACAGGAATTTTACTTTAAAAATATGTAAATACTGTCATTCCCATGCAAAGAATTGTAAATCGTAGCTTGTATGCCTAAACCCTGTACCTTTGTAGATCGTAACACAAAATTTATAATATGTCAGTTTTCTTTGAATGAATAAAAATAAGGAAAAGACTGACTTTTTATATCGAGTGCAGTATAAATCAAACTGAAATATCTTGAAAAGGTCAGGTTTTTTGTTGCGATTATAAAGTTTTGTTTTAAATAATGCATCCCAATCAGCATTTCGCTGAGTAGTGAAGGAGAGCTTCATAATCACAACCGAACGTCAATGCTCCCTCGCTTTCCTGCAAATTGTGTTCGCTCTTTCGCTTTGCTGTGATGTATGTTTTCTACGCAGGCTGCCCGCATTTACGTCATGCCAGCCTGGCCACACTGGGCTAGCCTCAACGGGCGCCCAGCCGAGCACCTCTGTTTTGATGGACGACCCGAGCCAACAACCACGGGCTTCGAATCACCATCCTCCTACATCCTAGTTGGGGTCTGGCCTAGCTTGAGCAAAAATGGGGCTGAACTGTTTGGTAAATGTCAACAAGAAATATAAATGGAGTCTTATCTATTGCAAAAGTAGGATTTGGTTCAACGGTCTGCTTTGTAGTGCTCAGTTATATTAGAACTGACAAGAATTATGTAATGGGGTCACAAATATAAATTTATTCACTGAACTGTGACATGGAAAGCAACTCTATAAAACAACAAAGTCTCAACACCAGGAAAAAAACACACACAAAAAAAAACACATGCAAATGTTGACATGCCTGAAGGGCTCTTGGTGATATTAGTTCACCACAGACTTTATTTAGCAGTACTTATAATTGAAGTCTGGCAATTACATTCCTATAATCTTTCTCTAATAATGGTCTTTTCGGTCGATCACCTTCGTTATATCACTCAATTAGGTGTCTGCCTACATAATACAGTTCTACCTTAGCACGTAAACAACTGGTTACCTACGCTACATAATCACACACGAGAAAAATATTTACATAAATGACACACAGCACTGAGCAAAATACTCTGGACTGACCTTGCCCTGACACTAAGCCAACACAGCGATAAACATTGGCCGTGTTTGGGCTGAAAAGAAATAAAACCCTTATCACAGTCTTATGCACACTCTATGTTCAAGTGGGGCTATTCCCGGAAGAAAAACATGGACATACACTTCTGCCCTGGGTGAAAGCTTAGCACAAGCTCTTGCATGCAGGCTCAACCCAGCCATCGTCCAGATTTGAACTGGGCTCTGAGATACACACATCTGAAATCTGTAACTAGCTATCTGTCTCCTTGTAATTCTGTACAGGGGGGGCATCCCTTGACTACCATCTGTTATCAGTTATGACTACCATGTTATTGTTTAACACAAGTGTTCTTAAACAGAGCTATTGAATGAAAACAATGTGGAATTGCAGGGGTCCCTGGCTTTAACCTTAGTACACTACAAATCTTTCTGCGTGAAGGGAACTGAGCAAACATAAAAAAGGTTTCCCTTTGTTGCGTTAGAACAGTCACTTGCCCCCTTTCCCCATTCACTTACTGTCACATGTTGCCTGTCTAATTTCAGCTGCTAATTATCTTCCTAGGATACCCTTCTTATTGCCCAATCTTATTTATTTCTCCCACTTATTTCACATCATCGTAGACATCCCAAGAAATATAATTCAGTTATCCATTATTTACTTCCTTTACATCATCGTAGACTTCCCAAGGAATATAATTCATTTATCCATTATTTACTCACTTTTTACGTATATTCCCTTGGGGCATTATAACGCTTTTTGTATCTCTTTGCAGGTCATTTTGGGCGCTCAACATTCTCATTACTTCTCATATCACGTATTGTAATTCCTAGGGCATATGGGCTATCACTATTCTGTTTCTCAGTTCTTATATTTTCGCTTTACTTGCCATGAATTTTTATCACTCTCTCAAGTTCCCAGCACCCGCTACAAATTCATGCTGTTTCGCTCAAAAATCAAAGAAACACTCCACATGGGAGTGTAGTAAAAACTCATCAAAATCAAGGGAAATTTTATATATCGTCCCTTACACTATCTCTAAATATCACAATATCTCTTTATCTCAGTCAGAACTCTTCATTCTTGAATATTTCATGCCTAAACCACTACTGTATGTACCGAGCTCGATAGTTGCAGTCGCTTAAGTGCGGCCAGTATCCAGTATTCGGGAGATAGTAGGTTCGAACCCCACTATCGGCAGCCCTGAAAATGGTTTTCAGTGGTTTCCCATTTTCACACCAGGCAAATGCTGGGGCTGTATCTTAATTAAGGCCACGGCCGCTTCCTTCCCACTCCTAGCCCTTCCCTGTCCCATCGTCGCCATAAGACCTATCTGTGTCAGTGCGACGTAAAGCAACTAGCAATAAAAAAACTACTGTATGTGTCAGCTAACCATGCACCATGTGATTGAAACCAGTAGAGCATCTAGCTGTGCTATTTCTCCACAACAACCACATTGAACAGTAATAGCAAACTCTCGGACATGATAAATCTCATCCATCACTCCCTACTCTTTTCCATCCCGCCTGGGGATCATTGTCTCCCATACACACTACATGTTACAAAATTGTTAATAAAATGAAAATAACCCCATCCTGGCTCAGTCCAGTGGTATTTGAAGGTGCTCAAGTATGCCAGCCTAGTGTTTGTAGCTTTCTGGCTTGTAAAAGAAAATTTGATTTTTTCTAGAAAATTTAGACTAGCTCTTATGACTTTGTTACCATCAGAAAAATTAATCAGTATCATGGCATGTGTTATTTACAACATTTGTATATTTAAAAAAGTCCTACATAATTGTACCTTTTTTTTTTCATGTTAAGAAAAATAAAATGGACATCTGCTCATTTTTTGGTGATACTCTTTCCTTCCACGGGTTCATAATCATGGAATATACATGGTCATCTTCTTGGCACTGTAAACAGAAGCATGAGCCTTCAATTCTCACCTGTGCCAATCCATGCTATCTCGGATCATCCAGCTGTTTCAAGTCTTGAAGTAATCCAGTGAACATCAGTTCCAACACTCGTCACAATATATTGTCCTTAGATTTTTCAGCATGCACACACGCACACACCAAAGAAACGAATGGTGTGTGTGTGTGTTATAAAACAAAACTGTTGGGGTGAGTGGCTCAGACAGTTGAGGCGCTGACCTTCCCGCTCCAGTTTGGCAGGTTCAACCCTGTCTCAGTTCAGTGGTATTTGAAAGTGCTCGAGTACGTTAGCATCGTGACGATAGATTTTCTGGCATGTAAAAGACCTCCTTCGGGACAAAATTCTGGCACCTCGAAGTCTCCGAAAACTGTCACCTTTGTACAGAGTCCATGCATGTCATCATCACCACCTTGATTAACGTAAGAGTAAACTTTAATATATTCCAGTCTTGGTAGTTCTGAATCTGTTGAATTAGGCTTAAACAATCGCTCACTTGAAAATACCTCTTTCATTGCAGCGCTAAGTTTTATGTTATAATTATTCTTTGTACAGAATACATGTTTATATAGAATAGAGTGGATTACTTTTGTAAATTCTAAAATATCACTTAGTTGTGTTTATTAAAATGCAAAATTTTTACGTGCAGGCTCCTACAAACTGCTGGCAGCTGCTGCCTCTGAGTTCTGTGGTGATCTTGGGTAGATTTATTGATACATAAAAGAACTTCTGAAAGACAATATTCTGGTACATATGCATCATCATTAACCTTAAATTTAGTTAGGTGAATGTAAAACCAATGCTAAACACAGTGAGCTAATGAAGACTATGCGGATCAAGCGAAAAATGAACAAATGCCAAAATGTAAAGTGAGGTCTATTGTGGTCCCTAGTTGGCCGATTAGCGAAGTTGAATGAAAATGTTGTTCTTATTTTCATTCATTTTCATCCCGGAAAGTCCCAAAAGTCTTGATGGCTGCTCTGAAGGGATTTCGGTCTTGTGCATTTTCTGCTTGTAGGCCCAGTTCTTTAAGATCTTTCTTGACATTAACGTACCATGGCATTGCCGTTTTTGGTTTTGAGTTAAATATACTGAAGATACGTTTCGTCCATCGAGAGTCGATCATCCGTCGTATATGACCGTAGAAGCGAACTCTGCCTATACGCATTGTGTCCTTGATCTTCTCTATCTTAGAGTGTACTTCTTGCCTGGATTTTCTATTGTAGATGCCATTTTTGTAGTTTGGGCCAAGTATGATGTGAAGGATCTTTCTTTCCTTTCTAAATACGCAAGCAAACATTTCTCGGACAGGATAAGGCATTCAGATGCATACAGCAATACTGGTTTGATGACAGTGTTGTAGTGACGAATTTTTGTGTTCAGGGAAAAGCACTTTTTGTAGTATATGTTGTGTTGCCGGGCTGAGTGGCTCGGACGGTTAAGGTGCTGGCCTTCTAACCCCAACTTGGCAGGTTCGATCCTGGCTCAGTCCGGTGGTATTTGAAGGTGCTCAAATATGACAGCCTCATGTCGGTAGATTTACTGGCACGTAAAAGAACTCCTGCGGGACTAAATTCCAGCACCGAGGCATCTCCGAAGACCGTAAAAGTAGTTGGTGGGATGTAAAGCAAATAACATTATTAATTATTATTATTGTATAT
Organism: Anabrus simplex; assembly: GCF_040414725.1. Lineage (NCBI taxonomy): Eukaryota > Metazoa > Arthropoda > Insecta > Orthoptera > Tettigoniidae > Anabrus > Anabrus simplex. The sequence goes on along the minus strand of NC_090266.1, from coordinate 960,726,099 downwards.
GTTGCGGGTGGTTTGAAAAGCGACTTCCATTTTCTTGATTCTTGCTGCTATGGCCTCTTTGTCAAGTCCATTTTGCTGAATCCATTCCCAAGGTATTTGAATTTACTAACACGGTTTATTGTTCCATATTTGGTGTTTAGTTGTGCCGTATCATCTTTGATATTCGACATTACTTCTGTCTTTTGAAAGGAAATTTGTAAACCTGTTTGTTTACTTCCTTCAACACAATTGATCTGTTCTGTTGCATTTTCAAAATTTTCTGTCATCAGGGCGAACGCTAAGCAATCTATTTCCACTCCGTTTTTCTTTGTCCCAATCCTTATGGGTTTGTAAAGGTTTCTTTCTTTTAACGTCTTTCGCCACTCCTGTATTACCTACTCAAGTACGCAGTTGAACAAAAGAGGTGACAGTCCATCTCCCTGTCGAACGCCTGTCTTGATCTCAAAGGGTTCGGAGAGCCACCCTTGGAATTTTACTTTGGATTTGGTATTAGTGTTGCCCTTATTATCACCAGCAGTTCCTCATCGACCCCCATTTCTGCAAGGATGTTAAGCAACGCATCACGGTCGATGGAGTCGTATACTTTCCTGAAGTCTACAAATGTAGATACATAGGTTCGACCTCTCAGCATATAGTATCTTATTATGGTTTTTAGGTTAAGTATTTGTTCTGCACTTGATTGGCCTTTCCGAAAACCTGCTTGGTATTCCCCGAGTTTGTGTTCAACTTGCTGTTCTAGTCTTTCAAGGATGGATAATGACAGTATCTTGTAGGCTACTGACAGAAGAGAAATTCCACGGTAATTGTTCACATCTCTTTAGATTTCCTTTTTTTGTGTAAAGGATGGATCAAAACTAGCTTCCAGTCCTCTGGTAGTTGTTTTTTTCCCCATATATTTACAACGGTTTGGTGTAGGATTTCAGTTGCTTCTTTCCATAGTTCCGCAATCATGGAGTCTTCACCAGGAGCCTTATTATTTTCAGTCTCTCTCTGTGGCGTTTGATTTCATCACGATATGTTGGAGAAGATGGCAGGTTTTGGCTGACTGGTTTGTTTGTTTTGATGGGGTTGGCTGGTTTTTCACAGTTTAGAAGGTCGTTAAAATACTTACCTAAGATTTTGCAGTTTTCTTCATTTGATGTTGCAAGAGTTCCATCTTTCCTTAGAAAGCAAAGGGAAGGTACCTTGTATCCTTGTACCTTCTTTTTAAAATTTCTGAAGTATTCACGGGTCTCACCTCTATGAAAGTCTTGTTCAATCTTGTCCAGTAGTTCCTTTTCATACTTGCGTTTCTCACTGCGTATTATTTTTGCTGTTTGTGCTTGTGTTTTGTTCATCTTCCAGTCTTCTTCTTTTTTCAAGGTGTAATACTTTTTCCAGGCATTCAGATGATCTCCTAAGATCTTCTCGCTGTTATCGTTCCACCACGTGTGCTTCCTCCTCTTCTTGATTTTGGCCACTCCTTTTGCAGCTTGTATCATCTGCTTTCTCGTGCTGTTGAAGTCTTTTTCCACTGGTTGAGCATGTTCTTTGAATTCATTCTCTCTTTCTCTGAGCTTTTTGGTGTCGAAGCGAATTATAGTAGGTTCATTCTTATTTTTGTTGAGAGGGATTGGCCGAAACTTGATCACTGATACGTAGTGATCTGAGTCTATGTTTATTCCTTTTTTTACGGTAATGTTTATGATTTCCGAACTGTATCTTCAAGATATAGCAACAGGGTCTATTTGGAATTCTATTGTTTTGTTTGGGCATCTCCATGTCGTCTGTTTCCTTGGTAAGTGACGAAAGTGTGTTGACATCATTTGGAAATTACGGTTATCACATAGGTCAATGAGGCGTTCTCCATTCTTGTTGGTCCTTTTGTGTGCTGGGTAGAGCCCAACAACTTTCCTGTGTTTCCGTTCACGTCCTACCTGTGCATTAAAATCACCTATTAGGATCTTGATGTGGTGTTTCGGGATTTTCGCTAATCTGGCATCCAGGACGTTCCAAAATCTATCTGTGTCTTCCACGTCTTTTTTGTTTTGTTCATTAGTTGGAGTATGTGCATTTTATTTGCACAATGCAGGGATAGTAGGCATAATTCATATAATTCATATTCTTTATTATTTTTCTCCAGATCTGTTGACCTGCTAAATGAGAAAAATAATAATAACCAGCCTATACGCCAGGACAAGTTACAGTGGAATGAACAACTGTTACTGATATGTGGCCCTTGACCAGCCCCTTCTCGGAGGTCCAGTGGCCATGGCATTGCGGCAAACGTCATATGCGATGAACAATGACAAACAGACAAAATTACATTCGCAAATAAAATGGCAGTATTAATAAGGCAAATTAAAATGAAATACTCATGCTCAGAATTTAAGGATAATGATACATGGTGAAACAATGCTATGGCGGGCGGTTTGCAGTTTTAAATCACCTCGGGGTATGAGCATGTGGTGCATTTGACCTGCGTTCGTCGCACGGTAGCACTGGCAGCAGTCCAAATACGCAGAGGTGTGTTGGTGCATGTCAGAGTACGGTGCAGCGAGTAAGTGTGCAGATGTTTTCAAATGTGCTAATGGTGACTGTGTGGTGAAAAAGGCTCAACGAACACACATTGATGACGTTATGAGGGGTAGGATAATAGGGCGACTGGAGGCTGGTTAAACACAGCAGGTCGTAGCACGGGCTCTCTGTGTTCCACAAAGTGTGATCTCAAGATTATAGCAACTATTCCAGCAGACAGGAAATGTGTCCAGGCGCTACAGTACGGGACGTCCGCAGTGTACAACACCACAAGAAGACGATGTCTCACCATCAGTGCCCGCAGACGGCCACTGAGTGCTGCAGGTAGCCTTGCTTGGGACCTTGCCACAGCTACTGGAACACTTGTCTCCAGACACACAGTCTACAGACGACTGAACAGACATGGTTTATTCACCCGGAGACCTGCAAGGTGCATTCCACTGACCCCTATTCACAGGAGAGCCTGTAAAGCCTGGTGTCAAGAACACAGTACATGGTCATTAGAACAGTGGTCCCAGGTTATATTCACGGACGAGTCCAGGTATAGTCTGAACAGTGATTCTCGCCGGGTTCTCATCTGGTGTGAACCAGGAACCCGATACCAATCCCGTAATGTCCTGGTAGTGGTTTGATGGTGTGGGGTGGGATTATGATTGGTGCACGTACACACTTGCATGTCTTTGACAGAGGAACTGTAACAGGTCAGGTGTATTGGGACGTCATTTTGCACCAGTATGTCTGCCTTTTCAGGGGTGCAGTGGGTCCCACCTTTCTCCTGATGGATGATAACGCACGGCCCCACCGAGCTGCCACCGTGGAGGAGTACCGTGAAACAGAAGATATCCGGCGAATGGAGTGGCCTGCCTGTTCTCCAGACCTAAACCCCATCGAGCACGTCTGGGATGCTCTCGATCGACGTATCGCTGCACGTCTTCAAACCCCTAGGACACTTCAGGAGCTCAGACAGGCAATGGTGCAAGAATGGGAGGCTATACCCCAGCAGCTGCTCGACCACCTGATCCAGAATATGCCAACCAGTTGTGCGGCCTGTGTACGTGTGCATGGTGATCATATCCCATATTGATGTCGGGGTACATGCGCCGGGAAACAGTGGCGTTTTGTAGCACATGTGTTTTGGGACGGTTTTCTCAACTTATCACCAATACCGTGGACTTACAGATATGTTTCGTTTGTGTTCACTATGTGGTTATGCTATTAGCGTCAGTTTTGTGTAGTGCCACGTTGTGTGGCACCACAATATGCAATTATCCTTAATTTATGAGCATGAGTAGAAACTAAAATAATAATACAAATGAACAAATGGCCCATGGTCAGCTCACTTCCGGAGAGCTGTTAGCTCTTGCAAAAGACAAGCACATAATTAGAAATAAAGTTATAATATAACATCGGCCGTATGGCACATGCAGCTATTGAAAGATCTACACCTCCCATCTTGACTGGCCTCGCCAACTCGGCACATTCCGTCTCAGCTATTGTCATATCTGCTGACCTAGTTACTCTGCTGATCCAGCCCCCATGTTCCAACACTTGAACTACTTCCTCGTCAAAACAATGCCGTCCTTCTTCGCCAACCAAACCATTAGTTTTGCTTAACAAACACGCACGAACCTAAAATGGCCATCCAACTTTCCAACCTCATGCCACCAAGTCCATCTTTTATACATCGTACATCAACTCATCAATCAGTTATAATTATCCACTTAAATCAGACTCATATCCCTCAACTAATTACTCTTCCAAATTACCTTAAAATACCAAGCCATACTCCATATTCAAATTACCATACTTCACACTTTTAAATCCAATAAACAACACATCTGACATATACCAACTATCATTACACCAAATATTCACTTTTCTCAACCTTATATCACCATATACCATCTCCACATTAAATTTTGCCATTACCACTCATTAAAAAAACATCAGCACACTTCTTATAAACAAACAATTCTCCTCCCTCTCATTTCTTGAATTCTGCCATTCTGTATTCCACCACTTCTCCATCTCCACACTTAAACTTTCAACAGGTTCCCTCCATACAGATAATATTATATCACTAATACTCTTTCTGCATACATTTACCGACTCAATAATATAAACCTCCAGCTCCACCTCATCCTCGCCCTCTCTCTCACAGTGAACACACCTACTTTCACCATAAACCACCGTTCACTTACATACCAAATACAGCTTCATTTTTGTACTATATTGTACCGGTAAAAGAGCCTGTCTCTCAGATTATATTTTAAAGTAAGCAAGTATATAGTTCTCAGGGCAAAAACTGGGTGACTAGTAGCTAGGGCTCGGTACAGGAGGTAGGGTCCTATCTACAAGAAAACTTTGACATTGACTGAACATGAGTTTATTCATATAAGACATGAAATTGCACATCACCTCCAGGTAGATATAAGCTGTCTTCCACATAGTCCTATAATATGGCTCGGATTCTCCAGTTCACCAAGCCGAGCAGGTTGGAACACGTTCCAGAAGATTCCAGGGACTCCGTACAGAAGCAGCTGGACTGTCTGGGTTGGTAGAAGGTAGAGATGCCTCGAACTTTTGAGGCCCAGGTTGAACCCCGATGATCCAGGTGATGTTGCAGATGTTCATTTATTACCTCAGTCCAACATGACTGAGAGGGTTGTTGTCTTCAAGGTCACTCACAGTACTGATAAATCTGAGTTCATGAAAACCTTGGGTGATTAACCTATTAGCAAAGTCACTGGTTATTATTCATCAAGACTTTCAAAATTTAACACTCGTAAAATGATATGTCTCTGTATACGAGGATTGTGAGTACTTTCAAAGTTCACCACTAGCAAAGTCCTCATCTCTGAATAAATACTGGCAAAAATAACACAAGTCCCTTCTCATGAAACTATGACCAAATTTAAAGTTCATCACTGGCGAAGGTACAAGTCTTTGAATGAACACGGACGAAAAACACAAGTCCATCCACATGAATAAATTTACAGTCTATCACTGGCGAAATTTATAAGTCTTTGAATCAACACTGGCGAATGTACAAGTCTTTGAATGAATATGTACGAAAAACACAAGTTTATCCACATGAATAAATTTACAGTCTATCACTGGCGAAATTTATAAGTCTTTGAATCAACACTGGCGAATGTACAAGTCTTTGAATGAACATGTACGAAAAACACAAGTCCATCCACATGAATAAATTTACAGTCTATCACTGGCGAAATTTATAAGTCTTTGAATAAACACAGGTGAAATCCTAAATTTATGTTTAAAAGACGTTGAATGAAGTTAGAGTTCATCACCGGCAAAGTTTATAAGTCTTTGAACCAGTACCGGCAAAATCACAAATTCATGCTTACGGGAACTTAAAGCACATTCAGAGATCATCACTAGCAAAGTTTATAAATCACTGTTTATTAGAGGAATGAGTCTCTTAACACTCGCAAATATTGCAGGTTCAATTTATGAAGAATTCGTTCTTTAACACACGTAAATAATACAAGTCCAATTATGAATTTAGCATACGTAAATAATACAAGTCTATTTCATGAATAATTGGAAAAGTTCCAGTCTCGAACACCCGTAAATATTGTAAGTTCAATTATGAAGACTTAGAAAATGTTCTTTAACACTCGAAATATTGCAAGTCCACTTGAGAATACTTGGAAGAATTCGTTCTCCCTCACTCGAAGAAAAATACAACTTCACTTTATGAATACTTAGAAAATTACAGAGTTCCCCGTCGGGACTGTCACTACACGATGATAGTAGCAGTGAGAGTATCCACGCTGACTACTCAGCTGTAACTGAGTGAACAGGCTACAGTGGGCCCTCCTTTTATTCGATCCGGGACGTCTACGTCACAATACGGCTTGACTGAATATCTCCTGAATCCCTCGATGGATTTACTTCAAACTCGAGCATTGCGACCTGATCCCAAACAAGATGACATATCGCTCAAGCCGCTAGCATAATTATTACGGGAGTTACAAAATTTTCTCCGTCGAACAATCCAGAAGATGTGACGTGGAGTCTAGAATATACGAGTCCAGGCTGGGAACACGTGTGTGACCGGCGGGTGGTCTAACTAGCCCCTGTGGCTACGTCACAGCTCACAGCTGTCCTTCACTCGTTTGCTTGCCCCGCTGACGGTAAACAAACCAGGCGTGCTCAGAACATCACGCGTGATAATTAAATGTCATTTATACTCAAAAAATACTCATGTACAGGTCGTAACCGGTACAATATACACAAGACACTAGACATTTCAAATACAATTACCTTTTACCAGACAAATCACGCTCAATATCTCGCTAAGCACGTATACAGTCACACTCTTATTTTCGCTACACTAATCATTTCAAAGGCAATCCATATTACTTACTACTGCCACTTGTCTTTTTGTTTCTCGTAATTACTCCTTCGTTAGTTTTGCCCGTTTTACCCCATAGCTCCTTCAAACTCAGCTTCTCTCTTTAGCCAAGGCACCCCTTACTTCTGCTCCTTCCCACCAACCATTATTTTCGATTCGTTTATGCCCACTCACACTTTCCTGTGCCTCTTCTTCCATCACCCCTTCATGCCTCCTCCTTTCTTCTCTCGCGCAGACCTCCATCACTAGTTCATTTATTACTTTCCTGACTTCTTCCATCCTCCTACCATTTACTTGTTCATCGATTCTCTTCAAGATTGCTTTGAAGGAATCACTTCTACACGGTGCTCCTCTTTTGGTGATTTCCCACCTGCACTCCCTCATCTACGCTCGTTTTGTCCTTACGTAAATCATCCTCCAGGGATAAAAGTTTCTCTACTCCCCACTTCTGAAACCATTTTCCATTTGACACCACCAGCACTTGGCCTCTAACATAAGCTCTCAACCCTTGCAGTCTTGCCCTAATCACATGCTTTCTCAGGATTTTGAAATTTCTATTCATATCTCTACCCCAGTCTCTCTTAAACCACATCCCCCCCCCCCTGTAGGTTTCCAGCATTTCTGATTACTATGTCCTCCATCAGTGAGGATATCAATGTGACCTTTATAGGTCTGCATCCCCTCAGCCTTCCTATCTGCTTCACGGCATCTATATCTACCTCACTGAAGTTGATTTGCATTTTTTGTTGTATTACATCTACCACCTTGTATATAATGTTCACTTTCGACTCATTCTTTTCTTCTTGTACTCCATAAATAAAGATAGCGTTCTTCATGCTTTCAAATCTGTGGGCTTCAACTTCTTTCTTCAGTGTCTCCACCTCCTCTTCCATGTTTTTTATTCTCTCCTTTAGAAGGACTACCTCTCTCACTGCTTTCCATTTTGCCTTTTACTTCATTAGTGCTTTCCTGGATCCACCGTCTCGTCTTTTCATGCTCCTTGCCTTGTTCTCGTATCATCTGTTTTAACTGCTCAAACGGGCAGAGTTCTTCTATAACATCCTTAACCACTTTCCTTATTACTTCCATGTCCTCCCAATTCATGTTGCCACTGCCCTGTGGGCCTGAGTTTACTTCAACACCCCCAGTATATTGCTCGACGCTAATCATCTTTCTTATATCACTCAGCTCGTCCTGCCCGCGCGTCGCTCCCACTCCGCTCACCTGGCACACTTCACACTGCATGTCCGTACTCCTCACTCGCCCTGGTTAGACTGGTAGTAGGCATAACCTATCATTAACAGCTTCAAAATTTGAGACTGACCTAAGGATTCTGGTGTTGACAGCAAAAGCTGTACCGAAGATAGGGGTGTTTTTCATTACTCTCTTATGGGATTTGCTCGTGAAGAACCGATACCTTTCAGACGCAAACGTATCTTCGTCAGTGAAGCGAGTTTCTTGCAGAGCCATTACTGTGATTTTATTTTCGTGGAGGGCATTAGTCAGCTGTTTCATCTTACCAGTTTTTATTAGACTGTTTATGTTGAACGTTGCCAAGAAAGTCTTGAGGTATGGGTTTCAGCTTTCGTGACTATTCAGTATTTCCAAGACACTCCGACTCATCTTTAGCATGATGCAGAGATGCCAACTATTACGATTCAATCGTAATAATTATGAATTACCCATCACAATTACGCCTTTACAAATCACACACCACAAATTACGATTTTTTTGTTGATTTTTAAATCTAAGTGTAATAAGTGTTCAAAAGGATACACAAGGAATGCCATTACAGCTTGAATTCTCAGAATATTATTTTCAGATTTCTCAGTAATAATTTATACCCTTTTCCTGTCCCTCGTTTAAAAATATTTAGTGTTTTTACACGCCGAACGCAGTGTGTGCTTCCAGTACCGGAAAAATAGGCACCTGTGAAGCGGTATATCTTGCGGAGTTGTTGTCTTTGTTAATCCATGACCAGACTTCCATGCAAGTATGCGAGTTCTTTTGTCATTGTTTTGGCGGCAAAGTTGCGACAAACTCTGTTTCATTGTGGATACTGTGTGTATGACTGTTGAAAAAGTATTTATTGCGATTTTTGTTGCCAAATTTACATATATTGCTCTTCTAGGATATATGCTAATAGTGTGTTACAAAATGCAAAAGTTTGAAATAAAGAAGCTATTTCTTGTGCAGGAACATACACGTGGTGATGTTACCATGCTTAGTGACGCTAGTAATAAACCAAAAATAGTTCAAAAATTTAGGGAGGAATACTCAAAAGAATGACCCTGTTTACTGCATTTCTCAGAATCTCATTCACACAGGTTTTGTAGTGTGTGTAGCCGTGATCTTTCAGTTGCGCATGATGAGGAAGAACAAGACAGTTCCGTGCTAATGTGAACACCGAACTGTTAAGTGCTATTAGTGCAGAGGATACACATGATATCAAATGGAAAAGCATGTCACCAGTGAATGTTTACCAAACAGCAACTACAAGTTGCTAAGGGAGTAACTACAGTACTCAGCAAAAGAAATGATCCTTCAACCTCCACTCAGATATGTACTGCAGATCACCTGTTACTTTAGCACGTAAGAATCATACACTCTTTATATGCCAGTCTTTGAATATCTGGTTGAATTGTATGTTGTTCATTGATTTTCTAATGATATGTAAGTTAGTAAGATCTCGGACCTCCCCCATTTCCTTGTGCCCGAACGGCTGCATTACGAATTGCCTTTCTTGAAAGTTGGCATCTCTGATGATGTTGCATCCCACCCCAGAATCCGAACGGGATGCATGCGTCGCTTATCGGCGACGGTGGATTTCTTTGAAAAGTTGCCACCTGGGGTATTAACTTCATGTTTTTGTTTTACCATCATGCTTGAGAAGCTATAGCTTAACGTGGAGCAAATTGCTCATTCTGAATGCAACCAAGGTTGTTAGCCCTGGAGGGCCTCAAGATGTTCTCTGGCTGCTGGCAGGCATTTCCTCCTTATCCGAATAGTTATGGTTTTCCCGCCAATACTCGGGTGGCTGATTGCAGTGGTTTCCCACTGGGCGATGGGTTCACCACATCCCTACGCCTATTATTATTATTATTATTATTATTATTATTATTATTATTATTGAAACTGTGTACTTTCCCATCCTGTTTTTGGAAGACATTTTGTTTCGAATTGCGTGATGGCACTTGTCTTTCACTGTGTATCCATTATGATCCATTCGCTGATGTTGACACAAAACATTTAAACTTGAAAATGTAAGAGCAAATATCACACGAAATTTGTCCTAAAGGATAATGACAGTTCCAGCATATTCAGATAGTGTCTTGGTGAGAGTTGTACGAGGATTCATGTTGTCAGCTTAAGGTGTGCTAGTGAAATTAAGATTGTTCTGAACCCCATATCCCTTTTCTTGCAAAATACTACACTTATGTTCATAAAAAAACAGATCACCTTGAAAGACTAGGGATAGGAAGTTCATATTCACAGGACATGTTCATTAGTATGTTCTGCATAAACGAGTAGCATTTCCGTCACCTAGGTTCGGCATGTGTCCTGTTGCCTAGTAGGCACTGGGTCCTCCATGGGCAGTGATAACTTGTTCCATGCTTGATGGCATCGACGCATATAAGGCACGAATGGCGTCCTGGGGTATAGCCATTCATGCTGCATTCACCTGGTTCCACTGTTCATCTTTGGTGATTGGCATTGGGTCACAGCACCGTACCCGTAATTTCACCATATCCCACACATTTTAGATTGGTGACAAGTCCAGTGATCAAGCAGGCCAGGGTAAGAGTATGACATCCTGTGACAACAAGAAGGCACGTGTTCTTGCAGCAACATGTGGTCGCGCATTGTTGTGCTGAAGTAGGGCATCTGGGGATGGTGTCGTGCAGAAAGGGTATGGCTGTGGGTCGCAGGATGTAATTCACGTAGGTCAAACGCCACAGTGCACTGGACACGCACCAACTGTGATTTGTCGTAGTACCCAATAACACCCCACACCGTAAGGCCTAGAGTTGGCGCTGTATGTCTTTTGTGAATGCAGTCAGTGTGATGCCTCTCCCTCTGTCTGCGGCGAACCAAAATGCGGCCATCATTTTCAAACAAACAGAACCTGGATTTGTCCAAAAACATTATCTACTGCCATTCCTGTCGCCAGTGACATCGCTCCATACACCATTGCAGCATAGCATGTTTATGCACACTACTCAAAGGTAGGCAGAGAAGTGGACAACGTGCTGGTAACCCTGACCATAATAAACGGTGACAGACTGTCATCTTGATAGTGTATGATGTGTTACACTGTTCCACTGTTGAGCCAGAGCCGAGGAAGACTCAGATCTGTCCTGCATTGCCATTTGGATGAGGTGTCGATCTTTTTGGGGGTTAGTCTGGGTGGTGCGACCAGACCCATCTCGTCATGTTCTGCAGCCTTCTGCAAACCATGCTGTACACACCCGTTGCACTGCAGACACACTTCGTCCCATACGAGCAGCAATTTCCCAGATGGATGCATCACGTTCTCTCATGCCAAGAATGTGCCCTCTTTCAAACTCACTCATTTGACGGTACGGTTCTCGCATACATCTGCAGGTATCGTGCACGTCTGCTCAAGTCACACCGATCCATTACCTTCAGTTTATAGCGTCAGCGAGAGCCATAGGCACGTTTTACCAGTCGGTGGTGGTGCACTGAGATATTGATGTGGACATTGAACCTGAAGGCTGACATGGTTCAAATGCTAATCATTTCTTCAGAACATACTAATGCACATATCCTATGAAAATGAACATTCTATCTCTAGTCTTTCAAGGTGTTCTGGTTTTTATGAACATGAGTGTATTTTGCAAGAAAGATTGTATTGGTTGGCCACCATTAATTTTATTGCAGTAGTTTTCCTTCATATCTTGTATCAGAAGAGAAATGCAGCACTGAATCATTTAGCATAAGAAATTTCATCTTTTATTTTATCCGTATTGAACCGAGGTCACAAGTACTTATCAAGTTTTTGGAGGTTCCACCTATTCAATACGCCTAAACTAGTACTGCTAAATAAAGTTAATATGTTGTAATACATTCAGGCAACATTGTTTTGTATTGAATAGGTGGAACCTCTAAAAACTTTCTAAATATTTGTACACTGAATCATGTTAGAATGTCTCATATTGTCCTAAAGTTGTAAGGTGGAAAAGATTAAATTAAAGGACACTGAGAATTTATATAGTACGTAATTTACATGTATTAATAAGACATTTGTGCATTAAGGTAAAATTTTATCAAAACTTTTGTCATTTGTTTTTATAGTGGGAAGAAGATTTAATGTAAGGGCAACTTAATAGGATGCACACACTGCTATTTAAAGTAGTTTCCAGATCCTTTTTGTTTGTCACATTTAGCAGAGCACAATGAAATGAAAATAATAACATTTTACATTCGTTATTCAACAGCGATAAGAAATTGAGACTTATTCCAGATCATCTTTTACGGGATTCATCATGTAGGTGTATAAGAACAGAAAGTGTATAATAGTGTAGGAATTAATTTCTGAAAAAGTTGTGACTTAGAATTTATGTATTGTTTTCATAGCTATTAACGTATTATCATTATTAACTAAGTAAATGTGTAAGTAATTGTGTATATATGATATAAATTTGTTCTCTTCAGTACATATCTGTATAATCTATTGAGTGAGTTAGTAAAGAATTAATGTTGATAGAACCATTGCTGTGGGCCAAGAATATCACCTGCATTTAGTGACTAGTTCCTTAATTTGTGTAGTTTGAAGTGGCTCTGTAGGTCTAATACTTTGGTTTCTTTTGAATTTCAGAAGCAGATAAAGATCAATCAAACTTTTATAATCCATGGCCAAACTACCGATTCACTGGTATGTAAACATTTCTTTGTTTAGTTATTATCTGGTGCATTTTTACATAGGCTACTGAGTGGAAGATACTTTCTGTTCTTTCAGTGAATGAAATTCAAACTATTGTTTCCAGAATTTGGTTTTTGTTTGGGTCTTGATGCAGCTTTTTCCATTGACCTTTCCATCTCAACATACAGTAGAACTCCTTTATAACAGATCTCAAGGTGATTTGATATTTCTTATTTAACATGGGATAACTTAAAAGGAGGTTCATTTACTACAAGAAATAATAACAACAACTTGTGTCGTATGTAATGACCATATTGCAAAAATATAATAAATGAACATGTTAATAAATACAAAAAAAAAAAAAATCAAGTTAATACAAAAAGAACAAAATATCTACAAAACAGCAGAAGAAATTAATTCCTTAGGTGACCACTCGGAGCACCACCTGCAGTAAGAATAGCAGAAGTGGATATCACTGACGTGGAATTGTAACTGAAAGGAACATTGGCCTAATATGTTTTTAAATAGGTTTTCTGAAAAATAGGCCATGAGAACCATGGAAATAAGCATACTAACCTTCTCTTCCTGAAATAGTCTCTCTTGCCCGGTGGATAGTACCCAGTCCCTCCGTTGGTGCCCCAAAAGCTGGTTCTGCGGAGTCCTCTTCTTCTCCTCTGCTTCTTCTCCTCTGTCTTCTTCTTCTTCTTCTTCTTCATCATCATCATCATCTTCTGCTTCTTCTTCTTCTTCTTCTTCTTCTTCTTCTTCTTCTTCAGTACTTTGTTTCTTTGCATCGTAACAAAAGTCTGTGATGCCAAGTTTAGGATATTGTAATCGAAAGTAACGAATTGTTGGAATGTTGTGGCACTCGTTTGCTTTGATACAATTCCCAGTGTGGTCAGTAGTGTCTTATTCATTAAGAACTTTGAAACAGCACCAAAATCTGTATGGCCAAGGCATTTTCTAATTGTGTCCATTGTGACTAGTATAGTTGCCATGTTGCTACAAACATGTATGACTGGCAGTGTGTTCAATTTCATATCCTCATTTCCTTCAAGAAAAGAAATAGCTCTTTGAATCAGGGCCTTTCTGTACTTCACTTTCACTGAATGAATAATGTCAAGGTCCAAAGGCTGCAGGTGACTGGTGTAGTTAGGATGAAAGAAGACCACTTTGATATTTTGCAGGAAAGATGTATTGTATCTGAAGAATGAGCTGGACACCTAGGCCTATCACTAACACTATCCTCCTCCCTGCTAATCCGATCTTAGCATACAAGTATTGGTGAGGGTAATTTTTCACTCCCGTAGCTGTTAAAACATTATGCTATCAGTCTTTCTTTACTTTGTTTTTGTTTTAGTAGCATTTTTCTCCGCAAGCAGCATGTGTTCTTAGAGGGGAGCAAATTGTAAAATGCTTCCCGTTTCGCTGGTATTTAAAATATCTGTAGTATCTTATTGTTGAAACGAGGCTACGTATTCTTCTAGCACACAGCTCTATCATCGTGAACTTGTGCACTCTCGCCACACATGTTTTGGAACAAAATATTGTGCCATTTTTTGAAACTATCAAACCAGCAATTAGAAGCAGAGAAATAGACCAGAGTTAGTGCAAGTGCGATTTCTCAAGCTTTTTGTTTTAGGATGTTCCTGTCAATTTGAGTGTGCTCACTCCTTTTCCCTCAAAGCAATTTCATTAAAATGTTTTTTAGTTATTCATGCAGCAAAGAATGAACATTCTTCCGTATTTTTGCCGCAGAACCACACTCCACTTCCATGGTCTGAATAGCATCCTTCTGTTTTATGATGCCAAACAGCGTAGAGGGTGCTAATCCATAAATTTTTGTTGTCTCTGTCAAAGGAACTTTACTATTCTTTTCAATATCACTAATGATGTCTATCATTTATTGAAGAGTCAGCTTTGTACTTTTATTAGCCATATCAAAAGTAGTCCACCATAACTTGCAGCACAACTTGTAATACAGGAGCAAAACAAAGAGTGACTGGGGCTGGAGGTATCCTGCACCCTCTGCTCGATTCCTAAGATGCAATTAGAACCGTGCGGCAAAACACCTAGCCAGTGTAACAGTGCTGCAGCTATGGGCTAAGGCAGCTGCTCTCACTGGAGAATGGGCAAATGAACACGGGTAAGAATATACAGTATTTGACTGTTGCTTGCTGGTATCCGTGATTTCCAGAGGCACACATTCCCTTGTTTCGTAGGTTAACGTAGTTTCTAGTTTCAATTATTATTTTAAATTAACACCTGTTTCACTGAATTTTGTCGTAATAAGTTGTTTTTTGCTCTGCATATTGATGTAAATATTGTATATTTGTGCTAATTTTGTTTGCCGTCTAGGCTCTCTTTTGTTTGTTTTTTCATTTGCTCTTTCATTATGTTTTTTAGCATTTTTTCAACTTACATTATGTAAATTATTCCAACCCCCCAAATTTTTTCACTGAAGATGGCTCAAGCGAGCCGCAACATGTTTGAATTTGTTTGCTCCGTCTAATGACGGAATATATGATGTATTGAATAGGAGGATACTCTCATTTTTCGCCATTATATCTGTCAATTGCATAGATTACATTATTTTGGTTTACTATCTGGTTCAAAATGTAAGAACCTTCTAGCA
The DNA here is from genome assembly GCF_040414725.1 of Anabrus simplex. Taxonomy (NCBI): domain Eukaryota; kingdom Metazoa; phylum Arthropoda; class Insecta; order Orthoptera; family Tettigoniidae; genus Anabrus; species Anabrus simplex. Next base: position 960,710,679 of record NC_090266.1, on the reverse strand, counting down.
CCTTCAAAGGTATTAGTATACTGTACCTGTCGGCTGTGGCATTCAGTTTGTTGATCAGTGTCTGTTCTGGAGGTAGATGTGCTCTCCTGGTGAGATGCAGTGTTCTTTTAATGGTTGATTTTTTGGTAGTTTTACATTGCCTTCACTTGATATTCTTCGCAAATTATTTTGAAGAATGGAAGAAATTGATTCCCTGGAAGTATTTGCTGTTTCTTTCATAGACTCAATACACTCTTTCGCTTTGATTCATCCCCAGTTAGCAGTATGGGAATGACCTGAAGGTCCCTTTATGATTCTAGTCACATCATGCGTCACTGTTAGCAATGAATTACACTCGCTACATAAATCGCAACACCACACTATCCCAGTTTTGGCAGTTCAGTGCTTGGTATACATGAAACCATCACTTACAAGCTTGTGTCATCCTTTTTCAGATTGTGTGTATCTGATGTCATTCATGATTTTAAAATAGGAAGGAAGAAATAATGGAACTTCAGATTTGGAAAGTTGTAGAAACTATAGAAACACAATACATTGTTGTGGGAAGTAAGTAGTTAAATATTAGTATGTCCTATAGAAACAAAATTGAAGTAAATACTGACCAGTGCACAGTTCCAGCTCTTACAAATTATAATTCTGTCACCAATTGTAAGTGTGACAAATTAAAATTCTGTGACCAATTGTAACTGTATCAAATTCATTGTGATGAATTCTCCAGATCCTGCGCTGTTCCCTCATACAGCTAAGCTTCTCGGAAGAATTATGGATTCAGAGGATTGAAAAGTATTAGGAATGTGGAAAGGACATGGTAAATACTTTTCTAGTTGTAGAAAAGGCATATGACTGTCCTTAGGCATTTAGTATGGAAAAAATTGATTGAGGTACAGGTTGGGAATGAAACAATGCAGGTGGTATTTTTATAGCATTATATAAAAACTGTGGAAGCTGTATCAAAACCGAAGTAGATCAAAATGTATGGTTCTGAGTTGAGACAGGCTGAAGACAGGGAAGTGTCTTGATCCCTTACTCTTCATTATCATCATGGATTGAATTCTACATAATGCCAAAGAGAGGATGATGAGAGCAAGTGAAATTGATGCTATTTGCTGACAACATTGTAATTTGGGGACATAATGAAGAGGAAGAAGAGACACAAGTTGATTTATGGAATGAGGAGATAAATTTTGGATTGAAAGTTAATGTTGTGAAAAGTAAGACTTCGGTTATGACGAGAGTTAGCAGAACAGATTTTAAATATTTGGGCAGCATAATGTCACAGGATGGAACTTTGGAATGAGAAATTAATTTAAGAATTCAGCAATCTGCAAGTTTGTACCAGTGTGTGAGACATTGTATGGAACAAGAATGAACCAATGAAGTGCAAGAAGGTTTTTACTTATCTTATTTTAGACTTATATTGACCTATGCTTCAGCAGCTTGGACCCTGACTAAGCAAAACCAAAGAAAGATCCAAGCAGCCAAAATGAGGTTTTCGAGGAGCATACAGCGAAGAGAGAAGGCAAGATAGAATATGAAATGAGGAAATAAGGAGAAGAGTGGGAGTTTGTAAACTTCAAGATAAGATAGGCAATGCAAAGCTAACATGTTTTGGACATGGGGTAAGAATGCCAGGGGAGAGAATTCGAACGACAACATTCATGGATACAGGATTATGAAGAGGCTTAGGGGATAGTAGGGGATAGCCTAGAATGAGATTGAGAAGCTCTCTAATGGACTGCATTGAAACGAGAAGAGTCCAGAGCAATATACTGCAGTGCTAGAAGAGGAGTGGTGGAAAGATCGAGCAAGATGGAGGGCTTTGGTATACTACTCTACCCAGAGTGAATCTGGAAAGGGGAATGGAAGTAGTAGTATGAGTTCAGTTTTTTTTTTTTTTTTTTGGAGGATTTATAAAAAGATTAAAGAATAAAAGAAAATGCCATCTCAGTAGATTCCTTTTATAAAATATGTTTTGTTTGTTACGTGTATGCTGCATTATAAATAAACTTGCTAATCTCCGTAAATATTTCTCTACGTATGTTACTTGGTGCATTTCTTCTTTTTTTTAATCTTCTTGACAATTGACTTTTAATAGTGTTAATTTCCAAACTTCTGTTGTGTACAAAACGATGGACCATCTTGCTGATCATCAACATGTTTACTGAAAGTCTGTAGTCAGCCAATCATTGGAAAAACATTAGAAGTGCAACTGCAAAGCATTCAGTATGGGGCTTGGGTGGCAATGTGGTGCCACTTTCCAGTTCATTTTGTGCTCATGTTTGTACAATAATGAGTATGGGATGGGGTCACATTGAGCTACAGTACATTGCTGAATTTTTCTAAGTATAGAGTCAATAAGGCCATAGATCATTGTTGTATCACAGCCCCTGCTTGCTGCACTTCAAGTTTCAATTGTTCCACTGTATGGGGTGGGTCAGGAGAGTTGGTCCTACAATTTCTGGAAAAGTTCCTTTCCCGTATTTTGCAGTTAAGAACAGCTGTTCAGTTCGTACTTATGTCTTAGTCCTGTAGAGCATTCTGTAATTTGTAATGGACAACATATTGTCACTAATATACAGAGCTCCCCAAATCCTCCTCTTTTTTGTTGTGGTGTTCTTCGATGTTATATTTCTTTCTCCATATATATCAGTACTGGTTTCAGATGAATCCAAAGGTAACTTACTTGCTGAAGATTCTGTCTTTTCACTAATAATATTACATTAATTCAATTGTTCAACCACAGGTACATGTTCTACTTGTCTGATCAGTTTTCTTTACTAGCGAGAGAGGGCACTGACGTTTGTTGACGTGTGTTGCAAGGTGGGAAGCATGTACGCTCAATTAAGAGCACTATTAAGAAACGTTAGAAAGCTGGGAATGCAGAATGCAGATCACATACTATTACTATAATATACTGAATATTATAATCTCAGAGGTGCCAACTCCGCTGATATAAGCGGGAGAGACTCAATATTTTGTCCTTCCTCTTGCTCTCCTGATCACAAAGACTTACCTCCCGATTTTCAGAGTACATTTAGTATTCCTGTGTTGTTTGTCAATTCCATGTTTTTACTTGTTCCTTAACCCTTTATAGGTTGCTGGTAAATTTACCACTACCGGGCGAGTTGGCCGTGCGCGTAGAGGCGCGCGGCTGTGAGCTTGCATCCGGGAGATAGTAGGTTCGAATCCCACTATCGGCAGCCCTGAAAATGGTTTTCCGTGGTTTCCCATTTTCACACCAGGCAAATGCTGGGGCTGTACCTTAATTAAGGCCACGGCCGCTTCCTTCCAACTCCTAGGCCTTTCCTATCCCATCGTCGCCATAAGACCTATCTGTGTCGGTGCGACGTAAAGCCCGTAGCAAAAAAAAAAAAAAAATTACCACTTGGGTTGCCATAGAAACTGTTCAGATGGCAATACCCTAAGTGACCGAAACTGTCTGCTTTCTAGTCTAGTAATGCTCTCTGGTAAGAATATTTACCACTTTTTCGTAACTCGCGCTTCACGGCTATTTGAATCGTTCGACTTCTGGAAGTGGTACACATGTTTACCAGAGCTCCACTTGAACTTCACTCGTGCAAGCATAGTGTTGACGGTAAAATACAACTCATTTTAAGCGATATACTGGATTTTTTTAATTTATATAAAGTAACAATATATATTTTTTAGTATTTTAATTATTTTTTGAACATAGATTACATATTTTGTGGTTAACTTTGAAAGATTTTATCAAAATTATCATTGGTCTACACATGAAGTACCAATAAAAGTGAAATAGTGTGCTCGTTTTGCATATTGATAACGTACTCATTTTCAATGCAGTCACTAACATAAATATAGGAAAATAGACTTCAGAGCTTCTAGTTACATGTTTTACATATACCTTTTCATACAGTATTGTGGCTAACATGTTATATTCACTAATATGAAAACATGCAGCAAGACTGTAAGGTCACGGACGAACGTTTTATCAGTCACAGATGTATTAGTTTCCCAGATTATAAAAAATGGATTTATATCCAAACCTGTGTATTGTGGAAAAACATAAATTTAGTCAATGTGTATGATATTCAGTTTATCTGAGTTCAGGGGCGTATACAGAAAATAATAATAATAATAATAATAATAATAATAATAATAATAATAATAATAATAATAATAACAATAATAATAATAATAATAATAATAAAATTTTCAGGGAAATTATGGATGTAAGAATAGAGTGCCACATGTAGTGGCTAACACCAGGGCTTCCCATACGGGAGGAGGTGACAAATCAGACATTAATTGGGGGGATATATCTGAAAATTCCCCCCACTCCCCTAGGCACTTGCCTGCCAGAATGCATATTTATGCTATTTTGTAAGATATTCTTATATAATCTTAGAAATTAATTTTAGACGATGGCTTGTTTTGAATCGTTTTGTTTGTAAGGAGAACTATGAGCCTTAGTTCTATTAAAAATAATAAATAGAAGATGTAAAACATAGATGTAGCCTGTGTTCTTAGGTCACTCTTTTCTACCCATGACCCCATGATTCCAGTGCAATTTTCGGAGCCAGTGTGACGTTTATAATTATATATACTTCTTGTTCCATGCTTTCCATCTGCATTTTGCATCTATTATTTGCAAAACACTCTGGAAAGTTGTCATGTAAGCAAAGTGGTAAATATATTTACCAGTGCACACTCCGTAGAAAAGAAATCCTAAATGCTCTCTGGTAAAAATACTTACCACCCCATATCGCATAATCAAACAATGTATTGACTCAGATTTTGGTCAAAACCTAAACAGTAGACCCCAATGACATGGTATTTAACCAAATAAGTAATATGTTTTATTCCCCAGGGTTTCGCCCTATAAAGTACTGGAACCGCTAGAGTTGGCCATGCGGTTAGGGGCGTGCAGCTGTGAGCTTGCATACGGGAGATAGTGGGTTCGAACCCCACTGTCAGCAGTCCTGAAGATGGTTTTCCGTGGTTTCCCATTTTTGCACCGGCAAATGCCGGGGCTGTACCTTAATTAAGGCCACGGCCGCTTCCTCCCCATTCCTATGCCTTTCCTATCCCATCGTTGCCATAAGACCTATCTGTGTTGGTGCGAAGTAAATTTAAAAAAAAAAATCCCACTGTCGACAAGCCTAAAAATTGTTTTCTGTGGTTTCCCATTTTCACACCAGGCAAATTCAGAGGCTGTACCTTAATTAAGGCCACAAGGACTACCATTCCAATCCTATCACTTCCCCATCCTTTCATCTGCAAAAACCTTTGACGTGTTAGTGTGACATTAAAATAACTAGCAGAAAAAGAGTACCTGGAGAGAATTTGTGTTCTGCGGGCACTGACAGGGCAGATACAATCAGCTGGTGGTGATCATAAACATGATACAATAACTAACATAAGGCTTTTTATTTTATCATTTCCGAATAACAGTGCTGACAGACTATTTTTTAGCATATTTACAAGGTCAAATACGCAGTTCAGACCAGTGCTTCCCAAAAAAGAACTTTTAACATTGAAATCTGGTCAGTATGAAAGTGCTTTGAACATAAATTTATTTCAGAATTTCCGATTATGCGGCCTTACGCAGTTACGATTAAGAGTCATGTTCGAAAGCTCAGATCTATGCAGTATTTTAGTATTTATAATATAAAATAAGAGAAATTATGTAATGAAATAGTATACTGTAATATGTTTAATATTCTTCAATTGATGCAAGTTATGTAATCAGTGATGTGTGGTAACGTGATGTGATAAGCTGTAAAAATGTAAAAATGTCTCCTGATTTCTGACTTTTGAAAGTTGGCATATCTGTAATCTATTTAAATATGTAAATTCATGCCGACACATGGTTTAGTGATCCATTAACATACAGCATCTGAAGGAGAATATCAGTTGTTAAAGCTTTCATTCTCCATATCTGTTGACTTGTCTGCTGCATCTGTCAGAACTACAATCAAAGTCTCTGGCTGCCACTCGCACAATGTTAAATTTCCTCACCTTTTTCGACCAAAGTACCGCTAACATTCTTAAGAATTTCGGCTCGCAACATCTCAGAGCCCTTCATGTCTGTCATATAAATGACCAAAGCTTATTAGCTGCCAATGGAATGGACAAGCGTTCAGAAATATTCAGCCCAGTTGTTTTCTATGTACTACTAGTGTCTGAGTCATAGTTAACAGATAAGAGCCCGTCTTCTTGTGTCAACTTGAAGGCTACTCGTTTCTGAGAAATGACTGCACCCACAAGCGAGGGGAAGGGGTATGTGGCTATTTCTTAACCAGCCTCAAACCCAAGATGTTCGGTCATTCAACAGGCAGGTATGAGAGGAAACCAGAATACACGTTCGTAGAAATAATAGCAAACAGGATTAAAGCCCTTGTAGGAGTAGTTTACAAACCTTCGAATATAGGCCACTTACAAGATTTTGAAGCTGATTTAACTGAACTGCTGCCAGACTACCCCTCACACAATAATTATGGGAGACTTTAATACGGACTTAATTGACGTAACTTCTTCTGAAACCACGAGACTTAAAATATTGTTTCAAGCCTATAATATGGACATCTTGCCTCTCTCTCCTACTCACCACACATCTCATTCATGAAAACTCTTAGATCTTATAGTTACCAGCAATTCAGACAGAGTTCTGAATGTTAGTCAAACCTCTGTACCTGGTATTTCTGCACATGACGCTATATACATCACGTATAACCTTGGCCACTGAAACCCTCCCAAAAATTTATTACCTATCGACCATTGAAAAATATAAATAAAGATAGACTCTTCGAGCACGCAGGCAAAATACCCTGGCATAGCATAACGACCTGTAACAAACTAGACGCAAAACCCCTTCTTTAACAGCAAAGTAACGGAACTATTTGACAAGTATGCCCCAAAGCGGCGAGCGGGAATATCCCAAGGACCCTCTCCGTGGTTAATTGACGACATTAGACAACTAATGAAACAAAGAGACAGCACTCACAGAAAATACAAAAATGACCGTACTGTACAAAAGTTTGACGAATATAGGAAGGTACGAAACAAGACAACACAACAAATACGAAATGCTAAACTACGGCACGCTTACAGTTTAATTACGCCCAACGGTAGAACAGCGACAACATTGTGAAAATCTATTAATAACCTTGGACTTACAAAGAACGAAAACAGAGACAAAATTACAGTACCTCTCGAGACTCTTAATGAGTACTTTATTGCTAGTTCCTCCGCCCGCTGTCGGCAGCCCTGAAAATGGTTTTCGTGGTTTCCCATTTTCACATCAGGCAAATAGTGGGGCTGTACCTTAATTAAGGCCACATCTGCTTCCTTCCCAGTCCTAGCCTTTTCCTGTCCCATCGTTGCCATAAGACATTTCTGTGTCAGTGCGACGTAAAGCCAGTAGCGAAACAAAACAAAAAAGGTTCTTCCGCTGTACGACCTGTCGACAAACAGAAACTTATGAACCATTATGACACACACCCCACCCTTGACAGAGATAAATACATTTCAGTCACGTGACACCCCTCCAAGTCAGAAAAGCAGTCCTTACGATAAGCACATAAGTGAAAGGAATTGATGACATTAGGCCTGACATGGTCAAACTAATTCTTGATTTTATATTACCAACCTTAACCCATATAATCAATTTCTCTCTTCTATACTCCACATCTCCAACTCTCTGGAAGAAGGCTATTTTGCTACCTCTTCCGAAAAAACAAACTCCTTCAAACGAGGTAGACTATCGTCCAATCTGTATTTTATCAGCTTTATCTAAACTCTTAGAATATATAGTCCATACACAAATGTAAATTCCTATCTTCACAGACGTCAACAATGTGTGAAAGGTAATAATGGAATAGTTTCCTCATGGCACCACGTGAATACAGGAGTACTTCAAGGCTCTGTACCTGGACCTCTTCTTTTCACACTCTTTGTGAATGACATATTATCGAATTTAAGACATTGCAATTACTACATGTACGCTGATGACCTTCATCTCCACACAGACTCTACAGCACGAGACTTTCAGGAAAATACAGCCTTACTAAACATTGACTTACAGGCTATTAGTAAATGGTCTGCTGCCCATGGCCTGCAATTGAACCCTTCAAAGTCACAAGTAATCCTTCTTGGCCATCAAAATCAAATGACAGGTATTAGTAAACATCCATTGCACAGAGTAATCCTTCGGAATGTTCCAATTCCTTTTGTACCATAAGCGAAGAAGCTCGGCGTTATCATGGACGAACGCATGACTTGGCCTGGACATACCTTACATTTCTGCCAAAAGGTTTTCTCTGCTCTTCATTCTTATATAAATACATATTTCCAATAAAATTCGAACAGAAATTAATCGAAGCTCTTGTGACGCCACATTTTGATTATTGCGATGTTGTATTCAGTGATGTGAGGTCAGTGTTGTCCGTAAGGCTACAACACGCTCAAAATGCATGTGTGATGTATATGTGCAATCTAAGAAAATATGACCACGTGTCATCATCTTTCCTAGAACTAGAGTGGTCGTGACTCCATGTTTGTGGTAATCATCATACTCTGTCTCTCCTTCACCGAGTCCTTACTACTACATTTTTTCCATCTTACCTTTCTTCGCATTTCCATTGTTTCTCAAATGTGCATAACAGAGATACAAGAGCTCAAACATCAAACCTGCTCGTCGTTCCTCACCATCGAACTGCCACATATAATAACTCATTTTCTGTGTTTGCCGCCCGAGAATGGAATCGTTTACCGGATGAGTGGTTGTGGTTGAGTGTAAGAGAGGGCCTGGTGCCCTAACTTCATCACATGAAAGAAGCCATAATAAAAAAGAAAAAAGAAAAAAAATGATGTCAGAGGAATACCAACCACAGGGTCATTTAAGAGCATTAAGAGGTACAGCAGGATACGAATGAACTGTGCATTTCCAGTCTTTCACTGATCGTGCTAGTACATTATTACCACTAGCTATTATTGTTATTGTTGCTGTTGTTGTTGTTGTTATATCCCACTGGGGTGGAATTTTATCTCTGTTATAAGATATTTCAATTGTGTTTAACTGTGCTGTTCTTAGTATTAATTATGGTAGTGTTAACTTTGATTCTACAGTATGTAGAATAATTGGTTTACTGTAAGAGAAGGCCTAACGGCTTTAACTGCGCCAATAAATACGTTTATTTATCTATCTACTATTTTTCAAACCAACTTCTGTCGCAAACCTGTACATTTCTTGCTCTGTTAATGTCTTGTAGGGGTAGTTTTTTTGCTGTTCGTTTATGTTGCACCGTCTCAGACTGGTCTTATGGTATAGGAGAGGTCTAGGATTGGGAAGGAAGTGATGGTGGCCTTGAGGAAGGTTCGGTTCCAACATTTGCGTGGTGCAAAAATATGAAAACACAGAAAACCATTTTCAGGGCTGCTGCATCTGCTGAACGCAAAGTCACAGCTATGCGACTCGAACCGTGCAGCCAGCTCTCTTGGTCATGGGGCTATAGTAGTCCTTCTGTGTGTTTTCAATGTGGGTGCACAATTTCATCCTGTCGTCTGGACACTGCACTTGTGCAGCGATTGATATTTTGTTTCATCGCTGAGAGTGAAAGATGGCTGAAATTGCTGCAGTAGTTTTCTGCATCACCAAATTTCATAGGATTTAGGTCTCGGTGATATGGAGAGAGTTCTAGAACAGAAAATCAATTTTCTTTTAAAAATCCTATCCACCATGTTTACAGACCGAAGTTGGTTTCCTTTTCAAGTCTTACCAAACCTCTTCTGATCGTGCTGTCTGTAATAATATTGTTTATTTAATATTTTAATATTATAAAAATGTAGTTAGTGTGTTCATAAACCTGTATTGTATTAAATGAAGACGCTGCATAAAGGGGCTTTTCAGCCTCGGTGGCATGTAAATCATCAATAAATTCAAATTCAAACAAATTCAAAGCTGTATTTGACACTGACAGCTGCACTGGGTGTACCACTGCTACCTCGAAGAGTAGTTTTTTTCTCTTTTTCATTCAGTCCCATGATTTTCTTTCAATCCGTCGAGTAATTTCTTTCTTTTCTGTTTTAGATATCCCCCTATTGATGCCCTTATGGACAGATAGACTTACTTTCATAACAATGGGATATCCTCAATTTACTGTAACAAAAGAAGATTGTTCCTTCAGTGATACGGCATTGACAGGCACATCAACAATTGATTTATTTTCATCAATACTGTGATATTTTCTTATAATGCATATTTTACTATGATCCATGGTGAGACTACTAATAGACACCATGAACCTACTACGCGGGCGTAGCAGGGAGAGAGGTGATACTGCCACGTGGCACGTCCCAGGTGGCGGATAGGTGGGGGGGTCCTAACCGGATAACCGGCGGACTTGAGCAAAATAAAATAGCTCTCGCGGACCAAACACACATCCCGCTGTGGGTGGGGGACGCACGCGAAGAATACACCCACGGGGTCCCCTGCCTGTCGTCATAAGAGGTGACTAAAAGGGGCGACCAACGGATGATTGAATTAGAACCATGAGACTACTTGTAATTAGTACCATCATGCAGGGAACACCATGGGTTGCTTTTACTTGCGCGTAGTACCACTTAGTAACAGTGTGTGAAGCAGTGTGTGTTTTACAGTACCTGTGATCAGTACCACTCTATGAGCGACACCATGGGTCTGCCTTGCCTATGATTAGTATCCACTATGTGAGGAACACCATGGGAGAGTATGAGTTCCTGTGATTAGTACACCTATGTGAGGAACACCATAGGTCTTTGTTACATGTGCACATTACATTACCTGTGAGTAGTACCATTATGTATGGAGTACCGCGTGCCTACGCTACTTTTGGTTAGTACCGCAACATGACAGATACCGTGGTTCTACTTTCCTAGCGATAAGTACCATTATTAGGGTCTGATGACCTGGATTTTGGACCCCTTTGGACTACAAGCATCCTCGATTCAGACAAACATCTCTTCTGTTTCACGCTCGCCATTTCTGTTTACCTCGTCTGCTGGACAGAGATTGTGTATGTAAAATAGAGAAGATAAGGCATATTTTAGGCCAGAGACTTCATGAATGCAGCTGAAAACCCTCCCGCCATCTGTTGAGAATGCAGGAAAATGTTTTACAAAGAGATTACAGTACTCGAGAAATTATTGGGCGATCGTGAAATGCTTAGTATATCCATAGTACCCCCTGTTGCATTCGGAATAACCTACACCGGGTTCTTGCTTGGCATGCAATTTTCTTTTACATTCTCGTGATTGGCATTCTGCGAGTCATGCTCTGAGTTATTGCTATGATCCATCATTAAATTATCACTATTATTCTCATTATCAAACCTTACCATATCCCCATTTGCTTCACTTGCCATATGGCTAGGAACTCTTCAGTTCTGTTATGTAGCTTTAAACTTCCAGATTTGCTACAACTATTATACATAATAAATAAGAAATACAATTCTCATTCAAAGTTGTTTAACCCCATATACTTTTTTTGTTCGAATACATAGATCAAATTATACTCTTCACTTTCAACGTTGCTTGAACACACATGTACATCACAATACACTCTTCACTTTCAGCATTGTCTGAACACATGCATCAAAATACACTCTTCACTTTCAGTGTTGTTTGAAGACAAAAATCAAAATGCATTCTTCACTTTCAGCATTGCTTGAAGAGACTCAGATAGACCAATCTTATATTCTACCATATATCGTATGAAGGTGTGCATACAAACAGGTCCATCGACAGATTACCAGTTCCTGTTTGGTGCGTCAATTGTAATATAAATATGCCCTACTATTGGGTGTCAATTTTAATACACCTTTAACCATTGGGTGGCAATTGTAATCTACTAAAATACTATGCCTCACTTTTGGGCATTAATTGAAACTTTAAAACTATTATATTAATAAAAATATTAATACCATAAATGTATGTAATTAACACTCGATTTCCTTTGAAATGAAATTTAAAATAAGTGAATAAATAAATAAATTACAATAATTTATAATTTGCCAAAATGCAGGTAACTGGTCACCAGAGGTCACCATAGGATCCCTCAATTTAGAATAATAATAATAATAATAATAATAATAATAATAATAATAATAATAATAATAATAATAATAATAATAATAATAATAATAATAATAAATGGTAGAGCATAAAAGATTCTACTAAGGTCATGTTCATAGAGCTGCTTAAACTCGGATAGGTACTCTGTTGACTGGGCCTTACCTACTACCCCTCTGCAAATGTTAGAAAATGGTAGGAGCAAGCTTAAATGGCTACCATATATACATTTGTTTAACTGGTTGACTCTGATATAACTATATATTAAAAAAGAAACAAGATCATGTGAAATTTTACAAATTAATTTTTACAACTTTCTGTAAAAATCGGAATAACTCTAATCCAACATATTATTCTCCTCTTTCTTACCACTATCAGAATAGATGGTTTCTCACTCCCATAGCTTCCTGCTTCCATGCCTGGAATTGAAGCATCATGTTCCGGAACTCTAGAACAGTTCTCAGTTCGACCTTCCTGTGAAGATCCGTTTCCAAACTCGCGCCGTATTATCCTCTGTTGTGCAGGATACTCCTAGTCATTGCTGATATAATGTGCAACCCAACTTGATGCTGGTTGTAAAATTTATCAAGCTACTCCCAGATAGCCCAATAGTCTTGATGATAGTTCGTTGATGACCAAATTGAGGCAGTCCACAGTCTATCCCTCACTATACAACACTGGCACACAAATACTCTCTCAAACTTCATAAATATCGGGTTGGCAGCACAATATACTTGACGACTGTCACAATCCACAGGCAATAATTACGAACTGATAGTCACCACGGATCAAATATACACCGAACATGAGTGACATCATTTAAACCTAGGAATTTCATTTTTGTCCGTATTGAACTGAGAAAGGATGATAGGAAAACTTAAAACGGTCCACCTTTTCAATACAAAAATGTTATAGTTTATTTATAACATGTATTTGTACTTGGAACTAGTTTCAACGCTGATTTGCGTCATCATCAGCCAAAATGTGGGAATAGGCAAGCATGTAGGCATTTATATTACACAAGGCGTTACATTAAACAATACACATCTTACAAGGAGATAAAAACAGGGACGAGTATAGAAACAAATGAATCGTTGAGAAAACAAAAGTTATACATATTAAAAATAACCTTAACCACACATCTTGCAGTGCGAAAGTGTTCTTCTTGAATGATTCCTGAATATAAAACACACGTGCACACATTTCTGAAGAGCCAGCAGGCAGGACAAAGTAAAGTGAAACCTTAAGAGTTCTCATTTTTCTATGTTCTGACTAACTAATGAAGTCTCCCTTGAGTTCCTGATAAACATACACAACAGGAAATTAAACAATACACATCTTACAAGGAGATGAAAACAGGGAAAGTTATACATATTAAAAATAACCTTAACCACACATCTTGTAGTGCGAAAATATTCGTCTTGAATGATTCCTGAATACAAAACACGCGCACACATTTCGGAAGGGCCAGCAGGCAGGAAAAAGTAAAGTGAAACCTTAAGAGTTCTTCTGAGACGAGTTCATCATTTTTTCTATGTTCCGACTAACTAATGAAGTCTCCCTTGAGTTCCTGATAAACATACACAACAGGAAATTCTCCTTCACTCTCAACAATAGCTATAAAGACCAACGGTAAATTTCATTTTAAATATTGTGCAGAGACGTGAAAGCATGATCTTGAATATAATATAACTCCTTCATTTAACCCAATTTTTTACACAAGGTGTTACATTAAACAATACACATCTTACGAGGAGATAAAAACAGGGACGAATGTAGAAACAAATGCATCGTTGAGAAAGCAAAAATTATACATATTAAAAATAAGCTTAACCACACAACTTGCAGTGCGAAAATATTTGCCTTGAGTGATTCCTGAATACAAGACGCACGCGCACACATTTCTAAAGAGCCAGCAGGCAGGAAAAAGTAAGGTGAAACCTTAAGAGTTCTTCTGAGAAGAGTTCATCATTCTTTCTATGTTCCGACTAACTAGTGAAGTCTCCCTTGAGTTCCTGATAAACATACACAACAGGAAATTCTCCTTAACTCTCAACAATAGCTATAAAAGACCAACGGTAAATTGTATTTTAAATACTGTGCAGAGATGTGAAAGCATGATCTTGAACATGATATAACTTCTTCATTTAACCACCTTTGAAAGTCTCTCTCTATATTACATAGCTTCATTAACACACCATTCAGTAGATGCACAAAATAATCTTGTAATCTTCACAGGTCCAGTATTCAGCTCAACAAGAATATAAAATAGGTATTAAGGAATACGTTGTTGAGAGTTTGGAGGATGACTGTGCCAGTATTTGTGGTGTATTGTTGCAGCGTTACGTGTAGGGTGGGGGCAGGTTTCTATGATGTTTATTGCGGGACATGAGGCGGTAAAGCTATGACGCGGGATGAAGAGGAACAGAGCGTGTTGGATAGTTTAGGTCTGGGGAGCGGCCGTTGTTGGATTAGGAGGGGAGATGGGAGGAGTGGTAGGGGAGGAGGAGTGGAAGGAGGGGAAGTATGGAGGGTGATGTGGTGAAAGTGTGTGGCGTGACAAAGTATTATGCATAATCTGAAAGACAGATCTGTTTTTCGGGATATTCATGTTTTTGAAAAATTCAATGAGAAAGTCGAATAGGATCTTTGGTTTCTCTGAGATATCATTTAAGTTTAGGTATAGATGTTCATTGTGCTCAAAATCAACAGTCCACAATCCTCTGAATTCAAATAAGCAATTCCTCGAGACTAGCATTTCCCCTATGTATATACTCCTCGCTCTCCACCTTTTCTACTTCACTGAAAATGGAAACTTTTCCATTCCATCACTCCACATTTTCATGATCGTGTGCTTGGATAAACCCAGCCTGCCAAATTTTCCATGCTGTAGTCATCATACACACGTGACTGTGTTTACCTGGGTATAGATGTTCATGGTTTTACCCATGATTACACATGTAGGCTAAGTTGAAATGTCCCAGAAAATGCTGTCTGATTCTTACCACTAAAATATATAATTTTAACAAATAAATACTCAAAACACCTAACTGTATTATAACTCAGATATGTACATTACATTATTAGAAATTAATTTTGGCATAGTAATAACTTGATTGCCTCCATATTTACTTACATAATAAATTTTTACACATTAATAATAATATACAACAGCTTAGTTAGCTGTGTGTGTACCATGATACATGTTACAACATGATTCTAAATCTCAGCCAGTAATCATCAGAATCTGCAACTAAATGAAGTGTGCTCATTGTATCCTTGGCTTTATACCCTTGGTGCTACACCTTGGGCGCACTGGGGCTTGGAAGCTGCCAAACACTCTATGTGATGTATATCGATTACTAAAATGTAACGATTACAATTTTATTTCAAAAAGTAACTTACGAGTAAAAATTACAATTTGTAAAAATGTAACTATAGCAAGTAAAACTAAATAAAAGAAGGTAATTGTTAAAATTAATTCGATTAAATTTATTCAGTTACTTCTCAACTCTCCCAATAATGCTACCAAGCTAATGGCCATCTTGTTTCCTGCCAGTTACATCGGCATTTGACAAGAAAGTGTGGAAAAGTGTGGATAGTGCACCAGACTGACAAAAATGAGCCAGTAAATATTTATAATTACAGTATTAGAATTGAACTATGCAAAATGAATCATGTTTTGGTATACGAGTATTTATTACTGGAACAGTGTAATGGTTTGAACTGGTATGGAAATTACTTTCTGTGCTGCTTGAAGTGACAAACACAAGTATTTTTGGACATACTAAATTTCATACGCTGGGCATTCACAAATTGAAACTTTGTCAATTGTGGATACAATCTTTTAACATGTTCATTGCATATTAGCAGAGCCGTGACATACTCACCAACCTGAGCAAAATATTTGTGTGGGACTCTTTATAACTTGTAATTATCGAAGTTTTGTACGTTGGTAGGACGAGTTCTATCAAATTCGTGGACTTATCCCACTCATGCGCTTGGTGCATGACCCGCACAGTGGTTGAAATAGAGAAGTAATACTGGTCACCAGACGGATCACGCGCCACGTGCGTTGGTAGATTACTTTGCATTATTTACCGTGGATTGCAAACAAATGCATAAAGTATGTTACAGACATAAATATATTCATATTTACACCTCTCTATTACAGAATTTCACAAACAAAAATGAAACACTTTGGCTAATTGGGTGAGTCTCGTGATGTTGAAGGAACCACATTGTCGGCCATCTGAAAAAATATATAAATAAAATGATAACATAAGCATCACGATGCAGTCAAAAATGATTACTGCACATTCTTTCAAGTTACTTATAAATATGATGCAGGAATAAATGGCAATTAGAAGGTATTTCGTGTTATACACATATATGATGCAAGAATAAATGACAGTTCAGTTCTTTTATTGAATATATTGCAGTAGTGGAATTTATTTATTTCAAAAGTGGAATCACTCGTAATTCTCTTGAAGTAATAATAAACAGAAAATGCAGTGTCTTACCTCCCGTTGAAGTGGTCTTGCTCCTCAAAGATCCCATAAATGAATGATGACGTATGACAAGAACTCTGGAGAGGAAATACATGGGAAATGGAACATGCATGCGCAAATATGGCTATGGATGAATCTGCTAGTAGACTGGACTTACATGATGTGCGGGATGACAATCAGAGCCTTTCTTACCATGCGGGAAACCTGTGATTCACATTTCCTAGCACCCATCCCATGACGTGCTAGGCGCATGCCCTGCACGTGCTTATAAAGTAGCGTCATGCGCCCATCGCATGATCCGCACTGAACATGTTAACAGATCGGGAGGCCATTCTGAACATTCTAGACAGCTTCGAAAATGATGAGCTCTTTTCAGAGACAGGTAAAATATAATTGGTGCTTACGGGAGCTGTTGATGGTACATCGATCAAGATGATGTGCTTGACGATGATGTTGATGATGGTGATTATGATGATGATGTGCTACAGTCTGGTATGTAGGGAAGGATGTTACTGAGGCAGGAAATCGACAAGAGAAGCAAGGTTTATTTATATTTCGTAATGCAATTTGTGCGAGGTACATGGGGACTTACAACGAAAAGTATGACGACATAAGTATACGATTCCACTCTCATACGACGACTGTCAGTGGCAGTTTCTCACAGTTCAACAAGCTGAAAACCCACCTGTGAGTGGGAGTGCAACATACAGTGTTTCCAGCAATGTAGTAAATATTGTCTAGTCATTCGGGAGGTAAAAACAAACTCATGATCTCCTCATGACAACATTTCTGCAGGAAGAGGACAGTTACAAATATAAAGTAGCGTACAAATTATTTTTTAATTATTATTATTTCGAGTATGCCAATGATCCTATACCTATTATGTGTTAAGGTCCTTTCTGCTTTACTTATGGCGAGTGCATAGATCGAACTGAGCTGACACATAGGCATATTGATGAACAGCCAAACAAACAAACAAACAAACAAACAAACATACATACATACATTTTCTGTCACATAAATCAGGCATGTAGCTTAGTTGAGTTACGTTTTGTTTTACTAACCTTATCGCCTTGATTGCTTGTTTACATAATTCAGACACTTTCATAGGCCTATAACTAAAACTAAATTTTCAGCGACTTTAGGGAGACGTTGCAAGAGACAAGAGACAATTCTCATGATTGGTCCGTATTGAAGCTGACTATAAGCAAATTATCACAAAAATTATTTATTTTATCACCACCACCTATTCAATACAAGCCACGTGCTACATGGGTTCTACTTAGCACTACCTTGATAAATAATATCCCTCTCAAAGGCTAATAATCACATCTACAAGTAAGAATATTCACACACGACTGTTCGTAACGTCAAGAACACAATTCAGCAATTAAGCAGCAGCCTAGACTTGGAATTGTGACACCGCTTTACGCTACAGAAAACATACGATCACATTTTAAAATTTACAACATTTTAATCACAACACTCAACTTATCTAATTTATTCTTAAACATACAACTGTAGTTTATAACTAATGGACATTGTTTTTATCAAGTTCAGATACAGAAAATTTGGGATCGATGTACCCAAAGAAGATTACAATCTTTACTCAAGACTGTTACTGTCCCAAGGATCTGCAAATTCTTAATTTTCATTTAAAATTTTTTTAGTTTTCATTTTTCATTTTCACGAGTATAGACAATATCAAATCTCAATACTCTTAGTGTGTAAAGTGGCATTTTTATATTATAATTGTAACATGTTAACTTAAGATTTTTTTAAGGTGTAATTTTATTTTTCAGTGTAATCTTTGTATGAATAGATAATGTTTCAGACGTTTAGCCTTAAGGTTACCTACAGGCTGATGATGCCCTTAACGAGGGGCGAAACATGTCCCTGAGAAGTGTATATAGTATTATGTAGATTTCACCCTTGTAGCATGTGGCTTGTATTGCATAGGTGGTGATAATAGAATAAATTATTTTTGTGATCATTTGCTTTAGGGAGACGTGTTTGTCAGAAACACTCACGACATATGTAAACAACCACAGGACAGCATATACGATATGGTACCATAAAAAACATACACAAATTCCTTTAAATTCCACGCGAGCCGTGTAAACACTGTACGTAGAAACACCAGTCAGCTGCACGGTTCTTTCATCACTTCTTCCAGAGTCTATAGCGGATTCTCATCTCGTTGGCTACTGTAAACGTTCAGAACAATTTGTTTAGACTTCCTACTTAATTTCCCCTCACTTTTATTAGCTTTAAAGTATTTGACTGGTGAGTCAAGCATAACATCATCACCCTCATGTTGCTTACAGGTGAATACTGAGCATGCCATTGCAGCCAGTATTGCCAACAGTTATATCGGTTCCATCTTCAACGCCATAAAAATTTTACTAACTAAACATCAATGGAATGAACTCGAACAAAGCTTAGTAAGTACACAAGGCAATAAATTATCAAACTCATGTTAAATAAATATATATTTTGCTACAAATACCATCGAGAACAATGACTATTCACAGCCATCTGCGTATGAAAACTAAGAGTTGGTAACAAACCCAAAATAACATACAAATATTTTCCATATTTTTACAGGACAAAAATTTGTAATTGGTCAACTCAATTCACCAGAATATCTAACCAAACTCCGGGAAGCTCCTCAGAAACAAGCAACAAACCTACGAACTATTTACTGCTGCGGAAGCCTCATCACTGACCATAAGTCTGGCTAACATCAAAGGGACCACTTAGGTTTTGAGTTAACTCTCAGTATAGTATTGAGTGTTCTCATGATTACATCTTCAGATACTTTGGTATTCTGCTTTAATCTGTTTACATTTCTGTCGCACACAGATGTATGTTTTGGGAAACCCTTGCTGATTGACATAATGATCTTGTTACTTCTGCAATGACAAGGAACAAATTTGAATAATTGACGAAAATTAATGGAAAATGGCAGTACAACAGGTTGAAAGAGAACAAGAAATGATGTAGGCTAGAAATATGAGGGATCAGTGAGAATGACAGAAACAGAATTTTTGAAACATTTTGGAGTCTACAAGATTTCGTTCTACAAAATGCTTTTATAAGTGGTTGTGTCAAAGTGAGTAATGTAAACAAACATTATGATATAGATAAACTAAACAGCAAAAGTCATTTTTTCGATAATATTTTGTTTGTGTTTAGGGTTGTGATAGGGAAATTTCATTTCTTTACTGGGAGTAAGTAATAGTAGAATGAGTCATCATGTTTCCTCAAGACAGGTTGGAAGGAACTCCCAAACATAGTGGTAGGGGAAAACACAGCAGTTGGCATAATAAAACTCCTGAAAACCAACAAAAATATGTACAGGAACATATTGAGGCCATCCCTAAACGTGTAACTCATTATTCAGTGAATGTGATTCCTCACAGGAAATATAGAGTGGTTAAACGTATCTAGACTTCACTTGTAATATGTTGAATGGCTGAAAACTGAATGTAAGAACAAACCTGTTGTGCATGAATATATATATATATAGACATATTTTCAATACCAAATTTAACCCTTTGCAGTCCAATTTCCTGTCACATGTTCCAACAGTCTGGTCCAAATTAATTTTGCACATTTTTACCTAGTCAGATTAAACTCAGAACTTTTATTAGTACCTATAATTATATTATTATTGTGATTATAATCTATAAACACAAGTCTAGTGAGTTACTTACAGCTTCATAGGTAATAAATTTCATATTAATCCGTATTGAAGAGCAGTATAGTGTAAAACAAAAGCTAAAGGTTTCCACCTATTCAATACTGTTTGTTGTGACCTTAAAAATGGTACATATATTTCTTGAAACTAGTTTTGGTCTTACCAGAGACCATCATCAGTCAAAATCAAAGTAAAGGCAAGACATGAATAAAAAGGAAAAACAAATATATCTATATATATATATAAAATAAGAGTTTTGTCTGTACATAGCTCAGAATTCGAAAAGAATGGTATTTCTGTATCGGTCATGACCACAGTAACAAGAAAATGCACTTTTTACTTTTCTGTAATTTCTGTCCGTCTGTCTGTCTGTCTGTATGTATGTACACGCATCACGAGAAAACGGCTGAAGGGAATTTAATGAAAATCGGTATGTGAAGTCAGGGGATGAGCCGCTGCAATCTAGGATATAAATCATTTTATTCACGCTGAGTGAAATGGTAGTTTAGGGGAAGGCCTAAAATTTAACTTTCAAATATTTATATTATTAGTGGTCCTATCGATAAATATTGCACAACTCAAGTTATACAGAATTAAATTTCCGATCATTTCTCTCATACATTGTTACCGTACCCGCTATGATAACAGATATTAATGAATTTGTATTTTTGTTGCTAAGTCCATATCAACACCGAGCCATGAGAAAATGGGTTAACAGAATTTAATGAAAATCGGTATATAGAGTCGGGGAATAAGATACTACAGTCTAATTTATAAAAAATTTTATTCACTCTGGATGAAATTGTAGTTTAGGGGAAGGCGCCTAAAATTTAATTTTTAAGTACCGATTTTATTGGTCCCATCAAAAAGTACTAAATAACAAATGTTATAGAGAATGCAATTTCCGATCATTTATGTTTTATTCATTTTTACCGTACCGACTATGATAAAAGTGGTATTTCAAAGTCGGAAGAAAACTAAATGTGAAGACCTACAATATCGAAAGCGCACAGCAGTGATCAACAATAACATTACACTGACCATTGTTTGTTGTGATGTTCTTTGTTTCTTATGCTGCCGCTCAACTCCGATAGATGGGATTACTGCTGTGTACCGAGTTTAACAGCCTGACTGAATAATGGCAGGAAATAGCTGGGGAGTTAAAAAACGTTCTTCTTTAGCATGACATTGCTCTGGTTCGTACATTTTCTGATACTGCTGGTACGTAACACACTGGTTCATCGTAGTAGTAGTAGTAGTAGTAGTAGTAGTAGTAGTAGTAGTATGACCTGGTCTAGAATTACAATTTAAGCCTATTCCAAATTATAAAACCACAATTAACTAAATAACTCAAAATTCAACACTGAAAGAGCCGTTTCTTAAGAAGAGCTTCCTCCTCTTCACTTTTATTAAATTTTACATTCATTTTAGTTCAAATTAGCAGTGCAAAGGTGCCAGCTATTACGGATTGTCCGTAATTATTACGGATTTCACCTCACGATTACGGAGTTATGGTCAAAGGGGACATTATTACGGAAAAGCTGACATTATCACAAAAAATAATTTTCGATGGAAACAAAAGAAAAGGAAAAATGTTAAGTCCTTTCGAAGCTTTCTCCTAAATCGTCTTTATTTCAATGCTTATGAGTTGGCAACGATACTTATTCGATCGTGACTCCGTTTTGCTACCCATAAGCGTTGTTAAATTCATTGTGAATGAAGGAGCTCAGGCGCTGCTCTTCTCCACTACAAATGTTGTATTTGCTGTGTTACGTGTACCTGACAGTTGACAGAAAGATTGAGACAGAAGTGAGGCGTACATCTGCACTGGTATCGCTTATGGTTCAGAAAACAAAAATGTCATCACAGTCGGAAGGATGCTTTAAGAAAAAGTACACTGAAAAGCAGCTGCTTCGTGAGAAACAAGCTACAAGGAATGTTTTATCACAGAACCAACAGGTGTAGGATGTTAAAAGGTTTGTTTTTTTCACCTATTCAATACATATAAATTTTATAAATTAGGAATTTATTGTAGATTCCACTTGAGACATGTTTCGCCCTTCATTGAGGGCATCATCAGTCAAAATATCACCTCAAGGTAAAAAATCAGGTAACTGGTTAGTAGTAGACATGTACAAATTAATACATATTATTAACAACATATAAAAATTAAGTATGGAAAAAATTTGCATAAAAGTGATGGTTGAACATGTAGGTTTAGATGAAAAGTCAGCACCAATGCCTAAAAATAACAAAGTAGAGTTCTGCAGTGGTGCTCTGGAGAAACAGTTGATGCAATCATATGAAAATAATAAGTTTAAAAAATATTTACAATAAAACAATTAAGGGAGAAAAGGTGTAGTGTTTGGCATCAATGTTAGTAACCAAAAATTGATGTCAAAGGTTGGTAACTATACAGTATTTACATAGTTCAATTGAACAGTTGAGATAATTTATAAAATTTATATGTATTGAATAGGTGAAAAAAACAAACCTTTTAACAGCCTACATTCTGTATCTTCAATACGGATAACAATGATTTTTATCACTTGCAACGTCAAAGCCAACGAACCAACAGGTTGCGTGCAAATGTTATTGTGTAATATGATATACTTTCGGATAGATTGCTAGAGGGAAGGGCAAAAGGCGTGCCATTATCGAGAAGGAAGGAACATGCTTTGGACTTAACTCGAAATTTTTCTCGGGGGCGGAGGGCGATTACTGATAATCCACTTCAAAGTTGGCACCTCTGGCATTGAAGAGGGCGTTTCTCCTCTAGCTTGGAGGAAAAATTTGCCTCCAAGTCAGATTAGATTTTTCCGCCGCCAGTGTAGTGAGTTGAGAATTTCCGACTCATCGGGTACTCCTAGGAAACAGATTAGTAAAAGGGCATAGTTACCCTGGGACTCTCCACTATTCGACCCCCCTCCCCCGAAAAAAAACTAAGAGTGTTCTCGGATCACGGCTATCTGCAGCCTGGTCATTCCAGCTCTGGAACTTTGGACTGTTAGATCGGCAGCGTAGTACTGTTCGTTATAAGTGAGAAAATAGTTGGTTTTTAATTTGATCGCGTAGGTAGTTCATATGAGAGCATTGCTTTTACTCGCACCATTCCTACTGACGTCATTGTAATGACCTATGTTCGTTTCAGTTGGGAAAAAGACTAAGACAGTGTTTCTGAGGATTTAAACAGGCAGGTGGAGAGTGAGTGTCTGCCATTATAATGAACTTCCCCAACCTGATTGTGACTGATGGTAGGCAAGTGGGCCTACCATTACAATGAAAATTCCCTAACTCAGTCTTCATATGAGAAAAGACGTTTGGTGATTTCTCCGTCGCGTGTATAGGGCAACGTTAAGAGCTATACAGTCTTGCTCACAACGTATACACTACCTAACCTAGAATTCTGTATACAATGTAGAATCCCGTAGCGAAGCACGGGTACATCAGCTAGTATGATATAAGCATGCATTTCAAGACAAGTCAAGATTTTGTGATTGTGATGAGTGTTTTAAAATCTTTACTAGTTTTAACAAATACCGGTATATATAACTTTTTTAAAGTTACAACAAACAGCAATAGGTGGAAACCTTTAGCTTTTGTTTTACACTATACTTATAGCTTTACACGAAAGTCATCAGTGCAGGAGTGAAAAATAACATAAAAAACTGAAGCGGAGTGATGCAGCTAGGAGGAACCTGTGGTCCTCTAGTTTCCTGACCTGAACTTAAGTCTAGGAGGCTCACTATCATGAAATGTTACAGTCTTGGAGACACTATTGTCGTTTGCATTGCCATTCGTATGTGCGGAAGTATTTTCAGCATCACTGTTACTCATTTATCAACACTGACCTGAGAAGCGCCATCATTGTCGTGTGCCGTATCCCCTCCTGCACCCCGAACTTCCTCTTCTGTCTCTTCAGAAACAGCACATGATGGTCCGGGATCATTTTGTGCTTTTTTTACGCACAGGTCCAGTCGCTGAACTTACACTTGCAATGCTGGAGTTCACTACACCTTCATCTTCACTTGACAGTTCTCTAAGCTCTTCGTCTAATTCAAATAAATAATCATCATCACTGCTGTCTAAATAAACGTGGATACGTATTTCTTCATCATTCATATTTGCCGCTTTTATATCGCAAATTCAGTTGAGACAGTTCGCATTCACAGATAAACACACCTAGTACTACGTGTGCAGCACTACTCAGTGTAAACAAAACACAGCTGACAGGCCGCGGGTAACCATGATGATACACGGCTCCAAATATCTCATATTATTTCCATGAAGATAACAGAACGGCTTCCTTTGTGCACAAAAATTTACTCTAGAAACTTCAGGGATATCGATCGACCTCAATCAGGTCAAAGAACTTCAATGAATAACTTCTTAAATGGAATGAAACATAATGTCGAGGTGACATTGACATTGGACCAGTTACAATAAACCGTGATGTTAAGGTCACCTCGACGTTGGGCTGGAAAAGGTTAATCTTTCTTTCCAAACGCCTGCAACTGACACTTGTAAAACATGTGATGTGTTAAATGCTCAGCTAGAGTGTGCTGACGAGGAGGAAGGTAGAATGACATTAAAAGCAGATTTAGAACTGCACAAAAGAAAGGCTGCTCAGGCCTATGAAAATCTTAAGGATGATATTAAAAAGTCAAAAGAAGGCAATGACATTAAGGTTATTACATTTGATATGCAACAAGTACTGCCAATCCCTCATCTTCACACTAATGAAGTGTTTTATAAGCACCAGTTATAGATATAAATACCTTTTGTATATATGACTGCACAAGTAATGAAGTTTATATGTATGTTTGACCAGAAAATTATGCAGGAAGGGGTTCAAATGAGATAATTACTTGTTTCAGCCAATTTTGTGATAAACACCTGCAGGGTATTAAAACTTCAGTTGCTTATTCAGACAGCTGCTCTGGTCAGAACAAGAACATTACTTCTGTTGCATTCTGGCTACATGTTATTCACAAACATTTGGTTGAAACTGTGGAGCAGAAATATCTTGTCTCTGGCCACAGCAGCAGAGACTTCGGTCTT
This sequence comes from Anabrus simplex, assembly GCF_040414725.1. Lineage (NCBI taxonomy): Eukaryota > Metazoa > Arthropoda > Insecta > Orthoptera > Tettigoniidae > Anabrus > Anabrus simplex. Next base: position 960,685,317 of record NC_090266.1, on the reverse strand, counting down.
ACTGAAAAGAAGGAAAAAAAAGGTACATAAATATGTATTTTCTCCTTCAGAATGGGTTAGTACAATCTTGCAATCAAGGTAAAAAAATCAAACAGCTTGACCTTGCTTTACCACAACCACTAGTGGATGAAATGTGTAATAGAATGTTTTCTGAACAAGATAAATCTGCAGTTAATTTTAGTAAAATTTCATGTTTGAAATTCACTAAGGCTCACCCATGGAAATACGTTTTTAAACATTCACAATTACAATTAGAGGTACTGGACAAGTTGGCCGTGCGGTTAAGGGCGCGCGGCTGTGCGCTTGCATCCGGGAGATACTGGGTTAGAATCCCACTGTCGGCAGCCCTGAAGATGGTTTTCCGTGGTTTCCCATTTTCACACCAGGCAAATGCTGGGGCTGTACCTTAATAAGGCCACGGCCGCTTCCTTCCAACTCCTATGCCTCTTCTATCCCATCGTCGCCATAAGATCTATCTGTGTCGGTGCGACGTAAAGCCACTAGCAAAAAAAGGGGCAACTAGAGGTTACAGTTCTGTAAGTGTAAAAGGAGAAAATGTTGAGAGAAATACACTTTTGATCATGCTACCATTAAGCTCCCTGTAAAGCACAAAACTCCAAGGCCAATCAAAGCGAGTAAATTGAAAGATACCAAAGAACTGTTAAAATATATGCCACCCATACATATATCATGCATTCAGTGGTCTCACTTCTTATGCTAACATGATCGTGAAGATGATGGCTTTGATATACCTGATTGTTTCAGTAATCACAATGTTTTCTTCTTTGAAACGTATTTCTCAAATATTCTGACACGGCCATGAATATGATAGCTTTTATATATCTGATTATGAATAATCACAATATTTTCTTTTTGTAAATCCTATTTTTCAGATGGTCTGACATGGCCATGAAGAAAATGGTATATCTGATTTTTTATAATCACAATGTTTTCTTTTAAAAAAATCTTATTTCTCAGATAGCCTTGACACAGCCATGAAGATGGTGCCATTTATACACCTGGCTATGTTTCATCACATTTAAAAAAAAATAATACCATTTCTAAAATTTCATATTACATGTTATGATATTTTGAAGTACCTGTAATACAAGAGTAGTTAATAAAAGTACATTTCTGAAAGGTTCAAGTATTTTTAATGTTTTGTTCTGAAGTAGAAAATGTTTATCTGACATCCATTATTATAGTTCTGTGCAACAGTGGTCTAACCCATACCATGATGTGTCAAGTACCAACGTTTAATAAATTTTAGCCTTTTCATTTCACCTTAAGACAGTTTATTTAATGTATACAAGATTATCAAGGTTCAGACAAGTACTGATGGAAATTAAATTCATATAGCAATAAAATATGAAAAATTGGTTTATGTTAACGTTGCAGTACACTATATCAATTAAAAAAACAGGGATGGACCACTGTTGCAATCAGCCTTTCAATTGTTCTACAGATATATCCACCATTATAAAGTAGACCTAACAAAATGTTTTCAGATACAGAGAAATCATTTAATTCAACTTCCGTATTTTCAAAATGTGAAATTTCTGTAGGCTGTGTGTTTAGCAGAGCATGCATTATGATTGCAGCAGTGTGAAAGCTGCTGAGGCATGATTGGTTCTGAGTAATGGCATTCAGAGCACGATTAGTGTGTCTGGATATTACGAAAGGTGCTACAAATAGGACTGGGTCGTGCTGCAATACCACGTTCTGGCCCAATGAGGAAAGCAATGGAAATGTGCCTCACTTCTCATCGTGTCTAATACACTTCATTACAGCTCCAATCTCGTGTTTTTGCTGTTCTCCTGTAACAATCTTCGGTTGTGCTGTTTAAGGATTCAACCAGCTTCCGGACTGGAGATTTAACAGACAGATCTCTTGCTCCAAATACACATTCAAAAGAACAAATGGCAGCCCTGCCTCTCTTCTTTCTGGATAGCTGTTTCTTTTTCTTAGCCCTCGATTCTCATTTATTAAGTATAACTTTTGTGCAGACTGTAGATGACAATTTTTTTCTCGATAATAGATCCTGATCATCTTCACAATCTGCCTGGTTCCTTGACTGAATGGTCAGCATACTGGTCTTCTGATTCAGAGGGCCCAAATGTCGATTCTTGGCCAGGTAGGGGAATGGAGATTATAACTGCCTGTGGTTCATCTGGCTTGGGTTTTCTTTTGCTATTGGTTTAACGTCGCACTAACACATCAAAGGTTTTGTGATGCAACAATGGGAATGTGATAGGATTGGGATGGTAGCGGCTTTGGCCTTAACTAAGGTACAGCATCAGCATTTGCCTGTTGTGAAAATGGGAAACCACGGAAAGTCATCTTCCGGGCTCCCGATGGTGGGATTCGAACCTATCATCACCAGATTGCTGGCTCACAGCCACGCAACCCAAACCGCGGACCAACTCGCTCTTTGTGAATGTTTGTGTTTGCCTTAATACACTGTTCATTAGCGCTGAACACATTAAACTACCAACCACCACAGAAACACTATGAAGGGCTAAGACCCATTTTTATTTCCGAACCAAGTTAGCAGAAATATTAGACTGTTTTCACCTATGTTTGCTGGCGGCTTGTCACTTTGTAACTTGATTTGACACTTGTTTGCACCTTTCCCATACTTGCTTTTGCAATCAGGTGCACATGACGTGGGCATAATTCACAATGTTCACACACATTTATATTGTTCAACACCATCGATAGCCTCATTTGGGGTGAGATTCAGCACAGCCTGGTAGTCACTGGTGTGAAGTAAAGTGGCCGCCACTTGTGTAATGTGGTATCTAGGGTGGAGGCTTGTCTATCTAGTTTGCTTTGGGTGAGGAGAGGTCCCCTAGTGGGACAGTTGTATCCCGACCCAATTCAAGAAAATGCTGCTTTTGGATGGTACAGCTACTCACACCTCGCTATTATCTAGCATTGAATTAGCAGGTGATCTGCTGCACCCATCTGTCCACTTTTACCATCCGAGCTAGCCAGCGGCGACCCCTGGAATGAACATCTTATACACCATGGGAGTTGAACCTGGCGGCGGTGGTTTTCCCCCCAAATCCATGTACTTACGGTGCCAACTTGACACGGTTGCCAGTGGAAAGCGCAGTGCCTGAACGACTTCAGAGATGGAATGACTCATACATTGGGAGCCGAAAATCTGGCTGCCATCAAATGTGCTGAGAGCTCGTGTCTTACCCATCCTGTGCTCAACTGTTGTTCGCACGGTGAGCATGAGGTCCGGCGACATCACAGTCATTTGTCATGCTGTACTATTACATTCATTAGGTCGAATAGAGTGCCATTCTGTCAAAAACCACAGCTATCTCTAATTCAACTGCTTATGAGTGTATATCGTCCCCACTGTGGCATACTAGCGAAAATGACAAACTAGGGAATTTGTAGTTCTGAAATTTTGGTCTAGATTTTATTATATATATCATGTCTACTCTCTGACAAAGTCTCACATTTGCAGCTCATTGTGTATGACTGACACATAAAACCAGTCATTAAATATAAAAATGTATTTCACATGAGTAATCACAACTTCTTTCAGCTCTCCTAATTTTTTTGACAATTTGCAGACTCGTTAGTTTGCAAGAGGGGGGGATTGAGTTGAGTTGGATTGAGTTTAGCTGTTAGTTCTCAGCTGTATATATATACACAGTGGAACCTTGGATTGCGAGCATAATTCATTCCGGCTACATGCTTGTAATCCAAAGCGCTCGTATACCAAAGCAAGTTTTCCCATAAGAAACAATTGAAACGCGGATGATTTGTCCACAACACAAAAATATTTATTCGTATACCATTTCTAAAACAAAATATAACATAAAACAAATTAAAGTGCACTTTTCCTTACAATAGAATCATTGTTAGTGTAAGGGAGATGAGGGGTGACGTGAGAAGGGTTACTGTGTAGCACAAATTTCACTAACGGAATCACTGCTGTCTGTTGGCTCACTGGAATTGTTTCCTTTTCATGCAACTTTAATGAGGAACATGGCCAATCACTGTTGCTTTTGCCTCTTTATGAGGGTTCCCTCGAAAATGTGACATTGCGTTGTCACTGAACTGATTCATCGCTCGCACTGCTACAGCCTTATTCTTGTGGTGTTTTTCTACAAAATTTTGCACCGTTTCCCACATTTTGCACTTCTACTGAATCTCAGTTCTACCGGGCGAGTTGGCCGTGCGCATAGAGGCATGCGGCTGTGAGCTTGCATCCGGGAGGTCGTGGGTTCGAGCCCCACTGTCGGCAGCCCTGAAGATGGTTTTCTGTGGTTTCCCATTTTCACACCAGGCAAATGCTGGGGCTGTACCTTAATTAAGGCCACGGCCGCTTCCTTCCAACTCCTAGGCCTTTCCCATCCCATTGTCGCCGTAAGACCTACAGTATCTGTGTCGGTGCGACGTGAAGCAACTAGCAAAAAAAAAAAGAACCTCAGTTGAAGTGAGAGATTCCATTGACTTTTCCTCCTCCTCTTCCCTGGATGAGATCTCCATAACCTCTTCCTATTGTTCGCGATGCAGGTCCATCAGTACGTTGGTGGTCAGATGCTGGCTATGTTCTTTCACCAGCTCTTGAATGTCCACGTCATTCACCTCCAGCCCCATAGTCTTCCCTAAGGACACAATTTCATCGACAATCGGCAGCTGATTGTCACAAACAATCCACTAAAAGACACGTCCAAGAACGCAGTCAGGCCACAGCTTACCCCAAGCGGAAGTGAGAGTTCTCTTGGTGACTCCTTCCCAGGCTTTATCGATGATCTTCAGGCAGTTCACGATGGGGAAATGATTTCTCCCAAACTCTTGGAGGGTAAGGTTTGTTCCTTCGGTCACTTCGAAGCATCGCTGAAATAGTCATTTGGTATATAGCTTCTTGAAGTTCAAAATGACTTGCTGATCCATAGGCTGGAGTAGTGGAGTAGTGTTGGGAGGAAGGACTTTAACCTTAAAGAACTTGAATTCCTCCACTAAGTCGTCCTCGAGGCCTCAAGGCCTGGAGGAGGAGCAGGAGCATTGTCCATAACAACAAGACTTTGAGCAGCAGATTATTTTCTGAAAGGTATTTCTTCACTACAGAACCAACGATCTTGTTCATTCAACAAATGAACAGGGGAGGGGAAAAACGTAGACACACGTGATGCTCGTATTGCGGAACCTCACTCGCTTATCAAGTTACAATTTATTTAAAATGTTTGCTCGTCTTGCAGAACAATCGTAGACCAAGTTACTCGCATTCCGAGGTTTCACTGTGTATATATATATATATATATATATATATATATATATAGAGAGAGAGAGAGAGAGAGATATTTGAAACAAAATGCTGAGATTATTAACGGCGTGTGCTACCTCATGGAAATCTTTTCTCAAGATACAACGGAATGTCTGACATTTAAGAACTTTTAAAAATCAAATTCAGGATCATTTTTCAAAATTTAATTAATTTAGAAAACAGTTCTTGAGAATATATTCACTAGGTGGTGTATTATACACTCACATTTGTAACAGTCTGAGGGTAGATTCTCATTTGTAGTATGAATAAAAGAGAGTAAGTAGCCTTACGTTCTCTGATTGACAACCTACGAGGGCGAATCAAAAAGTAAGTTACATTTCCAAGTTATGTCCATTTATGAAACCACCTACACATACGCAACATGGCTATGACAACATACAATGTAGGTTCACTTTTCCACGTAGTCCGCAAGAGACTGTAAACATTTCTCGGAATGGTCAACCAACTTTTCGATTCCGGATGCATAGAAATCATCTCCAGCGCTATTTAAGCACCTGGAGACAGCTGCTTTCACCTCCTCATAGTTTCGGAATCGTCATCCACCGAGATCCTTTTTCAGCTAACCGAACACATAATCGTATGGTGCTAACTCTGGATTGTATGAAGGATGTTGCTATACTTCCACTTAAATCCCTTCAGCAGTTCAGATGTTTGGCGGGCCGTGTGAGGTGTTGTGTTATCGTGCAACCAAATCACACTGGCGCTTAATTTTCCTCACCGCATTTGTTTAATTGCCTTACGCAACCGGTTCATTGTTTGACAATATGAAGCAGAATTGGTTGTCATGCCTTTTGGCATAAATTGCACATGCACACCCTCTCTGTCAAAGAACACTGTCGCTATTACCTTTCCTGCTGAAAGTTGGACCGTGGCCTCCTTTCATGGTAGTGATGTGGTTTGCACCCATTCCAATAATGTTCTCTTTGGGGGGGGGGGGGGGGAGGGGGAGGCGGCGAAATGGTGGACCAACCTTTCATCCCCTGTGATGATTCACCGCATAAACTCATTGCCCTCCACTGAGTACCCAAAAATGCCAGGGACATTTGGAAATGTTTTCCCTTGTGAACATAGGTGAGCAGATGTGGGACCCATCTTTGACAGTTTACGGAATCCAAGGTACTGGTGAACAATGGAAAACACACTGCCATACGAATTGTTCAGCATGCGGGCAATTTCCTGCAGTGTTATGTGCCTATTCTCTCTAATGATCCCATCCACACGGTCAACATTTGCAATGGTACTGGGCGTTGCGGGCCTGCCTTCATAATATTCGTCCATGAGATCCGTGCGTCCGGCATCAATTTGCATACACCTCTTTCCGATACCGGGGTGAGAAATTGCATGCTCATCATATACAGCAGTGATTTCACGATGAATGTCTGCGCAGTTGAGCTGTTTGGCCTGTAGAAATCTCCAATATGCACCTCCAATTTGGAGTGAACATTCAGTTGACGTGCCATTGAGCCTAGCACGCTCTGTACAAACAACACGACGGAATATCACACCAGCCTTCCTATTGGACGTGTCAGCAGTTATTGTAGCTTGCACGGCATTGGCGACGGTCATGAAACACAGTGTGCTCTTGCGGCGAGCTAGTGTAACTTACTTTTCGATTTGCACATGCATATGTTACCCGTAGACCGCGGTTGTTGGTGTGTTGTTATAGTTACTGATCGTTTCGCCGATTCAGACTCTCTGTGACCCCATAGATCAAAGTGCGCCATTTCTCTCTGTCCTGCACTACTTCTGGAAGACTTTCCAAACTGACATTTGTGACGTTTTGGATGCCATCAATCCACCTCATCCGGTGTCATCCTAGTCTTTTACCATAAGTCTTCTCCAGCATTAAGGTCTTTTCCTCTGAATTATGTCATCTTGGTCATATTATGAGAAGACTGTAGTACAAGCATAAAAATGGCTATGCTTTGCAAAAAAAAAAAAAAAAAAAAAAAAAAAAAAAAAGTAGCTTTTCACCATAATTTTCAAATGAAATTTTTTACATCAGAAAGGATAATTGGAATACCCTTATTCTCATGTAGTGGCTCTTACAATGCTACAGCTAACCTCTGTGCTTCTTTCTTCCAGTTCTTCCTCTTCTTCCTCCGTTATTTCTCGTCTTCCATGATACATGACAAGTTCTTCCACTTCAGAAACACCTCTCACCTCCTTATTTAAGAACTTCACAATCTTCTCCTCGGCATGTTTAACTTCATTTCATTTCTGCATATTTCTGCTGTTACCTGTAGGATTTGTTTAAGTATCACCACCTGCGAGTGGGGGACGCACATGTAGAATACACCCGCGGTATCCCCTGCCTGTCGTAAGGGGCGACTAAAAGGGGCAACCTAGGCGCGGACATGGATTGCGGTTTAATATAATATGTTGGACCTCCTGTGGATGGGAGGGGCTGAATACAGTCACAGATAATCCCTGCCTGTCGTAGGAGGCGACTTAAAGGGTCATGTGGCCATGGTCCCCTCTTTATTTTTTATTGTTTTTTTTTTAGGGTCATTTGTAGACCATTTCAAAATTTTTGATGTGCGTGCTGCTCGGCGATCAGCTCCTACGTGTGCGACTACGCTCGAAAGCCCATGTAAGTAATCACCCAGGAAGCGGCGGGTGGGAGTGTCATGTACCCGGGCACTAGTATCTGCCTGACAACACAGGCCCCCCCACAGCCGAATGCCAGAAGAATATATCCTTATTAATTATTTTTTATTCATTTTTATCTATATTTAGTGCTCTGTACACACTATTGGTTACATGCTATTGTGGGTGACTGGAGGAAGGGAGTCCTAGTACTCATTGCCTCGGGTATTGCCTTGGCTGCTTGGTTCGGCTACAGAGACCCCCGATCGGAGTGGGTGGCATTCGGGGAGGATGATTTCGGGCATGGCGTCGAAACAACTTCCGCCTGCCACCTCGGGTAGTTCGCTACCCAAGTCTTTAACTTTTGATTCTCTAAGGGGGGCAACCCCTTGGGAACAAGCACAGCTTATTAGTCTGGGTTCCAGCTTCCATAGGTTCCTGGTTGCTACCAGAACCGATGGACAAGATTTCAAGCTGGTTAAATCGATACTTTTCAGTCAACACATCGAAGGTGTATACGGTGAACTTGAGGATCTAAAGAAAATGTGCAGTGGTGGTTTACTTCTGAAGACGAGCACTGCACGCCAAGCCGATCAGTTGCTTAAGTGCGACCACTTTGGCGACATCCCCGTCAAAGTGGAAGAGCACAAAACCTTGAATCTGGTTCGTGCAGTTATTTTCCACCGTGATCTCGTTCTGAACACTGACGATGAATTGATGGAAGACATGAAGCACCGTGGCGTGACACACGTCCTCCGGTGCATTACGCGCAAAGTCAACGGTGAAGACGTTGCCACGGGTGCGTTCATAGTCTCCTTCAAATTGTCAGTGTTGCCAGAGAAAGTCAAGGTAACAACCTTTGCGATGTGAGGCCGTACATCCCGCCTCCTATTCAGTGCTGTCAATACTAGAGATTCGGACACATGGTATCTCGTTGTTCGAATTAGTTTGTGTGTGGTACATGTGGGGAAAGTAGCTCACGGCGCAGAGGAGTGCACACCTCCGTACAAGTGCACCAACTGCTCTGGTCTTCATTCTCCTCAGGATCGGAACTGTCGGACCTATCTGAGTGAGAAGAAGATCCAGGAGATCAAGACCCTGGATGGTCTTTCCTACCAGGAAGCGCGCTGTAAGTTTAATTCTCTGAATGCACCGGCCAAGGCACTAGACTTCAGCATGATAGCACAGTTTCTCCCAGGTTCCTCATATTCAACTGGAACACCTATCCAGAAGATTGCTGTGCCCAAGGCGGCAGTTGCTCCTGTAAGCAACGCCGCAAAGAGAACGAGCTCGAAGGCGGTTCCATCCCGGCCTTCGACCACCAATAAGCCTGTGCTGGCTAAGAAACCTACGCTGGCACAGAAGGGGAAGAAGACAATGGCTCCCCCTCGATGGATTTTAAAACATGCTGATTGGCCAAAATTCACATCCCTAGTTGTCTTTAACGCCGATACCACGCGGACCGTAGACGGCAAAATAACTTATATAACACAAGTTATCCTTGCTGCTGCTGAGGGGTCCATTCCTTCCTTCTCCAGGCTTCCTTGCCGAAAACTCGTTCCTTGGTGGAACGAAGAAATTGCAGCATGTATCAAAGAATGCCGTCGAGTCCATAAACATTATCGTAGGCAGCCTACTGTGGCCAACTTGTGGTAACATTTAAGAAACTCCGCGCTAAGGCACGAGTTCTTATTCGCCAAGGTAAGAAAGCTTCGTGGGAGAGATGTGTCGCCTATGAGGTCACATACTCCATCATCTCAAGTGTGGACAAAACTTCAACGTATTTCCGGGTATCCAAGGATCATCTTTCTGTACCGGGAATTTCCATTGCAATATCGTCACTGAGCCACTCTGGCTCCGGGAATTACCATTGTGATATCCTCGCTCTGAAGCTTGAGGCAGAACGTCATCACCTTAATTTTGCCACTCCAGCTTCAGAGGACTACAACGTGGCCTTTATGGAGTGGGAACTCCGCAGCACCTTGGCGCTTTGCAAGGACACGTCTCCTGGACCAGACAACATCTGTAACCAGATGTTGGAACACCTTAGTGATGATAGTCTACTGTATCTCCTTCGTGTGTTCAACCAAATCTGGATAGAGGATGATTTTCTGTCTCAATGGCGAGAGGGCATAGTCATTCCTGTCCTCAAGCCTGACAAAGATCCTAAGTATGCAGGAAGTTACAGACCTATATGTCTTACATACTGCCTGTGTAAGCTATTTGAGAGGATGTTAAATTGCTGACTCTTGTAGTGTCTGGAGAAACAAGGACTCTTGTCTGAGTACCAGCGTGGTTTTCGAGCCGCTCGATCGACCGCTGACCACTTGGTATGCCTGGAGAGTTCTATCCAGGATGCATTTCTCCGCAAACAGCATTTGGTAGCTATTTTCTTTTACTTAGAGAAGGCATACGACACCACATGGCGATATGGTATCCTTTCAGTCCTGCATCTATGGAAATTCCGAGGTAACTTGCTGGTATTTATTGCGAATTTTTTGTCCCTCCGTCTATTCCGTGTCCGAGTAGGGAGTACATATTCGCAATACCATGTTCAGGAAAATGGAGTCCCACAGGGATCATTTCTTAGTGTCACTCTGTTCGTGATTGCCATAAACGGTATTGTCGCTGCTGCTGGTTAAGCAGTAATACAGTCTCTATATGTTGACGATTTTGCTCTGTACTATAGTTCACATAATATGGCAGTCACAGAGTGACAATTACGGCAAGCTATTAGGAGAATGGAGCAGTGGACCTTCGAACATGGCTTTCGGTTTTCCACCGCAAAGACCTCTGTTGTCCACTTTTGTTGTCAACGTACTCTTCACCCACCTTCTGAACTTTATCTAGGAAATGTCACTCTTCCCGTAGTTGTCACTTACCGATTTCTTGGGCTCCTTTTTGATAGTAATTTATCGTGGGAGCCACACGTGCGGCAGTTAAAAGTGCAATGCACTAGGAAGCTGAATATCATGAAGTTTCTTAGCAGCACTAATTGGGGTGCTGACCACACGGTGCTCCTCTGATTCTATAGGGCACATATTTTATCCCGGTTAGACTATGGCTGTGCAGCATATGGCTCAGCAAGACCATGCATCCTTGCGAAGCTGAACAGCATCCACCACAGCGGGGTTAGGTTGGCGACGAGAGCTTTTCGTACAAGCCCGTTTGCTAGCCTGCTCGCTGAGTCTGGTGTGCCGCCATTACACCTGAGGCGCCAGCAAATGCTCCTTTCGTATGCTGCAAATTTGCGACAGATGCCACTTCATCCAAGCTATCCTCGCGTATTCAACAATGGCAACAGTTTGTTATACGCCGCTTGTCCTCGAGCAACGCGGCCGGTTGGAATACGCTTGGATAGCAGTCACAGAGTGTTTCACGTACCTTCGGTTCCTTGCCTTGTCAGACAACCAAGTGGGGTGCCTCTGTGGGTAGTACGATGTCCTGAAATAATTCTGGATCTGCACACTGGCCCAAAGGAAGACACGGACCCGTCGATTTATCAGAGGCTCTTTCTGTCCGTTGTTGGCCGGTATCCAGGTTCAGTTGTCGTTTACATGGATGGCTCGAGAACAGACACTAAAGTGGGCTGTGCGTTCGTTGTCGACACTGATAGATTTCTTTTTGCTCTCCCGGAAACCTGTAGTGTGTACACAGCAGAGCACTTATGCTATCTGTGAAGCTCTGCAGTACGCACTGTCCGATGAGCGCTGACACTTTTTTTAATTTCGTATGGCTATTTCTAGCCGAGTGCAGCCCTTCTAAGGCAGACCCTCCGACGAGGGTGGGCGGCATCCGCCATGTGTAGGTAACTGCATGTAATTGTGGTGGAGGATAGTGTTATGTGTGGTGTGTGAGTTGCAGGGATGTTGGGGACAGCACAAACACCCAGCCCCCGGGCCATTGGAATTAACCAATGAAGGTTAAAATCCCCGACCCGGCCGGGAATCGAACCCGGGACCCTCTGAACCGGAGGCCAGTACGCTGACCATTCAGCCAACGAGTCGGACAGCGCTGACACTTTCTTGTGTGTACTGAATCCTTGAGTTCACTACAGTCTATTGATACCTAGTTTCTCTTAGCATCCTCTGGTGCAGCGGATCCAGGACCTGCTGGCCGGGTGTTCGGATGCCGGCACCAGAATCACGTTTCTGTGGCTCCCAAGCCACATGGGTGTAGAGAGAAACGAGTTAGCAGATAAGGCTGCCAAGGAGGCATCAACACTGCCCCCGTTGCCTTTCAAAGTTCCAGCAAGTGATATTCGCTCTCAGCTGAGACATCTGGTTATGTCCCATTGGGAGATGGAGTGGCAGGCCACTCCTCTTCCAAATAAGCTGAGAGCGGTTAAAGGTACTACAGAGGTACCTTCGGGCCTCTCGAAGGGAAGCTGTGGTATTATGTCGTCTTTGGATCGGCTATGGTATCCTGACTCACTCCTATCTATTGAAAGGAGAACCCCCTCCAGTGTGTATTTGAGGCGATCATCTTACCGTGGTACACATCCTTACGGAGTGTATGGACCTGGTTGATCTGTGCCATAGTCTTAACCTCCCGAGTACAATCTCCCTTATCTTGCGAGATGACGAGCAGTCTGCAACCCTCGTCATCCGCTTTATGAGGGAGAGTGGTCTGTTTTATCGTATGTAATGATGCCCTTTGTCCTAGTGTTTTTTGTGTCAATTGTGTTTTTCCCCATTGACTTCATTTTAGTTTGTGTTGCGTATTTTAATGTGTTATTTTAACATCTAACGTAAATTATGTATATATATCTGTACTACCAGGCAATGCCTTATTCCTTCGTCCTTCTCGTTCCATTAGGGGCCAATAACCTTCGATGTTAGGCCCCTTAAAACAACAAGTATCATCATCATCATTATTATTTAAGTAGCACAACCTGGCAAGTATATGACAATGTCCACTTGCCTATATCCAATAACATTTCCACTTGCCTTTCTGATCAAGAGATTCTTTCCACACAGCTCTGTCCAATCCATGGCCTGGCCTGGAAGCCACTATTTGTTTTAATACTGCTTTGTCACAGACCGTGCTAATTCAATAGCATTGAGAAAATGAGTGATATGGAGGAAGTTGCAATATAATATGATCTACGTTGCACAGCATATCATTAGCAACATACCGGGTTTAAAAAAAGGCATGTTGTTATGCATTCATGCAGGTAAACCATATGAGCCCAAGTCACGATTAAATGCTACTATACCTCTTTAAGTGACTTTGATCTGACTCAGTCATGACCATAAATTGAAGGAAAAACTAAAATTAAAATCTGTAACATCATTAAATATTATTCAGTAGAAGAAAATATTCTATCTAGAATAATTACCACAAATTGATCTTTCCTCCATTTTGTTGTTTGTTGCTGCTCCACAAGTATACAGTGATATACTGCATTATCCATCACAATATCACAGGGTCCAATACTTCTTAATCTTACGATTGTGTTTCCACCCACGTATGACATTTTTCACTATTCATAGAACCATCGTAATCCTGATAACTCTTCAAATTTGTTGCAAATATTAAATCAGCACATGTAAGAATTTTGAGTTTTGTATGAAGTTATTTGTTCTAAAAATATATTCCTTGGAAATAAGAGATCACCTTCTTCAGGGATATTAATAGACAGAAATTGTGATTTGTATTGAATGGCTGAAAAAGCTGTCTGATTTTAATTAACAACTTACATGCAGCGAAGCTACCTGACAAAATCACATAATTACTAACCTACCCTAAAATTTGTTATGAATGTACTAATTCAATTAATACATGGGTTGATTTTTTTAACAGTGGCAACTATGCTGTAACATTGCCATGAAACGTAGCCAGGCAATATAATGTATACCTGAGGTAGCTTAGTTACCCACCCTCCCCCAGCCTAATTGAACTCTCCCTCCACACGCCATGCACGTGTGCAGCGACAACAAGAACGCAGTTTTGAGTGCGCGCTCGTGGAGTACAGCTGTAATGATTTTGAAGCAAGATCAGAGGAGCTGGTTGAATGTTGAATGCACTAGAGGTTGCAATGCAAGACAGTGTTACTAAGGATTGCAAGAGGCTTGCAGTGAAAGTGCATTACCTTACTGTACTGTAGTACGGTGGGTCAAGGCCTTCAAAGACGGATGACAAAATGTGACAGACATGCCGCGGCCTTGTCATCTGGCAGTAAGTGATGACGATGTGCAGAATGTGTAGGCATTAGTGCTGGCGGATTAGAACACCACAATTCGTGAATTGGCCAGCGATAGAGGGCTGGCACCTTCGACTGTTCTGCAAATCCTGAAGAAGTGGCTGGGAATGCAGAAAATCTCCTCCAAATTGGTTCCACATGATTTGACCGAACATCAAAAATGGCTGTGATGTGATGCAGCTCGTATGCACTTGGAGCGCTATGAACGTGAAGGTGAGGCCTTCTTACAGTGGATAATCACTATTGACGAGACCTGGGCCAGAGCTTATGAACCACACCTGAAATGCCAATCAAACGAGTGGCGTCATCCCGGGTCACCGTGAAAAGTAACGGTTCGGACGACCGGAACCAATGTGAAGGCCATGCTGATCGTTGCCTGCTACTGGGATGGTGTTACCTTAACCCATTAGTGCCTAGCGTCCAAAAAAATGGATACCTTAATAAAATAAAATTGTGTGATATTTATGCATCGTTTTAAGCCCGTGATACTTTCTTGTGCTTCATAATGTCTGTAGCTAACAAGAACCAAGAGTACATCATTCTTTATCCTTACCATTCATTGTTGAATAACACTTATTGTGAGCATGGCAGCAAGATAATACAGAGTTTTGTGCAACAGTCAAGATTTTTAATTATGAATTAACAAATATTTGTAATAATTGTGAACTTTGGTATGGACCATATTGTTGACACTCCTATGAATCTTCCAACACACAAAGATGTCAATTATGTCTTATTGGCATGACAGAGGCTTGTAAATATAGCTGTCCTGAAAATCGGACGCTATGCACAGGGAGTCCTGCTGTCTCAAATATTTGTATTCCCTTAATAGTTTTATGGTGCGTGAAATATTGGATGTTTTGGAGGAAGAACCGACAGTTGGAGAGGAGCAGCACATCAAACCTCCTGATAAAGGACGTGAAACAGTCGATAATAATGACGGATGAGTATGAGTGTAATCTATATAACCTAGGCAGAAATGTACTTCTGAGTAAATGTGAAGGGCAAATTCCTTCAACAAAATATGAAAAAGAGAAGGCTAGGTCCAGTGGTAGCCAAAATATTACTGAAAGTCTACAGATGGAACTGAAAAATCAGAAAACCTTGTCCCTCACAATTCTTTGTAATGATGTTAATGACCCTTCGTACAAATAAGTATCATAATTTGCATTCATGTGCTTTAAAACCTTTCCTGAAGTTGTCTTATCCTGTGGGGAGAGAGGTCAGTGTTAAAACTGGGGATCAGAAGTTCATGCATTTGCATATATTTTTCCCACCATTGTATGAATTTGCTTTTAAATTATTTATGCAAATCACTATTATCTGAACAGAATATGACCACTTTTATCATGCATAAAAATGCATATTTTGTATTTTGTTAAATAGACTCATCATATCGTTGAGTTTTATGCCCTAAAATAGGATATTAAAAGGATATTATCATGTTTATAATGCTTGTGAGTTATTGTTTAGATACAAGAAATTGAAAATTCAGTACTGTTTGTATAGGGAATGAGCCACATTTTGAAGACCTTTAGCTACAAAAAATTGATTTATCATTGTTGGTATGGGAATTTAGCTATATTTTCATGGGCTGAGCAGTCCTCTTTCAGCAAGTTGACAATACAGTCAGGAATCACAGCGTGAGGGCTTCATGTGGCAAATCAGTCTTTGACAATGGTAGTGGTGCAGCTTTGGTAGTGGCTGATTGCATATTTTGTTTAGCCCAGTCGTCTTAACAGTGCTGAGTGCATTACATGTGAATTATGGAATGTAACTAAGTGTTAAGTTTGTGTATAATAATTTATAAAATATTCGCATAGTGTAACAAGCTAACAAGATGATATTCCTTCTGAATTTATTTGTACAGATTCTAAAATACTGTATTGTAAGGCATGCGAGAAGAAGGTAGCTAGTGAAAAACGGTATCAAGTATTGAAGCATATTAACACATCCAAATGTAAGGGAGTTCGTCGCTATAAAACGTAATATGAATTCTGCTATGCAAAAAAGAGCTTGTGGAGTGTTTTTCTTTTAAGAAATCAATACATGTGGGTTAGTGTTGATGAAACAATGGACTCTGAGGGTTGTTTCTTAACAAATAAAGTACCCCATATCTTCTTAATGTAGGACAGCTAGAGGTCACTAACAGTACAACAGGAACTCGGTTTGTCATTTATTCAATGAAATTGTTGTGACCCGATTGTATTAGATACAACAATGTACTCCTGATGGTAATGGACATTGCTAGTTACGTTATTAAATCGGGGACAACGTTAAAATGTAATCCCTAATTTAATTCACTTAACACGTCTCACACTTGGACTCAATTGCATAGCAGAGACTATTCATTCGTGCTATCCATTATTGGACGACTTAGTGTCGTATTAAGAAAATATTTGTAAAAGCTCCATCACAGCTTCAGATATTCAAAACAATAGCACCCGATACTCCCTTACCACCACAACCTATTATAACGCACTGCGGATCATGGCTTGAAGCTGCGCTTTATTCTGAACATTTACCGACTATTAGAGAAGTTGTAAAACCGTTAGATCCTAATGAGGCAGCATCTATTGAGCTTGCTCAGCAAACATTGTCAAGCAAAGAATTAGAATGTAACCTTGTGTTTCTAACGGCTGATTTTCATTGGATTCCTAAAGCTATTATGTCTTTGGAAGAAGTTGAGATTTCCTGTACAGCAGTCATTTGCAAAATTTGACAAAAGCATGTCCACTTTAAAAACAGTTTCAGGGGTTGTGGGAGAAACGGTAAAACAGAAGTAACAAACATTCTCTCCAAAAATCCTGGTAGGGGCCGATGACATTAGATGTTAGGCTCCTTTAAACAACAACAATCATCATCATCATCATCATCATCATCATCATCATCATGAAAAATCCTTTTGCCGGGCTGAGTGGCTCAGACGGTTAAGGCGCTGGCCTTCTAACCCCAACTTGGCAGGTTCGATCCTGGCTCAGTCCGGTGGTATTTGAAGGTGCTCAAATATGACAGCCCCGTGTCGGTAGACTTACTGGCACGTAAGAGAACTCCTGCGGGACTAAATTCTGGCACCTCAGCGTCTCCGAAGACCTTAAAAAGTAGTTAGTGGGACGTAAAACAAATAACATTAAAAATTATTATTAAAAATCCTGGTTATAATGTGTACTGCTTGAAATTGTAGATTTTCTAGAAGGCAAAGGACACACAACACCGACAGAGCAGTCATTATGTACAGAGCAGTTAGTAGAATTTGCAAATGCCTGTGTCATTTTGTGGGATGTAGAACGGAGTTTTTTTATGCTACAAAACTTTGCAGTGGTACAACTAATTGTTAATTGCAATTGTGAAGAATTCACCAATGATGAAGCTGTCACTTCAAAATCCATGGTATAATGATGTAAGTTACATATTTTTAAAAATGGAAATAAGCTCAAATTGATGACTTGTATTTTGTTGCATATTTAGGTACTTTTTAGGGCATAAATGCACATGTATTTATACAGCTTTTAGGGCATGGACTTCCGATCTGTAGTGATAACGGGCTTAAAAAAGCTTTATATCGACACATGCACAGATTTTTTTTATGGGGGGGGGGGGGGCTTTATGTAATTTATCATAAACCGTGCTGTCGCTTCCTAAGAACAACGGTATTTGCCAGTCACAAGATGCTCACGCCTCCGGTGTTTGCCTGATGTAATTAATTCAACTCCGTTCTTAAAATTTATTACTTTTTGCACTGAAGTGAAATCATGCTGTAATAATACACACAAGGAAATATGTTACATACACATATGCCGTATGTCAATAAGAATACAGAAAGGCTAAGTCTCCGAAGAGTACCACCAATAAGACAAAACTAGGTTAGGTTAGGCTAGGTTAATCATGAAATTCCATTTCAATTCTCATTATGTCAGAAACTTATCATAAAAACAAGATTAAAATCAATTCTCCCCCCCCCCCCCCCCCATAATGTTGCAATTCTTGTAACAGTTGCTGTATTACTGCAGAAGATACCTTCTGCTAAGTCTTCCTTTTTCAATTCCTCGTAGCTACTTATGATAGCATTCTGAAGTGATCTTTGTGAGGTGACGTTGCTTTTCTTTTCAGAGGAGTTCTTGAAGAATTTTATTGCTTCATAGACATGGTAATTAAATTCTGCATAGGAATTGGACAAAATAAGACATAGGATATAAATTTCATGATTTTTGATCTGTATTGAATTGTGATCACAATAATAACTAAACTTTTGTTGTAATGGTCCACCTTTTCAGTACTATATTATGCAATGTTTACATTACATTTTAATGATTACATGCAAAACAAAGAATGAAAGGAATTTCTGTAACAACACCCATAAACATGCACTTCTAATCTAGGAACTAGTTTTGGCCTTGGCTGGCCATCACCAGCCTTAATGCAAAACTGTTCCACACATCTACCAGCTGCAGTGTAAGAACGTGCCAGTTATTTAATCATATCTTTGTGTGCCGTCCTTGTTTCAACCATTGAACGTGTCCAACAGAGGAACTTTTCAGCATTTTCATGATATTTTAACAAGCACTAATGGAACATTTTAACATGATGCAACACATGCAAGAATTTTAGAGCCTGATTTTAATTTCATCATATTTTACGTGTTGTGCACATAGTTCATTCCAGATGTTTCTAACACTTTTTAATGTAATTTGTGTGTGTTTGTACATTTGTTTTGGTTATTAGATGTGTTTGTACAGTTTTACATTAAGGTTGATGATGGCCAGCCAAAGCCGAAACTAGTTCCTAGATTAGAAGTGCACGTTTATGGGTGTTGTTACAGAAATTCCTTTCATTCTTTGTTTTGCATGTAATCATTAAAAATCATACATGCCTTAATACGGTAGAACATATCACATGCCCCAACCAGTCGAAGAAATCGTTAGGTTGTTTCATTAAAAAAGTATACTCTAATTTCTTTGTTTTATATTTTTGACAGTCAGTGTGTTTTTGATTTTAGTGATACAGTTATTTGTGAGGTGAATGATCTTTGCTGAATTGACTGCCAGCCTGTCTCTGTCATCTAAATGATAGGATTGTCTTCACAGGGCATTGTCTTTCTGTGTATGGACCTATGTCTGATCTATGAGAACTCAAGCCTTCATCAGTTGACTGGGTATCTACTCCTTCACTGACATTGCACTTGGCTGTCTTTTGGTATATTTTATGTTGTGTTACCCCTATTTCAAATACACCGAGGTATGAAGGTCTCACTCAACATGGCATATCTGGTCAGCAACAACCTCGTACAAGCTCATGGTATTGTTAAATAACAGAGTGTACCACTTAAACTTTTCCTTTTTCGTACGTGTGTTTCATCGATTGTTTAATCATTTCGTACCTTTTCTACAGGAATGTTTTAGGCCAAGTTTCATATATTGTTTCGGTGTAACACATCTTTCCATGTCTGCTTATAAAGAAAGTGGTGCTATATCTGTATTTTGGTTTAAACATTAAAGGCCTAAAGTTAAACATATGGGAGAAACTACATACCACTTAAAACCAGGAAAAAAACTCTTTGCAGTGCCAAAATAGATTTCAGTCATTGCAACTAGTCCCAGAAGAAGACACATCAAGTTTTCCAAATAATCTTCAACCCAGTGGAGGTAACCCACAGAACAAGAAACCTACGGAAATTCAAGATTGCCAAAAATTCATCTCTACGCAGACAGTAAAGGGATGGGTATGGCAGAAGGCATCAAGGAAGAGCTGCAGAATCTAGAAATTGAGGTTTTAGGACTAGTAAAACAAGTGCCAAAACAGGAGACGCCCTTTCAAGTTGTGATCCTTTGTTAGTGAAGGACAATTATGTGGTGATTGTGAGTGGTACAAATGACATAGCTGCAAATGAAGGTGAGGAATTAATTACGACCGTCAGAGGTAAGATCTCCAAACTACCTGACTCAAAAGTAGTTGTAGTAAATGTTCCACTCAGGTATGACCTTTTAGAGGACTCAGGTGTGAACAAAGCTGTACGTGATGTAAATATAAAAATCAAGAGATTATGTAAAAGTTTTAGAAATGTCTATGTAGTAGATACTTTAGGTCTTGGCAGGCAAATGTTCACTAGGCATGGGTTACATCTGATTGGTAATGGAAAAGCAACTCTGTAGACAAATTGCTACAATTATCAACAGAGATTTGCAAACTAATTTGCACTTAGGAAAACTTATACCACTAAACTGGCACATACAGGGAAACCTGCCAGGAAACCCAGATCCTTAAATCAGGATCTGTGTACAAGGATCTGGCTCTCAACTCATGAGTCAAATGTAACACTAGGAAATTGTATGAATACCAGACAACATCTTTCAGTGGACCAACCTATACCAATCAAGGTTTCAAGAGAACATTATGTAAATTCAGACCTTATTGTTTTTCATATCAATCTTCAATCCATTAGAAGTAAGCTAGGTGAACTTGAAATATTCTTGAACTCATTTCCAGTTGATATTTTATTTATTAATGAACATTGGCTTATAAAGGATGAGGTTGGTTTTTATATTCCAGCAGGATATGAGATAGTTACATATTTTTGTAGAAGTAGGACTTCAAATGGGGGAGTTGCAATATATGGGAAAATAAACTCTAATAATACACTGGAGCCTCCATGGCTCAGAACGGCAGCGCGTTGGCCTCTCACCGCTGGATACCGTGGTTCAAATCCCGGTCATTCCATGTGAGATTTGTGCTGGACAAAGCAGAGGCGGGACAGGTTTTTCTCCGGGTACTCCGGTTTTCCCTGTCATCTTTCATTCCAGCAACACTCTCCATTCTCATTTTGTAGCATCTATCATTCATTAATATATCACTTTGGGAGTGGCGACCCCATCGTAATAACAGCCTGTATATGATTCATTCATTACATCCCTGACCCGGTCACTGACTGGAAAACAGGTTGTAGGTTTTCATTTTCATGAAATACACTGTTTTAGATTTAGGGGAGTACTGTATAGAAAAGTTATGTGATGTGGCAGGGGTGATATTTACAAATACTAAATTGATAATTATTTCCCTGTACCAAACACCAGATTCTGATAGTCATGCCATTCTGAATGTGTGGGATCATTTTGCAGAGTACTTAGCGAGGTATCGGAATTACAAAATCTATTGCATAGGTGATTTTTAGTTGAATCATCCATCAGAAACAATTTTGTGATATTCTCTGGTCTCATGATTTTTGTCTTGCCAATGATCAACCCACCAGGAAAAATTCTCCAACATAGTCACTAATGTTCTAAATAGTGACTTCACATTGGTGTTACAGAGCATATATCGTCTGACCACAGTGGTCTCTGGCTAAAATTAAAAACTGTTTGGAAAAGCAACGAAATAGGCAATTTAAACATTTCAGGAGGTTGGGAGAAAATAATATTTTAAAGCTAAGAAATGAATTAATTCTCATCAATTTTGAAAACATTATACTAAACTCTAATAATGCCTCGGAAGCAACTGAATATTTTATACAATTACTAGGTTACTGTGTGGAAGAGTGCTGTCCTAGAACTACAAAGGTAATTAAAAGATCAGGTAAACTCAAAGGGAAGCATAAAGGGAAATGGTACACTTCCTGCCTCGCAACTATCAGGAATTCAATGATGATCTATTACAATAAAGCAAAGCAAGGAAAACAAACAGATAAAGAAAATTATACCCTCATTAAAAGAATCTACCGTAAGGAAATTCAACTGGCAAAACAACAAGCTAATGATTATTTTATTAATAACTCTAAAAGTAAATGTAAGGCAGCCTGGTCCATCATAAACGATGAAATTGAGAGGGCAAGGAGGGAGAATTCTGTGCCAATAGAACTGAATGTACTTAATGAATACTTTATAAACAGTGCCAAACATACGAATATCAGTAACATCCCTGGAGACAATGAAACTGCATACAACAATCTACTAAAGAATAGTGTGTACGTATGTTTAGTCCACAGCCCTAAGGCTGGTTGGATCCTCAACAGCTCCATCATCAGCTGTCATAAATGGCCTAGGCATCACTGAAGAGGCGTACTGGGGAAATGAGGAGTGAGGTAGTTTTCTGTTGCTTTCCTCACTGAGCCAGGAGTTGCAATTACATATCAGTCTGCCAAGCCCACTGAAATTCATGCACCAACTGACCCTATGAGCAACATTTTCACACCATTTATAGCAGGGACTGGCTGCATAAGGAAAGGCATTACTACCATCGCTCATACTCGGTCACTTTCATATTGTCAAAGCCAAGGATAAGACAGAGACAGATCAATGAAAGAAACAAAATTGCTCTAGCCTATACCAGAAGATGCAGTGCACTGTAAACACTAGGTCCTGCCAGCAAAGGCAACTCCTGAAAATAATAAACCCTAAGAAAGTCTGCAAAATAGTTTCAAAACTAAATTCTTCAAACTGTGAAGACTGCTATGGCATAAGTAATTTTATTCTAAAACAAATTATTCACATAATAATAATCCTCTAACTCGCCTCATTAATTGGATACCAGCTGCCTCTGTGGATCAGCGGTAGAGTGTCGGCCTCCGGATCCCAAGATAGCGGGTTCACACCTGGCAGAGGTAGTCGGATATTTGAAGGGCGGAAAAAAGTCCATTCGACACTCCATGTCGTACAATGTCGGCATGTAAAAGATCTCTGATGACACATTTGGTGTTTACCCGACAAAATTCATTAAATCTCAGCCATAGACGCCCAAGAGAGTTTCGGTTTACTCGGTCTGCCATCTAGTGGGGGCCTAGAATAAAACGGAACGTCGAAATTGACACGAGCAGCCAGCCAGATGGCGTCAAATTGAAATGTCTGCACACGGTAGCTGAGGCCATACGATTATTATTATTATTATTATTATTATTATTATTATTGTATACTGGCTGAGGGGATTTTCCCAGACTGTCTAAAAATTACAATTACAATTCCTGTGTTTAAGAATGGAGATGTCATGGATCCAGGCAGTTATCGACCCATTTCAATTGTTCCAATCATATCTAAGATAATAAAATATTGTATAAAGGAACAGCTATCTGTATATTTTGAAAAATATAATTTACTAAATGCAACACAGTTTGGGTTCAGAACAAATAAATCCACCATTAAAGCCTTAGTAGCTGTTGTGACTGAAGTAATTCAAGGCTTTGAGTCTGACCACATCACAAGTGCTACACTGTTAGACCTCAGCAAAGCTTTTGATTCAGTACCGCACAATATACTAGTAAGTAAGCTTAGCTACTATGGCGTGAAAGATTTAAAGTTATTATTAATTACATCCTACCTCAATGACAGGTATCAAATTGTACTGGTAGAAAATCAACGATCTGCGGCTCTCAAAGTAAAAACAGGGGTGGTTCAGGGTTCAGTTATAGGAACCTTCCTCTTCCTTGTGTATATAAATGATATTGTTAGTAATTTACCTTGTAGGTCAGTGTTCTATGCAGATGATATTACTATCATAACAAGCAATAGAGACTTAAATTATGTTGAGGAGGAAAGTATAGAAATGCTACACAAATCATCCTCTTGGTTGCAGGCAAATAAACTTATCCTAAATAATAACAAGACAGAAGTGATCTACTTCCATTTAATTAATTCAGGTCTGGGTAATATTCATCAAAATTCTGTCAAATTATTGGGATTGTATCTGGATTTAAATTAACCTGGAACACACACACGAAAGAGTTATGTACAAAACTGGCTAGAGTGATATTTTTGCTTTGCAGACTTAATGGATCAGTTCGTAGTAGTCAGATGATGAGTGCATATTATGCCTACTTTCATTCACACTTATCATATTTTACCACGTTAAGGGGTAACTCAACAGGCGCTGAAGATGTGTTCAAGTGGCAAAAGAAGGCAACAAGATGTATTAAAGGTTAGGCCACAAGGGAGTCTTGTAGACCTATGTTCCAAGACCTTGCAATTATGAATCTTCCCTCATTATACATTTATCATAGTATACTCAATACTAAAGAAAATCTCATCGACCTAACAACTCGCGGCAATGTACACTCATATAGCACAAGATATAGGAACGATTTAGATTTACCATATGTTAAGCTGAGAAAAATACAAGAAAAGTATAGGTATAATGGCATTAAATTATTCAACGAACTACCTGCCCAAGTAAAGGATATGCCCCTATGTAACTTCAAAAGAACCCTTAAAAATTGGTTGACATCCAATAGCTTCTACTCAGTATCTGAATTTGAAGAAAAAATAACACTGTTTCAAGGCGGATAATAAAGGCCAACGCCATTCTAACACGTTGGTAAATTAGTAGTTATCACTCTCTTGGACGAATAGTGTAACGTTTATTTTAACTTTTGTGTATATAGTTGTATTTATTTTCTCTGCTTAATGAGATACTTGTAATATTTTGTAACTTTGCACCTATGACTCTGTCCATCGCAACTGCCAGTTGCCAAACGACAATAAAAATTATTCTATTCTGTTCTATTCTATTCTATTCTATTCTATTCTCCATAAAATTTACCCATGATATTCTGCCACAGTTTTAATATTTTACTTGGTTAGGGAGTATTAATATTCTTTTTATTTAAAATTGGTTAAAAATCTATACTCGGAGCCATTTATTACAGTACCACAATGAAAGGTCATCATTTAATGACTTGTTTTATCAGAATTATATTGGCATACCTTAGAATATAATGTAAAACAAAGGCTAAAGGTTTCCACCTATTCAGTACTATTTATTGTTACCTTAAAAATGTTAAATATATTTGATGAAACTAGTTTCGGTCTTGCTAGGGACCACTATCAATCAGAATCAATAAAAGTTAGGCAAGACATGAATTATACATAAATTCAATCACATTCATTCAGTCACTACTGATCTGCATTTAGGGCAGTTGCCCAGGTGGCAGATTTCCTATCTGTGGTTTTCCTAGCCTTTTCTTAAATGAATGCAAGGAAATTGGAAATTTATTAAGGTCTCCCTTGGTAAGTTATTCCAATCCCTAACTCCCCTTCCTATAAACAAATTTTTTGCCCCAATTTGTCCTCTTGAATTCCTTATTGTGATCTTTCCTACTTTTAAAGACACCACCCAAAACTTATTCGTCTACTGATGTCATTCCACTCCATCTCCCCACTGAGAGCTCGGAACATACCACTTAATACCAATATAAATTGTCCGTTATTGGACATTATAATTTTTCCAGCTGAATCATACCTGGTTGCCAGCGTTTTGCTCCCCGTGTGCTAAATTGGGCCCATCAGTTTGTACATAGCACACCCACCAAGACACATGGCTAGTGCATACCGTGGAGGCCACTGCGTAGGCTACTCGGAGCCACCGGCAGTGGCAATGCACTGTGAGAGACTTTCTCTCAGTACCAAAAATTGATGCCTGCTTGGTCACCAGATGATCTTTCCCGCTAATGTGTAGCCATCAAGGCATCTTGGAAGTATACATTCATCTCTTGTTGACGAAGAAATAGAATGTTTCCTCATAAATAGTGATTCTGGAGAGCTTTAATTTGATAATGAAGATGTAGAATATCCAAGTGGTGATATTGAATTACAAGAAAGTGCGAGACAAAGTAGGAATGATGAATTTCATGCAGAATTGTCGCCCCTTCCTCAGATAAATTATTTTTTCCCCAAATGTAAATGATTTTGATAATACCAGTTCTTGGATCAACAATTTTATATTATACTAGCAAGATACCCGTGCTTCGCTACGGTATTATAATGAAATTTATAATTGAATGGTTAACGTTTTATATATAATCCGCCGAAATTCGCGATGTGACTCGTTTTCTGAGAGAATCCGCCAAAATTCGTGATCTGATTCATTTTCTGAGAGATTACGGCAAAGTTCCACCCATTTTTCAATCTTTCTTTCCAGCAATCGATTTCGTTCTTCCCGGGCTAACTCCAGGTATTCCACTCGGTCAGTTGGGTCCCTAAATCTTTGCCATCTTTTCCTATAAACATTTTTAATATGGTTCAAATCCTTGAGGAGATCCGGCGTGGTGTCGTCTTCGGTGCCTTGACGGTACTGAACCCGTGGCCGGACTGCATTCGTAGTCTCTACCCGGCCAGTACCCGTTTCTAGCGTGGTCCGCACATTTGGACGACGGTCCAGAACATTATTATTATTATTATTATTATTATTATTATTATTATTATTATTATTATTATTCATGTTCTGGACCCCACAGCAAGATGCAAGACCGCTACTTGGCGGTAAATTACATCTGCTGCCATTGTCATTGCTGAAAATGTGACCAGCACCATCGTCGCGCGTAGGTAAGTGCGCGAGATTTCTGGCGACACGAATGATATACTTCCGTGCATTATTGACCTTATTATAGAGGTGAACAGTTGCACGGTCAATTTCATTTTTATCGTTTATTTCAAATGTGTTTAAATTTTTATTTATATGCCAGGAGAATCCACTGTAAGCTAACTTCATGCTCTCCAAAGGAAAAGATGGCTCTTGAAAACGAACCCAGGAAAGATTTAAAATGATCAGTTAATGATCAGAATAAATACATTATGAACAGTAAAATCAATTGGTCTCAACGCATTTTTCACCCCACCGCCGTTAAGTTGATTTACCCCCCCCCCCCTTCCCCGCCCCAAAGAGGTGCGTTTCTTTTTATTTAAAGGAGATTCCAAATACCAGTGTTCACGTCTGTTACTTTCAATTTTGAGATATAAGTATCCCCATAAACATACTTACCTTTTTTTCACTTCCTTTAACACTACCCCCCTTAAGTGAAGTTTCCAGCAAAAATACTTGTTTCTTTAATAGTAAAGGATATTCTAAATACCAAATATCACGACTCTAACATGTTCAGTTTTTGAGATATGTGTCTTCATAAAAGGAGTTTAACTCCTTTCCACTCCCGCCCCTCAAGATGATTCTCCCCCCCCCCCCCAGCACCACCACCAAAAAAGCGTTTTTCTTTGTTTTTATAGAGATCCAAATTTTAATTTTCACGTCTGTAACAACTTGAGTTTTTATTAAATGTATGTATTCTCATACAATTAAGTCAATTAAATTTTCAATGCGGCTGTGAGCTTGCATCCGGGAGATAGTAGGTTCGAATCCCACTATCGGCAGCCCTGAAAATGGTTTTCCGTGGTTTCCCATTTTCACACCAGGCAAATGCTGGGGCTGTACCTTAATTAAGGCCACGGCCGCTTCCTTCCAACTCCTAGGCCTTTCCTGTCCCATCGTCGCCATAAGACCTATCTGTGTCGGTGCGACGTAAAGCCCATAGCAAAAAAAAAAAAAAAAAAAAAAAAAAAAATTTCAATTCTTTCACACCCCCCTCCCCGAGTTCATTGGATTTTCCGAGAATACGTGTTTCTTTACTTTTTAAGCAGATTCCAAATATCAAATTTCACGCCTTTAACATCTTAATTTTTGAGATATCTGTAGCTTAATTAAAAGAAATCAACACCATTTTCAGTCACTTTTACACCCCCTTCCTCCACCCAAGTGGTATTTCCGAAAACTAAAAATACACGTTTCTTTATTTTTAATAGAGATAAAAATACCATTTTTCACTTCTGTAACATGTTAAGTTTTTTAGATATACTGTAGAAATTCTCATTTTAAAACTTCACCCCTTTTTATTTCCCCTTAAGTGGAGTTTCCAAAAACAAATCACCTATGTTTCTTTACACTTACAGGAGATTCCACCTACCCACATTTTACGTCTGTAACATTTTACGTTTCTCAGATATTCTGTAGATATAGTCTTTCAAAAAATTCACCCCATTTTTCACTCCTGTTTAACCGCCATTAATTGGATTTTGCAAAAACAAAAAAATACGTGTTTCTTTATATTTAAAGGAGATCCCATATACAAATTTTCAGTTCTGTAAAATCTTCAGTTTCTGAGATATATGTATCCTCATTAAAGGCATTCAACCCATTATTCACTCTTTTACACCCCTCTCGTTGGAATTTACAGAATACAAAGAAATACGTGTTCCTTTATTTTTAAAGGAGATTCTAAATACCAATTTTTACATCTGTAACTTATAAAGTTTTAATATGCAGGCACACATTTTAAAAATTCACCCCATTTTCACCCCCCATTATTTGGATTTTCCAAAAAAAAGAAAAAAACACCTGTTTCTTTATTTTTAAAGTAGATCCCAAATACCAATTTTCAGGTCTGTAATATCTTCAGGTTCTGAAATATAAGTAACCACATTAAAGGCATTCCACCTCTTTTTCACCCTTTTCCACCCTTCCTATTGGGATTTTCCGAAAACAAAAAATACGTGTTTCTTTATATTTAAAGGAGATTCTAAATACTAATTTTTACATCTATAAACTTTAAAAGTTTTGAAATATAGATACACTCATTTTAAAAATTCGCCCCCTTTTCACCCCCCATTAATTGGATTTTCCAAAAACAAAAAAATACGTGTTTCTTTATTTTCAAAGGAGATCCCAAACACCAATTTTCAGTTCCGTAATATCTTCAGGTTCTGAAATATAAGTAGCCACATTAAAGGCATTCAACCACTTTTTCACCCATTTCCACCCTTCCTCTTGGGATTTTCCGAAAACAAAAAAATACGTGTTTCTTTATTTTAAAGGAGATTATAAATACCAATTTCTTACATCAGTAAACTTTAAAAGATTTGAGATATAGATGTACTCATTTTAAAAATTCACCCCCCTTTTTACCCTCCAATTGATTGGGTTTTCTAAAAACAAAAAAATATGTGTTTCTTTATTTTTAAAAGCGGTCAAAAGTACCAATTTTCAGGTCTGTAATATCTTCAGTTTCTGAGATATAAGTACCGGTACCGGTATCCTGATAAGAGGCATTCAACCCCTTTTTCGCCCTTTTTCACCCCTCCTATTGGGATTTTCTGAAAAATAAAATAAAATATGTTTCCTTATTTTTAAAGAAGATTCTAAATACCAATTTTCACATCTATAAACGTTTACAGTTTTGAGATATAGATAGACTCATTTTAAAATTTCACCCCCCTTTTCACCCCCTTACCGAAGGAATATCCAAAAATCCTCTCTTAGCGAGCACCTACATCATAATATGAATATATCTCCAAAATTTCATTTCTTTATGTCCAGTAGTTTTGGCTCGGCGATGATGAATCAGTCAGTCAGTCAGGACAAGCTATTTTATATATATAGATTTCAGTAATAGTATTAACATGCTACGGCTATGGAGCCAAGCTCTGCACTCAGAAGGCGAGTGGGTTCAAACCCACCGTCAGTTGTCCTGTGATTTTTTTTATTTTTTTTTATTTTTATTTTTTTTGTTTCCCTTTTGTACTCCCAAGGAAATGTCGGGACAGTTCCTGTTCATAAACCGCAGCTGATTCCTTCCACTTCCTTACCCAGTTTCATTCACCATCATTTATTTCATATTCATTGTCTTCTCAACTGAGGTTTGAATCAGGAAGGGCACCTGGCCGTAAAAATATGGTGTAAAATATAATCCTACTTCATCCCCGACCCCGTATTGGGCTGTTGGGCAAGGGGACGATACACATTCCATTAATAGTATCAGTAAATATGTATCTGTAAAAGTGATTCTTCCTTAAAAAAAATCTGGCCCAGAGGGAAATATCAGACAGGTAAACATTAATTCAAAATTTAATTTTTTTTAGTGTTATTATCAGCAACAAGACTTAACAGATTATTTTGAACTTCTAGTGTTCCACTGCTTGTTTATAATCATGTACCATTTGGGCTTAGAACTCTTGTTGAGTCGGGTTTGTGACGTCATGCAGAATGGTGTGTTCGCATGCAATTCTGTGCTATTGCAGACACCGCTTGTGCAGGACACAACGTGATAGTCAAGCTAAACATTTAAACTCTGATGTAATTAGTGCAGTTCTTCTGACAGTAATGATATATCATTTAAATAAACAGTTGTACAGTATTTACATTTTACTTTGGACCACTCAGTAAATCAAATATGTATTAATATTATGTAACTAGCACCCTATCTATGTTATGTTAGCCGAGCAGTCCGTAAAAACGGCAGGGCGGTGCGCCCATTAACAAGGTCCTAGGGAGAACACTCACCCCAATGAAGATCTTTCCTTATATTAACACCTAGGTACTTACAATGATCCCCAAAAGGAACTTTCACCCCATCAAGACAGTAATTGAAACTGAGAGGACTGTTCCTATTTGTGAAACTCACAACCTGTCTTTTAACCCCGTTTATCATCATACCATTGCTTACTGTCCATTTCAAAACATTATCAAGGTCATTTTGCAGTTGCTCGCAATCTTGTAACTTATTTTTTACTCTGTACAAAATAACATCATCTGCAAATAGCCTTATCTCAGATTCCACTTCTTTACACAAATCATTGGTATATATAAGAAAATACGAAGGTCCAGTTATACTGCCTTGAGGAATTCCCCTCTTAATTGTTACAGGGTCAGATAAAGCCTCGCCTACTCTAATTCTCTGAGATATATTGTCTGGAAATATAGCCTCCCATTCAGTCACTCTTTTGTCTAGTCCAATTGCATGAATTTTTGGTAGTAGTCTCCCATGATTCACCCTACCAAATGCTTTAGACAGGTCAGTCGCAGTACAGTCCATTTGACCTACTGAATCCAAGATATAGCACATATCTTGCTGGAATCCTACAAGCTGAGCTTCAGTGGAATAACCTATCCTAAACCCGAACTGCCTTCTATCAAACCAGTTATTAATTTTGCAACAATGTGTAATATAATCGGAAAGAATACCTTTCTAGAGCTTACATGCAATGCATGTCAAACTTAACCGGCCTGTAATTTTCAGCTTTATGTCTTATCACCCTTTCCTTTATCCCTTTCCACCCTGAGATTTTTCTTCGAAATTTGAATTCTTTTCTTACTTCAGTGCACATAATTTTGAGCCTAGATTTCAGGAAAAATAGTAAAAAAATTATTTTCTCCTCCGTTCATGTGGAAAACCACCTGCATGATCGTGCTAGTTAGGGTTTAATTGAGCACATTTCTTTGCTGAATGACACATGTTGAAAATATGAAATTCTGTAATTGGATGATTTTATTAACAGTAAATCAAATATATGAAGTAAAATAGGTTATAAAACATCAATATAGGACTTATATAAACAGAATATTCTTTGAAAAGTAGTCTTCGGTTCGATGCCGGTTGGGAACTCGGTAATTGACGTGTAGGTAAATGATTAGAGAATGATTATCTCCTGCTTGTTCTTCCTCTTCATCAATATCGCCACTGTGATGAGAATCATCAGAATCATTGCCTACGTGTGAAGATATAGGATCAGGTACCCACTCATCATCACCATCATCTTCACTGAGTAAGTCCTCACAATCAGATGCACAAGTTAAATTCACTATTTCTTCATCTGATATCCCTGAAATTCATATAAATACATGTATTTTGTATTCACATAAGTATACTAATGCTTAATTAGAGAAATCAACCCAGAATACTAATGATCACTTTTGAGGTTAGAAATGCACCATTACCTCAAATTAAACCCTAACCTGCAACATCGTGCTAGTTACAGATTGACAGTTTATTATAACTGCTAGGTTCAAAAAGTAGCATTGTTAAGGATATGTATACCTTCTATGATGATTCTAGGATGTTTTAAAAAGATTCACAATGAAATCAATATGTAAAAGATAATAAAAAGGGACAATTTAACTTGAGGCTGCATGGTATGTTTTGTTTACAAAAGTTTAAACACATATGCTGCCTCCTTGTGCCCAACTATCGAAATAAAAAACAACTGCAATACGAAGCGTGGAACCCACACGATCATTGCAGCCCCATGTGACGCAGGGAAACGGGCTAGTTTTCTTTTAATAAAATAAAAACCCAACCCACACGATCGTGTGGGCTCGGGTGGAAAGGGTTATACACAGGGGCTACTATAGCAACTCTCCATTCATTTGGTATAGCTCCCTCATGCAACCAATAATCAGATAAGTACTTCAGGTATGGTACTATATCCCAACCCATTGTCTTTAGTATATCCCAGATATCAATTCCAGCCGATTTTCTAGTTTTCAACTTTTGTATCTCATTGTAAATGTCATTGTTATCATTTTAATACTTCTTTAGGATTAGTCACCTCCTCTATCTGGACATTATCCTTGTAACCAACTATCTTTACGTACTGCTGACTGAATACTTCTGCCTTTTGAAGATCCTCACATACTGTAACGGTTCAAATCCCGTTACAAGATGATATCTGTATTTTTATTATTGTATGATTTTATCTGGATTTTATTATTATTATTATTATTATTATTATTATTATGTCAGTATTATTATTATGTTATCTGTGATATTGTACTATTATTGTAATTATCCGTTTTATTCAATTTTGCAATTGCCTGTTGCTTGCAAGATTGCACTTAGATGTATACATATATACGTATGTGTAGTATAACACTCAATACCTGTACAGTGAGAATTGTTGTATATATCAGAGATTGGAAGTGACGTTGTTATATTGCGACACCAGTGGCGATTCTGCCAAGTCATCGCCAAGCCATGGCTACGTCATTGTATTTATTTAGAATATGCGCGCACGGACTCGTCGCCGCGGGGCTATTTCACCACTGGATGTAATATTTGTCGCGTAGGTGGGAGTATGTCATTGTTATTTTTGGAGATTACGTAGCTGTGTCAACCAAAGTCTATATAAGGTGGGTGCACATTGTAGCGTCAGTCATTACTTATACGGATGCAGTACAGTGAAGTAGTCTACTAGATCAAGAGGCCTTGGTTGGCCAGTCAACCAGTGTGAACGAGAGATGGAGAAGACTCAGTGAGCCATTATTGGTCATTGAGAGAGTGAGACCAAATGGTTGGTCCGTCACTTAGTGGAAGACGCGGACGCAAGGCTTACCAAGGAGTCAGAGAGGGCAACCCTGGACCTACCAAGAGGTCATACCATATTGACTTACAAAGAAGTCAGATGATATGGAGAAGAAGCAGTCGCAAGGATGTATCACCACGTTAGGCGTGACACATCTACAGTAAACACCAGAGCAATGGATTACGTCGTAATTACACTCAAAGTGTTGAAGGTACAGTCAAGTGAATCAGTGAGGGAAATATTTCGTATAAATTGTTAAATGTTCGGTCAAGAAGAATTCAAAATCATGCCTAGTTTCTGTCAGTTGCAATGTCATAATTTCATATTCTCATCTGTTTTATCGCAACAAGACTCACTATTTTTTTGATATATTATTTAAAGAATATATATATTGTTCTATCAAACGAATTCATAGTTTCATTTCATTGACGGTAAAATATCTTAACCTCAAAATTAATGGGGAAACCGAACGCCAATCTCCTTTTCCCAGAACTTGTATGGTATGTTGTCAAAAGTAAGCTCATTACCCCACACCCTAGAGATGGTCAAGAGTCTCATTGTATTATTGCTGTACTGAGTGACAGCTGGCGCCCTTCAAATAACGTATGTGTAAGTAAGCAGGTAACAAGTAAGTGTGAGTACAGGGTTCGACGAGTGTGTATTTTATTTAATGAATGTTAATTTTCATAATTTCCATTATAAATGCAGATATTCAGATTTTCAATTAAATGCAGAGTTTGATATAAGTTTCAAAATTCAGTCAGACAGTAAGGAAGTTCTCAATACACACTTCCCTTGTTCATTACTTGGAACTTCTGTCTTAAAGTACCTATACATACCCTTCCATTTTTCACTAAAATTTTGTGACTACCAGTTATGCTTGCTGTCATGTTATCTTCAGCTGACTTCTTTGCTAGATTCAATTTCCTAGTAAGTTCCTTCAATTTCTCCTTACTTCCACAGCCAATTCTAGCTCTTATTTCTTTCCAATCTGCACCTCTTTCTTAGTCTCTTTATTTCTCTATTATAAGAAGGTAGGTCTCTAATATTCCTTACCACCTTTAAAGATACAAACCTATTTTTACATTCCTCAACATTTGCTTTAAACCCATCCCAGAGGCTTTTAACATTTTTATTTACTGTTTTCCACTGGTCATAGTTACTTTTTTAAAATTCCCTCATCATGCCTGCTGTATCAGCCATATGGTACTGCCTAATAGTCCTTCTTTTAAGGCGTTCCTTTCTATCACATTTATTTTTAACTACGACAAAAACAGCTTCATGATCACTAATACCATCTATTACTTTGGTTTCTCTATAGAGCTCATCTGGTTTTATCAGTACCACGTCCAGGATAATTTTCCCTCTAGTTGGTTCCATCACTTTCTGAATCAGCTGTCCTTCCCATATTAGCTTATTTGCCATTTGTTGGTCATGTTTCCTGTCGTTCGCATTACCTTCCCAATTGACATTTGGTAAATTCAGATCTCCCGCTAGAATAACATTCCTTTCCATGTCGTTTCCCACATAGCTGATTATCTTATCAAATAATTCTGAATCAGCATCAGCGCTACCCTTTCTCTGTCTGTACACTCCAAAGACATCAAGTTGCCTGTTATCTTTAGAAATGAGCCTTACACCTAGAATTTCATGTATGTCATCTTTAACTTTTTTGTAGCTTACAAATTTTCTTTCACCAGAATGAATACTCCCCCTCACACCATTCCTATCCTGTATCTATGATACCCACTCCAGTTCCGTGAGAACATTTCTGCATCCATTATATCATTTCTCAGCCATGATTCAACAATACCGGGGCCGATGACCTTCGATGTTAGGCCCCTTAAAACAACAAGCATCATCATCATCATTCAACAATACCTGGTGGGTATATATCTATTAAATTACTTAATTCTATTCCTTTCTTTACAATACTTCTACAGTTCAACACTAACATTTTTAGGTCATCCCTACTTGACATCCAGATCCTATCACCGCTCCCTAGACCAACCCGTTTCCCTGAATGTACTTCGTAATTACCCTTCCAAACAAATTTCGTAATTTATATGTACCACTGCAGTTTAAGTGAAGGCCATCTGAGCGCAGATCCCTATCTCCTACCCACCCATTAGGATCTAGAAATCTCACTCCCAGTTTCCCACATACCCATTCCATAGTCTAATTTAAATCCCCAACGACCCTCCAGTCAGTATTCCTCCTATACAGTATTCCGGTGATAACAATCTCTGCTTCCTTAAACTCCACCCGTACTGCATTTACCAGATCCCACACATCCCCACCTATGTTGGTACTTATACCAGCTTGCCTTACATAGTTGACAATGTGAAACACTACCACCTACTCCTTCCCCTCCTCATTCTCTTTTACTTTCCTTAACATCTGCCTCAACCTAATTCCTGGATAACACTCTACCCTAGTTCCCTTTCCTCCACACACTTTCCTCACATGTCTAACAGTGAAATCCCCCATGACCAGAGCCTCAACCCTACCCACTTCATTTGATCCCCTCCACTCCCAATCAGCCCTATCTTTCCTGACAGCTGCAGAAGCTACTTCCTCCTCCCTTTTCTCCCTCCCATGACCCTGTTACACCTGTCTTTTCCTATCCTCTACTCTACATTTCCCTTTCCTACCTTTTCCTTTCTTCCTATTTCCACACATCTCAGCAACAGTTCCCTGTTCCTCATGTTCCCTCTGTTCTACCTGCAGTGACGCGTACTGATTTCTCACAGATACCTGTCCTGAATTCTCATCCTGAATAGAGCCCTTAGGCTGCAATCTCCTTCCCCTTAGAATATTAGACCACCTGTCTTCTACAATTCCCCCCTTTCCTCCCCATCTCTCTTTTACACCTACTGTATCCTGTACATTTTTTGAGTGAGGCTTGCCTCCCTTCCCGTCTTCTGAGAGAATCCTGATTATCTCCCTCAAACTCCAACTCCTCCCGCATACTCCTCAATGCCTCGCTACACCCACAGTTCCTACACTTGCACTCCTTAGTCATTCTTTACAGAATAATGAAAAGAAAAGGAAAAATAAAATAACTTATTGTGTGCAAAAAAAAAAAAAAAAAAAAAAAAGGAAAGGAATATAGTCTAGGATAGTACACAAAGATCACACGACAATAACGTAAGTAATATCCTACTACACTACAATACTACTTAGTCGTACACTATTTTTATCCTAGAACACCACAACAGGATAAAAACTGCCGTTAATTACTGAATACTAAAAGAAATACACTTGAATTACACAATTCTGAACTGCAGTTAAGCCTATCCTAAATTACAACTACAGAATTCTAGTAAGAGAATTTCTATGGATACCCCTACTATACTACACAAATATTTTACAATAATAGAATAAGCACACTAATTTCTAATAAGATATTACTTGTATACTACTGTGCAGTACACTACAATAATTTTAAACTACGTTCAGACGTATCCTAATTACAGTAATGTATGTTACCACTAAGCACAAACAGAAATGAAAATTGCAAGTTGGAAATTTGCAAGAACTACTCAAAGATTACCAACAAAGCTAAATGCTTAGACAGGTTATTATTAGTACTATGCTCTAATATATACACACGAAAGATACACACACAAGATACATGCGAATATAGCAGGCAAGATACGGTACTATCTAAATATATCATATCTACACTACAATTCTCAACTAAAATGTGGTTATATGATTTTTACCACTGGTGGATTATTATTATTTTCCCCACTACGCGGGACAGAGAATCTCTGAGTTCTATTTTCTACAAATATAGCCACGCCTTCAGTCGCTCTCTTTGTTAGTCCATTTGCACTCATTTTTGCCAGTAGTCTCCGATGATCTACCCTATCAAATGCCTTAGATGGGTCAATCGCGATACAGTCCATTTGACCTCCTGAATCCAGCATACCTGCTATATCTTGCTGGAATCCAAGTTGAGCTTCGGTGGAATAACCTTTCCTAAACCCAAAGTGGCTTCTATCAAACCAGTTATTAATTTTGCAAACCTGTCTAATATAATCCGTTTATGGCGCAAGCGTGTGTTCTTGAAATTCAGTGCAAGACAGGTAAAGATTTGGATGTGAAACACTCATCACAGTCACATGTCTTGTGTAAGTTCTCAGTATTTTAATGGCCGGTTTCTGGTACACCACAGTTACCTGAGAGTTACCTAAAAGCGTTTGTAACTTTAACTGTGCTGTTAACTTAAATGAGTTCCTGGAATCTTAAATCCAGATTTATAAGCCCTGGTAATAAACAGTACTGTTATCGTCATGTTTAGTACCTCTCGTCCTCCGATAGATGTCTCTACGCAAATGTTTTTAGGGTTATTTTGGTAATATCTAGTTACTTTTACTAACAGAAGTTTTCTACAATGAAAAATGGTTGGCAAATACGTACACAGTCATGTCAATCAGTCTGATTCAGCATGTAATAATCTCTCATAATATGAAAATACGTACGATCTAATGATGCAAAAATTAGGTATATATATATATTACTTCCTCTTATTTCTTATTGACAGTATGCAGACATCGTATTAAATTTCACCTTGAACGTTGTCGTCAATCAGACTGAGAACTTCAATCGAACGTAGCGAGCTAACCCTGACTCAGGGTGTGAAGTGTGTTGAAACAGACAAGAAGATGACAAACTACAGCTCTCTGCAAGACTTTTAATTAAAGAAGTCCAGATGTTTTATGTTTATTAGGAGTCCGTGAGACCTCACGTCACCGGTTAAAGGATATAATAGCATTAAAAAAGCAATGAAAAATCAATATTTATTATTCAGCAGGTTAATATTAAATGCATACCGGTACCTAAGATATTTATTATTTGGTACAAATGTAAATATTATTGGTAAATCCTCCATAATTTCAGATTGTGTTCACTACGGTAACTGTTGGTGGGACTCATGATTCAAAGCATGACGAAAGAGATCTTAACATTATAGCTGCGCTGAAAGGTCAATTAGAGCCTGATGAAAATCTGTTCGACTCGAGTTCTATTTTATTTGACGATTTCATTTCCCGTATTGGAAGATGTATCTACAGTAGAGGCGCCATGCTCCGAGGAGATTATAACCTAAACAGCTGGGACAGATGACATCATACAAGTGTAATCAGCGACTAAAGACAGTGATAACATGGAAGTAAACGTACTAACCGAAATATTGTCGAGTCCAGCACACCCAAGCACGTTAAAACTACAATGAATGGCTGTAAATATATTATAACCACTTCATTATCACTTTCTAATGTTTACGAAAGTAATATAACACCATGTACGAAACGGTATGGAGTGGCACCTCATAGCGGTATTTGTTAGAATCAGGTCTAACATAGAGGTAACTACAGCACTAGCTGCAGTTACCAGTCTTTGCGGAGATAACTGTGAAGAAGCCGATAACTGTTATTTCGGAAACTCGTTTTAAACATATCGCCATGTTAAGTCACTGGTAACTACCCATCTACAGATAACTGTCATTTCAGAAACCGGCCATAAGTGTTTCACCTGGTCTTCTGTAAAGTGCATTCTTCAAATTGGAAGAAAATTGAGAACTTACACAAGACATTAGATTGTGATGAGTGTTTAACATCTTAATCTTTACTTGTCTTGCACTGAATTTCAACAACACATACTTACTTGATAAATTGTATCAATAAATCAGGTCTTGCCTTAACTTTTATTGATTTTGACTGATAATCGTCTCTAGCAAGGCCAAAACTAGTTTCATCAAATATACGTGACTTTTTAAAGGTTACAATAAATAGTATTGAATAGGTGGAAACCTTTAGCTTTTGTGTTGCATTATATTGCTCTTCAAGACGGAGTAATATGAAATTTATTATCTATGATACCTTAGAATAAGCTGACTTGAGCAAGTCCGTGGTCTGGCTGGCCTTTGAGCCCAAGTTGACAGGTTCGATTCTGGCTCAGTCTGGTGGTATTTGAAGCTGCTCAAATATGCTTGCCTCATGTTGTTAGATTTACCAGCACATAAAAAGAACTCTATGGGACAAGATTCCGGCACCTTGGCATCTCCGAAAGCCGGAAACGTAGGCATATCCATTTTAAGGCGACTGGTGGAATTGATTGTAAGTGGGATACAGTTGTTACGATTAGTCACACCCCTTGTTCAACATTGTTGCAGGTATGAATGCAATTTCTCAGGAATGAAAAGAGCCATATAGACTTTTTTCTGTTAGATGTGGA
Organism: Anabrus simplex; assembly: GCF_040414725.1. Classification (NCBI taxonomy): domain Eukaryota; kingdom Metazoa; phylum Arthropoda; class Insecta; order Orthoptera; family Tettigoniidae; genus Anabrus; species Anabrus simplex. The sequence continues at coordinate 960,646,088 of NC_090266.1, read as the reverse complement.
TAATTTTATCTTGTTAATGAGGCTAAACTTAAAGCTTTTTCATCAGAGTAGTGTCACATATGAGCTTCTTGTTCTGTATTGATGATATGTACGAATATAGCACTGGTGGGTGTTCCTCCTAATCAGTACAAGTCAAGTTGGTACTCAGTTACATTATTATATATATAAGCTCAAACTGTTATTCACATTGAGTATTTCTTATCTGCATTCATATAACTCTAACAAGAGTGTTAGCCAATGCATGTTTTTTATTTAATTTTTTTTTTGCTATTTGCTTTACGTCGCACCGACACAGATATGTCTTACGGCAACGATGGGATAGGAAAGGCCTAGGAATTTGAAGGAAGCGGCCGTGGCCTTAAGGTACAGCCCCGGCATTTGCCTGGTGCGAAAATGGGAAACCACGGAAAACCATCTTCAGGGCTGCCGACAGTGGGGCTCGAACCCACTATCTCCCGATTACTGGATACTGGCCGCACTTAAGCGACTGCAGCTATCGAGCTCGGTGCATGTAGATTAAAAAAAAAAGAATCAGCCATCTGGGATTCATATTCCCCGTAAGAATGGAGGTCTCAAAACTGTGATTATGATATCAGCAGACATGTAAAACTACTAGTCAGTTTGCCTGCTTGTTTCCTTCCCAGCCTTGGTACTTCCTAATTACAACTACATTTTAGTAACACTGCAGTAACACAGATTATCAGACAATTCACACACTGTAAGTACATTTGGCCATGTAGTCTCGAGTCGGTAAAATGAATGACAGCTTGAGGATTAATTCACTGGTAAATGTGTCATCAGCTTTGTATTCGTGCCACATAAGTTGTGCATGCATTTCTTCCATTCGTTCATCTGAAATTCAAAAGTACTTTCTAAACTTTTTTCGATCTAAGAAATTGAATATTTTTAGCTGCTCCTTTCTGTCTTTCAACTCTTTACTCTTTCTGCATCATCTATTTTGTTAAAAATAACTTAGATGTTTGTAAAGAAAAAATGTTAATTTCTCTCTCTAAAATTTTCTGCTGTAGAATTTTAATATACCTGTTTTGACTGAATTAATTCATGAGTTTTAAAAAGAAATGGATGTTGTTTGAAGTTCTTGTTAACAAATCACGAGGACAAGATGATTATGGGAATAAGAACACCTGGTTGTTGATGAGTTCGCTCTGTCAATATTTGTAATAACCTTTGTTAATTGAATCAGTCATCGATCTCACATGTTTTGAGAATCTCCTTATTATCTAAGACACTTTATCAATGTTACACTTACAACATTAATTGCTATGAATCTGTATCTTAACACTTAAACTTTTTCGATGTTCACTTAAAGTTGCTGTGTCTGTTTTTGCCTTAATGCTGAAAACTCACTTTAAAAGTTTTTATAAATTGGCACCATTATGAAATGAATGAAGTAAAATGTAGAAAACTTGTTAAAATCTATGGTCTTGATTGCTCAAGTTACTGAAAAACTTGTAGTCCAGCTATGATGATAAAACAACAGTTTTATTCATAAATTAGTTTTGACAGACTGAAGAATCTAACAGTTATAAATGGGATATTGAATAAGTTTCTGACCACAAGCTTGAGAGGGCAGACACATCAACAACCCAGTGTTCTTATTTCCATGAGCTTAGTCAGTGTGGACCAATATAAGGCCAAGATTGGTAAAATTTGTGGACAAGATGATTAGTATGTTACTTATTAAACAATGTCTGCTTTGTGTGGTCTTAATTTTAATTTATGAATTTAAAGCAAATGTACATAATTATTATACTTCACTTGTTTTACCGATAGCTCTTCTGTCATTTTGCAGGCACGCTGAGACCATATCCTCAGGCTGCGCGTCGAGTTGTCCCACCTCATATTGGGCGTCCGGATTATGCTGACCACCCAGAAGGAATTCCTGTCTCTGAGCAGGCTGTTCGAGGGTCATCTCAAGTAGTTGTTCTGAATGATGAAGAAGTTGAGAGCATGCGTGTTTCTTGCAGGGTATAAACATTTTATTATAAAATTTAAATTTTTTTATGCCCTAAAATCCTGAAGTACTTTAATAGTTGTGCAGTAGATTGCACAATGTGTTCGTGAGTCATATGATTGTATACTGGGGTAGAATTAATCAGAAAGCCTTGAAAAGCATTAAATTACCCTAATTTAGTTTTTCTCGAGTGTTCTGGCTTTTGGTTTTCTCTTCAGAAGAGTAGAAAAATGGTGGTGGTGTCATTGTTATTAATTCCGTACCTGAGAAGCAAAAGGGCTTATGTCCATTTTGTTAATTTTACAGTATAAGCTAAAAACAGTAACTGGCTGCACATTTATGCCAATTGCTCGTTATACAAATGCAGTAGAATTGTAAATGTGTTATATATTTTTATTCTGCATATCATATAGTTATGTAGATGTGAAATAAATTCATATTCATATATTCCAATCTAAATTTTCTTGGGAAAACAGTGAAAATGGACATACACCCTTTTTTCTTCTTAATTCCTTATTACACTTCTGGATGCTGTAAAAGTAAGTTAAAACGCAAATAACTGTGTGTAATGTCAATTTATACCTGTTCTGTAGCTAAATGAACAAGAGAAACATAATATAGCACACACAAAATGTTATAATTATCACATTAAGACAACTTTCACAACTTTTTTTCACATTCATTTTGTCACTGAAGTTCTGCGTAAGATAATAATTGTAAATTACTTCCTCCCGAATGAAATGTTCTCCAGAGAATTTCAATTTATATCTGTACAAGTATCACTCATCGGTTGGATATTCGTCTTCTTCTCCATAAGGGAGGTCACTGTAAGATGCACTGTACTGCCATGGAATCCACTGAGTTAATGTTTGCAGGTCCGTGTATTTTGCTGAACTAATGGGTTTGGGTCTGCTTTGTACGGTTGGAATTTTCGTTCATAACAAGAGAGCATTTCTACGATGTCTTCTGATATCAATTTCTTGAAAACGGGTGTCATTTAAGGATGTCTTGTAGGCAATAATTCCAGGTTTGTCGGCTGAAATTTTAAGCCATACAACTTTTGTGATTAGGAACATTTCACCAGTAGTAGATTTCTTGCGATTTGTGAAAGGGGATCGAGATGTTTCAGTTAAAGATGTGAAATTTTTGAAATCGCTACATTGCATTTCATGGACTACTAGTGGCTTCTTTACCTGGCATGTTCTGATGAACTGAGCCCAATCACATGGTACATTGATCTCGAAATTGGTGAGTTTCGACTTTTTCCTTTCAGTGGTTGAATGAATACTGTCCACTTCCATGTGTGTGTGACATTTACAGTGTGTAGTTTTGTCATCTTTCTTCTCTCTGTAGAACTACCCATTTCTTTACGAGTTCTGTGTTTATTTTTTGGAACTTCCTTCACCAAGGTTCTTATCACCTACATTTCTGGTCTCAAGAACTAGACTCCTTCCAAAAGGCCTCAGGTATGTTTTTCCGTTCCTCTTCAGTTAATTTCTTGGTTTATTTCATTCTACACTTATATGGAGGCTTGAGTGTACGTGCTGGGACTTCCTTCCAACCCTTCACTGATTTATAAGGTGCCCCAATCAACCTGTTTCTTTTAGCACAATTTCTTTTTCAACTTGAGACGTCTCGGATCCTTTTTCTCCCACGACATACTACTCCTTCTTTTACTTTTCCATTAGTTGCAGGTAACTCGCATGTCTGAGTTATTTTGACATTCTGAAACTGAGAGAAACTGTATAATAATAATAATAATAATAATAATAATAATAATAATTATAATTATAATTGGCATAATGTTACGGGTACAAAAAATCAAACGTACTGTCTACAGAAAGCCCACTACTTTCACTGCCTTCAGGTTCGTAATTTGGGTCCAAGTCGTCTGATGCAATGTCATCCTGCAAGTCTTCTATATGCTCTTCATCCACAGGTTTCTCATGTGAACGCTTGCCGTCCAGTGTCTCTTCACTTGAGAATATTATTTTCTTACGTTAGCAATATGCAATATTTTTAGTGGAAGTTTAGGAGTTAAATTTAATGTTAATAAATAGCACTAAAACAGTAATAATAATAATGATAACTCATTCCTGGTTGCCAGCGTTTTGCCAAGCAGGCATCAATTTTTGGTAAGGAGACTATGTTGGCATGTACATGTAATGCACTGTTTATTTATTTTTTAACGAACTGTTCATACTACTAAGTTACATTATCACTGTTTTTCCTTCATCTCATTTTCTCCAATAGAAATGAAATGGCGTATGGCTTTTAGTGCCAGGAATGTCCGAGGTCATGTTCGGCTCGCCAGGTGCAGGTTGTTTGATTTTACGCCCATAGGCACCCTGTGCTTTGTGATGAGAATAAAATTATGATGAAGACAACACATACACCCAGCCCCGGTGCCAGCAGAATTGACCAATGATGGTTAAAATTTCCGACAATGCTGAGAATCGTATCCGGGATCCCTGTGACCAAAGGCCAGCATGCTAACCGTTCAGCCGTTCTCCAATAGAGACATGATTGAACTGTTGAGGAGTGTGTTTGAAGTTCATATTACAATTACTCAGCATTGAATTAATGTATTACATTTTGAACAAACAACATTATTAATATCTTCTTTCCTGCTTTAATTTATGCTAAAGATAATGGGGGTTTACATTTAAAAATATGTAACTTTGTGTTGAAAATTATTCTTCCTTACATTTTAATTAATTGTATCCAGTAATTTCAAGAGCCGCTCTCCTTCCGTGAAAGTTGTTTTTCAAAACGCCTTGTTATTTAAGAAATATTGCCGGTAGTAATGTTAGGCGACTCGCCCTGTATAGGTGAGAATGGCTTGTACGATAGATAGAGTTGAGGTTTGGATATATTTTCTTTGTATAGTATATTTGGAATTTTGATATAGCCATACATATTATTTCTCTAATTTTCATCTTCAGTAATGCATTTTTCAATAAGATTCTCCCGATAAGGTCGTAAAGACGCACAAAAAATAAAAATTCAAAGAAAATTACAGCGGGATTGCATATTAGCTACTATACTTTACCGTAGGTGTTCACCGTTTGACTTCTAGTGATGGCTGAAGGCTCTCTTTTCTGAGAAAATATAATTTCTGTTCATTATCTTCATATATCTTGCTATTTGCCCACCTAGCATATTTTTTAAATATCTGTTTTGGAACTGCTCCTATGCGATGAATATCTCTTTTGGAGTGCTATAGAAATGTGTAGTGTTATATTGTAGCAGATAGTAGTTGTAAAGACAGGTAGGCGTTATACCCTGAGTGGCCAAAAGTCATGGGAAGGGGTGTCCCATTAGAAAATGTGCCGTGTATGACCCCTGAGCATTGCGGCTAGCTACGGTGTAGCTGAGCAGTCTGTCGCAGACACCAGTGTTGTGAAGATGGCAACACGTTGAGAGTTAACAGACTTTGAACGTGGGATGAATATTGTGCATGGGTCATAGCATTGCCGAGATTACACGCGAATTTGGGTTTCCGAGGTGAATAGTGTTGAGGGTGGATCTTCAATATCGCAGAGAAATTGTCACCAGCGTAAACCGCCACACGGATAGACCACAGGTGTTTAACGAACAGACATCACGTCACCTTTGCAGAACCATACTGGATGCTCGACGGGCTACTATGAATCAGAACACCACCCGGTTGAATGTTGGGAGCCAGGAACCCTTTCTACCAGGACTGTCTAATGAGGCAACTGCACCGCATAGGCTTCACCAGCCGATGACCAACTCATGTCCTTTTGCTGACACCTTGGCAAAGAGCCCAACGACGTGCATGGGCTCACAAACATTGGCAATGGACCATGGAACAGTGGCAGCCTGTGGTATTGTGACCTTATATTGGGGGATGGAAATGTATGACCGTTCATGGATGGTTCTGACTAAAAGGTTCGAATAAAAATATGGGTATGCCACGGCTGGTGTCATCGGAGATCCATGAAAATCCACATGCGGATTTGTAAGTTCGTTGAATACCGGTCACATGTTACAACGTTTACCATAAGGCTCTTATCGACATCAGAGGAATACATATCTTATAACTATTTGAAACTATCCTAATTCTTAATCTATAAATAAGAACATCTAGAATGTATTTTGTTTAGAAGGATATTCCGATTTAATTAAACCATCTTCTAATGAAACATAATTAACAATAATAATTGAAAGTAACAATATGATCGGATAATAAATAAAATTGAATATGACAATCAACACATTTGAATAAATATCTGTATGCTTTCGTTGGTTGTTATGTCCTTCGCACATAAGGCATTATAATATCGTACAAATAAAGAAACATGTTGATCAATTTAACAGTAAAATATCTCAATTCATCAAATCCACCATGATAATCTGCTGAAGGCTTAGAATATATGATTATTAATTTTTTACCTTATTCGTTTCCATCCGCCGATAAGAATAAGATAGGAAAACATTTATATCTGTTGTACCGGCAATTTGACCAGTAGCTCTTTGAAAAGGAGCAGAGGGCCTTAGGAGCTGGACAGAAAGGCACGATAAGACAATAATGCCTGAAATTTATTTCATTAAAGGGACTACTTGCTTTACTTCGTTAACAATATGCCTTAAGAACCATGAATGATACAAGCGTTTGCAGAGTAGTACAATCAACTAAGTTCTCACACATACTTAACCCATTAACATAGTAATACATAACAGAGGTGCCCAGCCCCCATAAAATAAGATTTCATCATTTTACAGTATTCAACTCCTCAATAACAAGTTAGAACCTGCTAATTCTAGAAAAATCTGGCATTAACAATCTAGTTAAAAACACTTCATTTAACAAAAGGTAAGGAAAGCCCAGGGCTAAACACACCAAAGGCAATAAGAAAAACCTAAGGCTTTCCAAGATGCACTAGCACCTTTCACACTTTGAGAGAGTAAACATATGAGAAGCATATACTCTTTTACCAACGTTAATTACAAGCCTTCGAACGTTAATATGTAATTGTACAGTTTAAGGTCAGTTTAACCACATTTACATTTATTTGTCCTCCAATTCCATAAGGATGAAAACCTAAAGAAAATATAAGTCAAATTTGACTGAAATACGCCTTTAAAGCGCTTAACTTAACGGGGGCTTCACTTGTACAAATTATGTGTACATGTGGTCAATAAAATAATTTTCGACTACCTCAGGCCCTTCCCAATGTCTAAATTGTACAGGAAAACCTAAAGATCTCGCATTCTTACCTCCATGCCGGAGATTGCCCAGTTAAAGCCGCTGTGGGACCAGCCTGCAACATGCAGCGTTCAGCTCAACACCCAGAATGACCATGAGCACAGTCAATGTCATCCTGCCCGAGACTGGCCAAGGTCACGTGCTAAAGTGACTCACCTCTCATTGGACGGCCAAGAGGGGCGAGGAACTCTGCCGTAGTGCATGGAGGGGAGGGACACCAAAATGGAGGGGGCAAATACTCCAGAGCGGGAAGAAATTCCCAATTACCCGGAGCCATAAGGGACAAGGGCAAAAATCACTTTATTATAGGTAGGAAAGAATAGAAGCCAGTAAAACATACAGTACATTCAAACACATACAAATTGAGATAAACAGTTCACAAACACTGTTTGCAAGCGTAATACAAGAACGGCCAGCACATATAAACGATGAAGAGGGGGGAGGGGAAAGTTTTTCACGGTACAGACCTACCCACCTTAAATGGAAATTCTAAGTTCCCAAGGAGGGAATTAGATATTTTTCCACCAATAGAGCATGTCAAAGAACAGATCAGACTAGCTGATGTACTCTTGCTTCGCTACGGAATTCTACATTGTATACAGAATTCTAGGTTAGGTAGTGTACACCTTGTGAGCAAGATTGCATGAAATTGCATAGCTCTTAACATTACCCTAGAAAGTTACGGGGAAGTCACCAAACATTTTTTCTCATATGAAGACTGAGTTAGGGAATTTTCACTGTAATGGTAGACCTGCTTCCATACCATCAGTCACAATCAGGTTGGGGAGCTTTCATTATAATGGTAAACACTCATTCTACACCTGCCTTTTTACATCCTCAGAAAGACTCTTAATGGTTTTCCCAACTGAAATGAACATATATTACAATGACGTCAGTAGGAATGGCGCGATTAAATGCAATGCTTGCATATGAAAGACTCAATCAAATGAAAAACCACATATTTTCTCACTTTTAATGAACAGGACTAAGCTGCCGATCTATCAGTCCAAAGTTCCAGAGCTAGAATAACCAAGCCGCAGACGGCCATGAGCCGTGAACACTGTTCGTCCCTCTTCGGCGGAGAGGGGGTGGAATAATGACGACTCCAAGGGAAAAACTATGCCCTTTTACTAATCTGTTTCCTAGGAGTGCCCGATGAGTCGGAAAGTATCAATTCACTACACTGATGGCGGAAAAATATAATCTGATTTGGAGACAAAATTTCCTCCAAGCCAGAGGAGAAACCCCCTCTTCACTGCTAATTTGGAATAAAATGAATGTAGAATTTAATAAAAAAATGAAGAGGAAGAAGCTTTTCTTAAGAAACGGCTCTTTTCAGGGTTGAATTTGAGTTATTTAGTGAATTGTGGTGCTATAATTTGGAATAGGCCTAAATTGTTATTCTAGAACAGGTCATACTACTACTCTACTAAGTGAGCCTAAGTATGCCCACTGCTCATTCAAAACAGCGCATCAGAGTAGGGATCGAATAGCTGGGATACTATGATGAACCAGTGTGTTACGTACCAGCTGTATCAGAAAATGTATGAACCAGAGGAATGGCATGCTAAAGAAGAAAGTTTTCTAACTCCCTGGCTATTTCCTACCATATTCAGTCAGGCTATTATACTCTGTACGCAGCAGTAATCACATCTATCGGAATAGAGAGGCAGCATATGAGACAAAGAACATCACAACAAACAATGGTCATTGTAATGTTATTGTTGATCAATGTTATGCGCTTTCAATATTGTAGGCTTTCATATTTAGTTTTCTTCCAACTCTGAAATACCACTCTTATCATAGTCGGTGCGGTAAAACTGAATAAAACGTAAATGACCGGAAATTTTATTCTCTATAACTTTTATGTAGTACTTTCGACAGGACGAATAACATATGTATTTAAAAATTGCATTTCATCCAGTGTGAATAAAATTGTTTATAGCTTAGACTGAAGCTTCTTATTCCCTGACTCTATGTACCGTTTTTCATTAAATTCTGTTAACCCATTTTCTCGTGGCGTTGATATGGACTTAGCAACAAAAATACAAATTCACGAATATCTGTGTTATCATAGCGGTATGATAAAAATGAATAAGACATAAATGGTCAGAAATTTAATTTTATATAACTTTGGTTATGTAGTATTTATCAATACGACCACTAATAATATAATTATTTGAGAATTACATTTTAGGCCTTCTTCTAAACTACCATTTCACTCATCGTGAATTAAATTATTTATAGCTTAGATTGTAGTGGCTCCTTCTCTGACTTTGCATACCAATTTTCAATTAGATAGGACCACTAATAATATAAATATTGAAGAATTAAGTTTTGGGCCTTCCCCTAAACGACCATTTTGCTCAGTGTGAATAAAATTATTTATAGCCTAGATTGTAGAGATTTAGTCCTCGACTTTGCATACCAATTTTTATTAAGATACTGCTACTAATAATAATTACAAATATTTGAAAATGAAGTTTTAGGCCTTCCCCTAAACTACCATTTCAATCAGTGTGAATAAAATTTATGGCCTAGATTGTAGCGACTTATTCCCCGACTTTGAATACTGATTTTCATTAAATTCTCTTTACCCGTTTTCTAGTGATGCATGTACATACAGACAGACAGAAATTACGGAGAAGTAAAAAGTGCATTTCCTTGTCACTGTGGACATGACTGATACAGAAATACCATTCTTTTAAAATTCTGAGCATTGTACAGACAAAACTCTTATTTTATATATAGAGATGTAAAGCTTTTCAGGCGTTTGCTCTATTAACCAGCGTTTCGTCTTAGGTCTGACACTAGACTCATCAGAGTGGGATGTGTCAGACCCTACCCACTGACGCTGGGGTGTATGCAGGTGAACTTAACAGAAGCCCTATATAAGAGGCACAGTTTGATAACTGCATTCGGGAGATAAAACTCCACAATGGAATTATTGCCCGCCTAGCAATTCCGAATGGAAATTCTAAGTTCCCAAGGAGGGAATTGGATATTTTTCCACCAATAGAGCATGTCAAAAAACAGATCAGATGTAAAGCTTTTCAGGTGTTTGCTCTATTAACCAGCGTCAGTGGGTAGGGTCTGACACATCCCACTCTGATGAGTCTAGTGTCGGACCTAAGACGAAACATCTGATCTGTTTTTTCCCCGCCTTAAAGACGAAGTCGGGTTAGAAGTTCCGATGAAAGCTTCGATATTTAACACAGGTTCAGTCATTCTTAAAATCTCATGAGCAACAATTTTAAGCAAGCACATGAATCTGCACACAATCCAATGCGAACAACCCGCCCGCAAGCAAGGGATTGCTTTCCAAACGTAAGTTCATCCAATGATACAGCGAAGATCTGGCAGCAGAACAGGTGGATGTAAATTCGGCACAGCAGGCCAAAAGGTTTGGGCGAAGTAATACCCACGTGGTCCACAGAATCAGCCACCGTGCGGCAAGACAGGTAGTCATCAAGGCGAGTTAACCACGATGAAATCGCCAAGAACACTTAGCAGGAAAAAGGCTCCGGATGCATCGTAATCGTCCATAACAAGCCGAAAAACTCGGCCTTCAGAGATGTAGTAGGCACCAACAAGCTCCCTCCGAGGGGCCCTCGCAGAGAGCTCGGGCGAAATGAATCCTCCAAACAGCTGGAACTATAAACGCAGAGCCGACAATATCTTTCAAATATTTAAAGATTCGAGGATGGACCTGGGGAAAACCAGAACACAATGCCAAAAAAGTAACCGGGCACAAGCGTGAGGTAGAAGAAGCACAACATACAATAAAACAATCAAACAAGATATATTGCCCCACAATAATCAAAGGGTAATATAACCACCCCTCCAAAAGAAAACCCCGCACAGAAACCCTCCTCGATAAAATCGAAGTAAGGCAATAAGGGGTCCCAAAATGGAGCGGATCAAGGAAACTTAGGCCGGTTTGTCCTGGACCCTAAAAATTCTTTTTGCCACCAGGTCCCTAAGAAGTAAGATAACAGGAGTAAGAAACTCCAACACAGTACAGGGTGCCCAAAAACAAAGAGCTAGCTTTCCACATGGGACAAAATTCTGAACAAACACACTATCGCTGACGGCCAGGCCGGCAGGTCTACTACGTCCCTGATTGTAGCGTTCCTGTTTCTTTAAGTTAGAGACCTTAAGATTTTCCATGGCACGCTTCCACATGGCCCTAACTTTAAGGGGGTTAATGTTCTCGGGCAATCATTTATTTATGCTCCACAAGTTGGATAATCACAGGAAAACACAAGAGAGAAAGGTGACATCTTATGGGCCTCATGAATGGTAGAGTTAAAAGCAAAAACTAACTAGGGCATGGACATATCCCACTTCAGAACATCCTTGTGATGAAAAGCTATGAGGGCAGAACGTAAATTACGGGTCACCCTCTCTGGGTACAACGGCTGGGGATAGTACGTGGAGGTAGTAACATGGGAGATGGATAGGCTAAAGCAAAACTTCCTAAACAGATTAGATGTAAAAGCCCGATCGGTATCGGAACCAAAAACCTCGCAGGGGCCAAAGGTAGAAAACATTATCTTCAAACATCTTACCGTGGTGTCCATGGGAGCAAGCTTAGTAGGAAGCAGCCACATAAAACAAGTAAACCCGTCGGCACAAACCAAAACAAATCTATTCCCGTCCCCTTTCGATTTGGAGAGAGGCCCGACGTAATCGATAAAAATACGCTCCATCGGGCGGGTGGCTTGGGTAGACGACAAAAACCTAACCTTGGTATTAACCACCGGCTTAGTAATCATACAGACCTTAGAGGCCTTACAGGTTATTGCAATCGGTCCTTTAAGATGTTAACAAGTGCAATGTTCCCAGCTCGCTAGGCTTCATTGTGCTTCGCATGGACAACGATCTTTTGAGATCCGCATAGAACTGGGAACGTTGTACTTGTTAACATCTTAAAGGACCGATTGCTCGTTTCCACCTCACTAGGATTGCTCCATTAAAGCAACTCTGAAGATTTTATTGAAGTATTTTACTATGATTCTACGTCACGTTTTAAGAAGTGTGATAAATTAAGCTAAAGTTTCTTCAAGACTATTTTATTTTTAAGTTGTTGTTCTTTTAAATCCATGTTATTTTATAAGTGAGCAAACCGGTTTGCATATGTTTTCATTAATTTATGGTTTAAGACTCGCAAGTCTCGGACTTGTAGAAAATATGGACTTTGAGACAGTATAATCGTAATACAGTTTTAAGTTGTTAATATGGTTTTAAATTGTGTTCAATTTGACGTAGATAAACTTATGTGATTGCCAATTTTTCCAAGAACCTATATCAGCTGATGATGACGCAGAGGGGCGTCGAAACTAGTTCAGATTGAAATATATGTTGTAATTTCATCTAAACAACAGTTTTTATGTATTGAATAAGATGGATCCAGATTGTAATGAAAGTTGTAATCTTGGTTCAATACGGACAAACAATGAAATTTATTAATTTAACCAACAAAAATGATACGCGAATGTCGAATATTTCTACCGAAATGATGGGCAGTCCTCTTTTTAATTTGATTCCGGCGGGTTGACGATCTTCAAGTAATTCCTCGGTTTCATATTCCCACAATTCAGTGTTAGCTATAATCCAATCATGTTGTCCACTATTTATTTCTACTCCATAAAACTTATCTTCTAATGGTCCCAAAACAAAGTTTTTTCACCCCGTTTATATCTTCGGTATTGTTATTAAATGATGTAGCTGCAGGACCAAGTATTTTGTCAGCACTGTCTGTGCTCTGCTGCTGTTGGAATTGTAAGCTCATCACTCCAACACAATCAGCGTTTATGTCCTGACTTTGGGTTGCCTTTTCCCATTGCTTTTCTTCCTGTCATTTTCTCAACTCTTCAATGTACCTTTTCTTTCCTCGATCTACTTCTTTTTCTTGCTTTAAATCTTGATGTCTTTGGTTTCCCTGATATCTATTTCTTTGATACGGCCATCTACCTCTATATCTGTTCCACCTTTAATTCCTCTTATATCTAGGGTACCTTCTATTCTTGCCTTGAAATGCTGGCCAACTCTGATACTGTTGGTTCTCCTTCCTATCTCTGTCCCTTTCTTCTCAATGATCTCTGACCATTGATTGTCTTTCTCCTTGGACATAATGGCCTTGATTTTTACCTTTATCTACCTCTTCTGAGCCTACTGGTGTTACCACATTTACAGCCGGATCAACTTGTCTAATGATTCGATTACTGGTATGCGAAGTTGTTCCATCAATTTGTCCAAGTATGGACTCGGCACGAATTGCGGATTGTACATTGCCTGCAGTCAGTAGTTGTTGGATATCCGGAGGAAATTGCTTAATAATGGCTCCAACCATCTCTAACTCCGTAGGTGGTGAATCTAGCTCTTTTAGACGATGAAATTGCATCGTAAAGTAATCTGAGAATCGGCTTGGTCCACTTAAAGAATATTTCTTACAGTATAATTCCAACCTGATACTCTGTTGAATGTCAATACCCCAAAATTTTTCTAAGAACGCCTGTTTAAATCCTGCATAGTCCTCGAATATATATTGGAATTCTTTGTACCATATCAATGGTGCTCTGTCTAAATGTCGCTCTACTGTTTTAAGTTGTTGTTCTGGAGAGATTTTAGCTTCACGGAAGTATTCCTCAATTTCACGAATGAATCCACAAGGAGTTATTCCGGTCTGTCCTCACGTGTACGGATAATGTTTATTATCTGTGTGCCGTTTGCTACATGAGTCTCACCATTCTTGCTAATGTCAATGTTGAACTGTGGCATTTCAAATTGACTATCCGTTTCAGTTTTTCTTCCATCTTTGACTGACGTCTGACGATCAACGAAAGATGACATGAAATTTTTAGTTGCTTCATTTTCAGTCTTTAGGTGTTGCATGTCCTTCTTTGTTATATTTAAATTGTCATTCAACTTCTTCATTTGTTGGTCCATTAGAGTTTTATTTTCGTCTGATGTCTCAGCTATCAGACTGAATTTATTTTTAATTTGTTCTCTTGCCAACGTAATATCTTTTTGAAAGGTCTGGTTAGCACTTTCCATTTCTTCTGCTGTTTTTTTTTTTAATTTTTCTTCCCAGTTAACATTTGATTCCATTATTTTTCCTTGTACTGAATCCACTTCTTCCCTAAGTTCTTTAACCTGGGTTTGGAGTTCATTAATATTTAACTTGAATGTGGCCTTTAATTCAAGGAATTTCTTGTGAACATTCTTCTTGCTTTCGTTAATGGCCATAGTCATTACCTCCCTTAAGCTTTGCACATCTCCTTGCACCTCAGACATTCTTGACCCTAGCGATACAACTTCATCTTGCATTACTTTTAAGTTTTGTTGGACTACCTCATTAATCCCACACAAATTCTCTTATATCTCAGCCTTGATTCCTTCCTGCATCTCTCTTCTAAGCAAAGCTTGAGTTTCTTGGAGTCTGTTCTGAATGACTTCTTGCATCTCCTGAATTTCCTTTCTAGTAGCTTCTTGTGTTTTCTCTTGTGCTTCACGAATCTCATTTCTCATGACTTCTTGTGTTTCTTGGGATTTTTCTTGAGCTTCATGAACCTCTTGGATTCTCTTTTCAGTGATCTCTTGTGCCTCTTGCATTTTTGTCATTTTTCTGGCCCGTTCTTCTAACTACCTTAACTTGAGCTATCAAAGCCATGCCTATTGTTGTTTATCCATTGGTTATATGCACGAATAATAATATAAAAAATGTGTATACGAATTATACGTCGCAATAATTCCTCAAATGTCATTACCTGATACTCTCGCACAATCACCTCTACCAGCTTAACCAAGTATAACTATGCAATCCACTGAATTCTAAGCGTTTGGATCCCTTTGGGCCTGGAATATATGTTGATGTGAACAACGACCAGAATGACAGATATGAACGAATGAATTTTCTTTGCGGACATTCCAATACCAAGAAATTATCTATTCTCAACCAGCAAAGTTCTCAACTATCGGTTTATCCTTCCAACATCTTGTATAAAATTTTGAATTAAGCCTCAATATTTAAATATCAGATACACCCTTCTTGTACCCTCGCATGGGTTTCAGAAAATGTACTTGAGCCTTCACGTTGTATGTTTAAATAATGTATTGAAGCATTCACGTTGGGCGTCAATAAAATGTGACCTTACATTAGGCGGCGGAAATGTATGACTGTTCATGGATGGTTCTGACTAAAAGGTTTGAATAATATTATGGGTATGCCACAGGTGGTGTCAACGGAGATCAATGAAAATCCACTCGCGGGTGTGTAAGTTCGTTGAATACCAGTCACATGTTACAACCTTTACCATCAGGCTCTTATCGACATCACAGGAAACCTAAATCCATAAACCAAAACAAAACTAGAGAAACTTTCACCCCCTCATGGAAAAACACTCCAACCACCATCAATTTATCTAACACCACATTTTCGGATAATGAAATCAATTTCTTTGACCAAGGCCTAAAATATAATTGGCCTAGTCCAAATAAAGCCGAGGATATAATTACCACAATAGCCGAAGTTGAATCCAATATAAATAAACAAATTCCCTTCGACAGACAAAATGACGTGAGATATGAGATAAAAAAGAAATTACCCACCCTTATAAAAGAAGTTTCCGACATCAATAATTTCACCGTTCTCAAACAAACCCACGAATTAAGAAAAAAGGTAGACACCAATAATGTTATAGTAACGAAAGCCGACAAAGGCAATGCCGTAGTCCTAATGAATAAACACGACTACGTCAAAAAAACGGAGGATTTCTTTTCCGATAATTCTTACTCAATAATTTCAAAAGATCCTATCTTAAAAACTCAGCGTAATTTAAAAACAATCCTAAAAAATTCACCTTTCTTATTTAATGAACACGAACATCAGAAACTCATCAATATGAATCCCAAATTACCCACCGTCAGATCACTGCCAAAAATACATAAAAATGATGTTCCCATTCGACCCATCATAAATAGCCGAAATAGCCCAACGTACAAAACTTCTCAGTTCCTCCAAAAATTCCTTAAGAAACACTTCACATTTCACAATAAACACCCTATTAAAAACTCAATAGAATTATGCGAAACTTTAAATAAATTTAATTTGCAGCCTAACCACATAATGTGCTCATTTGACATTACCAATATGTTCTCGAACATTCCCGCTAAAAAAACTATCGAAATCATACGAACTAATCTTTCTAAACACAGCACCTTAAGTCAGTTAGAAATAGAAGAATGCTTACAATTACTAACTTTCGTCCTTCATAACAATTATTTTACGTTCAATAATAAGATATACAAACAAGAAGGTCTAGCCATGGGTGATCCCATTTCGGGAATACTCGCCGAAATTTATATGGACAACCTCGAAAATAGTAAAATAACAAACAGCATTAACGGTTTGTGTCTTTGGCTACGCTATGTCGATGACACACTAGCAATAATAGACAAAAGCTGCAATAATAGTGAAGACATACTAACTTACTTAAACAGCCTTGACAATTGCATCAAGTTTACTAAAGAAGATGAGGATAATAATATCATCAATTTTTTAGACATTACAATCACCAGGACCTTAAACAATTTCGATTTCCAGATTCACAGAAAACCTTCATTCACTCCCACAACCATAAAACAAAATTCTCTTCACCCACAATCGCACAAACAAGCCTCATTTTACAGTTTAGTGTACAGAGCGTTAAAAATTCCCATGTCAACCGTCAATTTAAAAAAAGAAATAAGTACCATAAAAGAAATAGCTGTTTTCAATGGATACAATCCCTCAATCATACAGAAAATAATCAATAAAGTGAAATTGAAATTGGCCACAAACCTCTCCCCAATAAAAATTAATAAGCCTAAATATGCATCATTCACCTACATTAACCCCATTATACATCAAATCGCTACCCCTTTAAAAAAACATGATATTAGGGTAGCCTATAAGACCCATAATTCTAATCAAAAGCTATTTTTCAACCACAATAAGATAAACTCGGACAACAATAAATTTTCGGGCTCTGGCATTTATAGACTGAAATGTGCTGAATGTAACAGTTCATATATCGGTCAAACTGGTAGGAGCTTTGCAATTAGATATGCAGAACATTTCAATGCCCAAAAGCACAATAAACACTCAGCCATGAGCATCCATATGAAAGACACCGGACATAGCTTTACCACAATCGAACAGGATCTCCAAATTTTAAAAAGACTAGATAAAGGCAGGCTCATGACCGAGTTCGAAAATTTATACATTTTTTTGGACCAAAAATATAATAAGAATAAGAATTTAAATGATCCAATAGACAACCGAAGCCCTCTTTACGAACAATTAATATTTTCGCTCAATAGTTTAAATCTGAAAGACAAAAGACTTGTTAACATCCTCAAAACAAGCTCTCCAAGCACCCCCACTAAACCGCTCAACTCATCACGCCCCTATTCTCCCTCCAATACACACAACTCCTCCCCAAGCGCCAATCACATACCCACAGCGCCGCCTTCTCAAATCCACTCCCCTCCTCTAAGACGTCACACGTACAACACGAGGAGCAGGACATTAGCGACAGCCAGTGCTCCACAAACCTCCTAACAATTAGGCAACAGCTCAACAGCTTTCAAGGTAAATTTTTAACTTTCACATTTTTCATTTCTCAATGATTTTCCCGTTTTTTTCTTTTTCCGTCATTTCACTTAACTAATTAAGACAAATCCTCCATTTTCAGATTTCCCTCACATGTAGGACAGCTCAAACACCGATTGCACTGCACAACATTTTCGACCGTTGCCCATTCAACCAACAACTGACTTTCCCACACTTCAACAACAAAATATACGCAAATTTTTAGTCAACTAAGAAGAACCTAATGATGTTTTTAACTATCTTCATTTGAAGCTGGTGTTGTTTTAACTCTGTCTTAGCACAGCCTCAGTTTATAATCAACAAAAGCTGTTCACTTGCACTGTGCACTCCATTCAAATAGAGAGTGACCAACGGAGTTTGACTACCTCATGAATCCTAGGGCGAATTATTTTGGTTGGAGCCAAATTACAAATAGTCAAATTGGAATGTTTTACCTCATCATTTTTAACAATTAGAAATAAGTGTACAGTAATTATAAATTGTGTTTTATTTTGCCAACATTTGTATATACTACGCAGAACTACCATCGAACTCAATATCATACGGACTTTGATTACTTCCATTTTTATACTGTGCATATGATAACCTCATTTTAATATTAAGAAACCACTAGCGTATTTTACTATGTGTACCTAACTAGTCTGTTGTTATTTCGTTTTGGATAGGACTTTGTACGTGTTTTTAATGTATTCTTTCTTACAAATATTGCTCATAATTTCCAACCAGACGTCTGGTTTAATTTTGAGGTGCTTTGATATGACTGATGATGCCCCACATGGAGGGCGAAACATGTCTCCATTTTAACGATGTTTAACTAAAAATGTTAACATCCAGTAATGTATTGAATAGGTTGGAGTCCAATAAATTCTTTTATATTATTATTATCACAGGAATACGTATCTTATAACTATTTGAGATTATCCTAATTCTTAATCTATAAATAAGAACATCAAGAATTTATTTTGTTTAGAAGGATATTCTGATTTAATTATACCATCTTCTAATGAAACATAATTAATAATAATTGAAAGTAACAACATGATCGGATAATAAAGAAAATCGAATATGACAATCAACACATTTGAATAAATATCTGTATGCTTTCATTGGTTGTTATGTTCTTCACACATAAGGCATTATAATATTGTACAGCTACAGCTGGATAAAGGGAAATGATGATGATGATGACAAATAAAGAAACATGTTGATGATCAATTTAACGTTACATTAATATTTCAAATAATTCATCAAGTCCAACATGATGATCTGCTGAAGGCTTAGAATATCTGATTATTAATTTAATTATTTACCTTATTCGTTTCCGTTCGCCAGCAAGAATAAGATAGGAAAACATTTATTCGTTTATATCTGTCGTTTGTTGGCCAAAATCTTGTCCTCCGGTATTCTATTAATATATCATAAAAATCATCGCACAAATTAGTGAAAACCTAATTAACAACTTGAGTGTTCGTCAGTAACCTGCATTCAACGTCGTGAAACCTAATAACGATCATGTACATCAAAATGAAACTCGCAGCTCATCTTCATTATAATAACCCAAATTGCAGAACAGGAACAGCATACTCATGGAATCCTAAAAATTGCTGCACCTAAATGAATCAAACATCTAGCTACACAACATCATCAAGGATAATCATGATTTGGAGTTATCATGGTCCCACAGGATTTGGAATAGACCATAAATTTTCCTGTAAAGATTTGAAGTTCTAATACTGACTACAAGACGTGTAATACATCAACAAATACTCAATAGGAAGTACTAAGTTATGCATTACATCATACGACACTAATATTATTTCCAGTTATACAATATTTCGCATTTCTCATTGGTATTACTTGGTGTTGAAGATCTTCCGACCGCAATTATCTACACAAATGCATGAAATTTGCTTCATCACTGTATCATGGGTTAATGTTCTGATGACCATTCACACATTCAGTATGCCAGTATCCTTCGGGAAATATAACTGTCATCGTTTAAATACTTGTCCATTTATCAATATCAATCAGTATATTCACATGATGAAGACCTATTTTATTTCCCTCAACATTAACCTCATTGGGATTCTCGAAGACTACATTACATTGCTCGTAATGCTTATTTCCCAAGGAACTATTATACCATAATCATCGCGCATATTATCATTTCAGTATATCGACGACCCTATCATTCAATACTTCCTATCATTTCACATATACATCATGCTTACTCTTAATCCTTCATTCAAATCATACAAGCACATTATCACCGAAGAAGACTATCTCATTCCCAAATACGTGTGAAACTCGCCATTATGTCATCGCGGTCCAATTCAAATATTTCTCTTACTAAGATTTAAATGCATAACATAAGCATTACTTTGTAGAAAGATTTCCAATCTCGACACATATCAATTGCTTTATGATTGCTCCATTAAGAATTATCTATGCAATAACTGGCACGTTAAAAAAAATTAGTTATGAAGACGGTACTTCACGAAACATAATTGACAAATTGTTAGTAAAATCCCTGTATAAATCTTTATAGTTGCTTGCTCAAAATCAGCTGAATAGTGCATGGAAAACTATGACTCCAATTACACCATTATTTAGAAGATTAACGACACTCCACGGATGTCGTGAAATACGTAGCGACGATCATATCATATCACTCACGCTGTATCATATGAACACGTCACATTCTAATAACGTGAAAGAAAATCTACACTACTGTAATGCATCTACGTAATAAAATAAAGGAAAGGACAATCTTTTGGTTACTTATCGCATTGACGGATTCTTGCAGATACAGCTCCATCATTTCGGCTGTTGTAACATCATGGTTTTAATCATCTCAACATATTTCCAGACCCGCCAGTGTTCCACCCTGGCTTAGGCCTCCATTCATGCTGGTTGTTGGCTCACGATAACAATCCTTCATATAGGTATGCATCATGATACCTGAAACTTTTACAACAGGATTAGTATGATATTACACACCAAAAATAAATATATTGGCGTTTCTTTGCGACACTCGCCTTCTTATCTTTATATTAAACGCCATATCTTGTAATTTTATAATTTACTTCTCGTATTATTATACGACAACTATTCAGATTCCTACAACTTATGACTAGCTTCCATCTTGTCGTGCATAATTGTCTTATGTGATGTTCAATCTCCTTCTTTTCAATTACATTGTTCTTCTAAAACAAAGCCCTATTCTATTATATCAGTAATATCTTGGCTTGAGTTTTTATAAATTCATAATAAATCATTGGCATATATCTTCTTTTCCATATGTTTTTGACATTTGAGGAATAGTCTCCCTGACATAAGACACTCTCATAATTGGGAGTTCAGATAAAGGAACACGCTTAACAATCCGTGTCGTCTTCTTCAACTATGTACCAATCGATTGCTTCATAACCGACTACCAACTGATGAGCCCAACTTAGCACACTTGGGCGAAACGCTGGCAACCAGAAATGAGTTGGCTGGAAAATTTATAATGTCCAGTAACGGACCATTTATATTGGTGTTATAAATTTACTCATTGGGGACAAATATTTCAGGTTTCCTATGGGAATCAACGTCTGTATCATCTGATGGCCAGGCAGGCATCAGTTTTTGGTAATGAGACTAAGTCTCTCATAGTGCATTGGCACTACCGGTGGCTCCAAGTAGCCTACGCAGTGGCCTCCATGGTATGCACTAGCCATGCGTCTTGGTGGGTGTGCTATTTACCAACTGATGAGCCCAACTTAGCACACTGGGGCAAAAATCTGGCAACCAGGAATGAGACCTGGAAAATTTATAATGTCCAGTAACGGACCATTTATATTGGTATTACTCGAAAATATCCGTAACGGCTATATAATGCATAACCAGCGCAGATGAAATCACACTTGACATTTATCATTCAGTCCATTCCATGGTCTCCGTCGTATATATCGTTATTGGAACTAAACGTCACACACAGAGAATTATTTTATTCTTCCATAGAAATATAATATTTTCATTTAACAGTATTTGCTTGTACTCAAATATTATATTCCTAGACACAAATTATTTGAATACCAGTGGGTTCTGAGCTTATGAATTTTATATACATCCAGTTTCCGTTAAACTTATTCAGTTGAGCGAGTTATCTCGAATTATTAATGTGTTTGGATGTAAAACAACTGGACGTATACCTTCATATGATATCCATTAGTTTCTTTATTATCATAAACTTCAATGATTCCTTTTGATTCGGAATCCATTGGGAGGGTACAGTATGGTCCATGGAATCCCAGTTCCAGTTGTATTGAGCTGATGGGCGCATGAGAGCAATGGATCCTGCGTGTCAACAAAATTGTGTCCAGGCAGGAGGTGGCTCAGTTCTGGTCTGGGCGACGTTCTCATGGTTGCAATTAGGCCCCATTGTCCGGCTGCAGGGAGGGCTGACAGGTGCACGTCAGTATTCTCCCTAGAACCTTTTTAATGGGCAGACCGCCCTGCCGTTTTTACAGACCGCCCGGCTAACATAACCTAGATATGTGCTAGATCCATAATATTAATATATATTTGAGTCGTTGGGTGTTCCAAACTTAAACTGTAAAACTGTTTATTTAAATGACAAATCTTCATTATTGTCAGAATAATTGCAAAATTACATTGGAGTTGAAATATTTAGCTTCACTACCACATAGTGTCATGCTCGGGCGGTGCCTGGATTAACATGGAATCGCGCGCAATTCTGCATGACGTTACAAACCTGTATGGCACTCCACAGCAACAACATGGTAAGCCCCCGTGTTACGTGATTATGAACGAACAGAACACTAGAACAATATACTCTGTTATGTCTAATTTGTGATAACACTAAAATAGTTCAGTTTCGTAGTTATTGTGTACCTGTCCGGTATTATTAATGCCCTGAGGTGAAAAAACTCAAATTTCATCATATCCCTTTCTTACGCCTTATTTCCTGCCTGGCTACTCATTCCTGACACCCGGATGACGAAAATTTCTGGGGGGGAACACTGCATGTTACGTGGACATTCTTTCAGACCATCTTCATTCGTTTCTGGCCGTAGATTTCCCTGATGGAGATGCCATGTTTCAGCAGGACAATGTGCTATGTCACTGCGCTGTGGTGGCACACAGGTGGTTGGAGGAGCACTCCGGTGAAGTTAGGACCATGGATTAGCCCTGCAGATCTACCAATCTTAATCCAGACGAGCATTTATGGGATGCTGTCGATGCTGTTGTACACTCTGTGAAGCCCGCACCAACTACAAAAGATTAATTGTGGGTAGCAGTGCAAGATGCGAGAGTCCAGATCCCTCCAGAATGATTCCAGCACCTTATATAGAGTCGATGCCTCGTCGTATTGCTGTCGTTTTGAGGGCTCGCAGAGGAGCAACACGTTATTAACATCGCATTCAGTGTCTTCCGATGACTTTCGGCCATTCATTGTATTAAGATGTCGTTTGGATCATCAGTTCATAGACTGGTTTGATGCAGCCTTCCATGCCACCCTGTCCTGTGCTTACGTTTTCATTTCTATGCATGTACTGCATCCTACATCTACTCTAATCTCTTTGTCATATTCATACCTTGGTCTGCCCCCTACTATTCTTACCACCTACACTTACCGCAAGAACCAACTGAAAAAGTCCTGGGTGTCTTGGCATGTGTCCTATCAATCTGTCTCTTTTTCTGCTCATATTTTGCCACATCGATCTCCTCTCGCCAACTTGATTCAATTTCTCTTCATTCGTGATTCGATCTACCCAGCGTCAGCATTCTTGTGAAACACCACATGACTAGATATAGCCAAAGGCCATTGCAAGGTAAGAGTGTTGTATTTTGTGTTTTGAGCCATGAAAATATTAATTGGTTATTAGCAATTTTAATGTAAAAAGAAATATTCATCTGAGACAATTTTATGTTAGGGGACAGTTTCATGTTAGGAGCAATGGAAAGGAGCAGACAAGTGTCAAATTAAGTCCTATATCTTTCTTCATGTTTAAAGCTTTTAACTTGGAATGATTTTGCCATAACATTCTTTTAAAACAATCCTGAAAGGAATGCTTTGTGCAAGAGACCTACCTATGGAAATTGTAGTTGAAGAACAGTGATTTGTTCGGTACTGAACACCATAGATTTTGTTTTTAGACATTGTGACCTAAATGCCGTACCTGCTGTAATACGAGGGCTGATCAATTAAGGCTGAGACCGATTTTTTTCACAGATGTTTATTACTCCATTTCAATGTTTACATGAATTTTTTCAAAGTAGTCCCCTCGTACTTCAGTGCACTTTTTATAGCGTCTCTGCCAGTCCTTGAACACATGCTGCAGACCATTCTTTCTCAGGTCTTTGAGAGTCGCCTCACTTTTCTTGAGCACTGCTTCAGAGTTCTCAAATCGAATATCCCTAAGCTGTGCCTTTAGTGATGGGAATAAAAAACAATCGTAAGGTGCAAGATCAGGGCTATGAGGTGGATGTGGTACACAAGTAATGTTGAATCAAGCCAGAAACTGCATGACTTGATTTGCGACGTGAGGCCGTGCATTGTCATGATGAAGTCGCCACCCAGTCCAAGAAAGCTCTGGTTGTTTCTTTGCAGTGTGCTTCCTCAGTGTAGCCAATACTGATGTGTAGTAGCAGTAGTATGAGGGGGAACTGCATGCTGGTAAATTATTCTATTACAGTAAAAAAATATGATCACCATCACTTTCCCTGCGGATGGAACAACTTTTGCCTTCTTTTTTTTGTGATTTGCACACTGTGTTGGCTTGTTTTCTTTCAGGATCATACTGATGCTTCAGCTTTTTGTAAGTTTCAGTGGCTGTATGGTTTAAATGAAAACAGAATTCGATTGCGCTGTACTGCTCCTCTCGCGTCACCTCCATTGTCTGATGTGCAAAATGCACGTAGCGTCTACAAAATAGAGCATTACTACCAACCTATTGATACAAGAGTGCTGCCGCCTACGGACATTATACGTAAAAACCCGCTCTTCCTCAAATGTTTATGTTACAGATAGGAAACTGTCACGGAAGCTGCAGGAAAAAATCAGTCTCATTCTTTGTTGATCAGCCTTCATACACTTCAGTGAACCTACTGGTGGATATTTGTAGAATTTTATCTTTGTTAATTATAAATATTTTTAGGGAAATATCCATTTTTCATCCCACATGGAACCTTACAGATTTGTTTACTTTCACAAGATTCTGCCTGTGAGGATGTATTTGGTTCTTTTCCACACAAGGCTGAAAATGATCCCTGAAAAATAATTTAAAACATGTGTTAAAGACCTGAATGTTTGATGTGAACCAAGAAATTTTGGAACACATCATATACACAGTCAAATCGCATTATTATGATCACTTGCTAGTATTCAGAGTACTCGCTGTTTGCAGCTCAGACAGATGTTAGCTTTGTTGGCAGTGACTCTGTTAAGTGCTGATAGATTTCCACGGGTATCTAGAGCCATGCTTTCTCTAGTTAGTTTCACAACTGTCGAAGGGTGTGTGGTGGAGGAGACAAGCAATGAATACTGTGATCGAGGTGGTCCAACAGTTGTTCCATTGGATTGAGATTGGGGCTGTTTGGGGGCCAGGGAAGAACTTTAAAGTCTTGATCATGCTCTTCCAGCCACGTGCAGACAATTCTAGTACTAAGGCAAGGCACTTTATCATACTGGAAGACCCCATCCTCCCGAGGAAAGACAATCATCATGTACAGGTGGGCGTGGTCGCCGAGGATGGATTCATAACCAAATTCGTTAAGAGTACTTTCCACACGGATGATGGGACCTAGAAAATACCACAAGATCATTCCCCACACCATTACACTGCCCCCACCACATTGTGTTCGTCTAGCAGTGGTTGCAGGATGTTGGTTGTAAGAAATAAATCGACCTTTTCAATACAATATGTGTAAATAATATTGCATCGGTCTTGGGACTAGTTTCAGCCACTTAGTAGCTGTCTTCAGACAAAATAAAAATTAATCACGTTATGTGATAACTAAAACATATGTATACAAGACAAAGACAATGTTGCAGGAATAATTATAACATTAAAAGACATATAATAACAAAAATTATGGTTGTGATCTTCTTGTCATAATATGATGTTTTAAAGTTGAGTTAGGACCTCAGGCAATGAAATAAATCTGGAAATGATAGCAAGAATTCGCAATGAATAAACAAACAGAAAATAAATTAAAAAGGAGAAAAATTATTTATGAGACTCGCCTCTGTAGTGAAATGTACAGTATAGTGGAACCTCGATATCTCGAATTACCTTGGGAGCTAAATTTTATTTCGAGTTATCAAAATGTTGAAATATAGAGAATACCGTTTTTGATCAGGTATAGCACATAATTGAGTCATATGTCTACGGGCTTATACTGAATACATTATTTTTAACAGTATTTAAAAATATACAAACTCTATTTTACGGTATCACTTGAATTACAACCCGTACTACAGAAACTTTCTAGAAGACAGGATACAGTACATACAGCAGTGAAACAGGAAACATACCTCCATTACATTAACTCCGTTGGAAACATCTGTTAGACTCTTATGTTTTTTTGTTTTTGTTTTTTTTTTCCCACTGTCAACCTTGTTTTCTTCCACATATTTTTCAACAACATTTATCGTTGTGAAAACACTATCACATACCTGCCAACTTTCCCGATTTAGGCGGGAGACTTCCGATTTTCGACATTTTTTCCCGCCTCCTGATCATTCTATTATTTCTCCCAATTTTAGCTTATTTTTTGGTGAACTTCAAACATTTGTTTTCAAATCCTGCCATTTCAGCTTTGTATGCAAGTGGCCGGAAGTCCTTCGCTCATTGGCCGCTTTCAAATGAAATGTCAATGTTTATTAATGAGAAATACACGCGAATGTACGATGTTTATTGAAACCAGTATATCGGGATGCGTATATCGATTGTCAATCTCCCGTTCTCGCATGCTGTGTGTTCGTTCACATCAGTCTAGTTGATTCTAGAGACTAGTCGCCAGATTTCGAGTCTTTTTGAGTAATTTATTGACAGAAAGTCGAAGATAGGGACTAGTGACTTTTCTAGAGATATTATGAGACATTTGGAGACAATTCTGGCAAATTTTAATTTATTACTTGAAAAAAAAAAATAACATTGCGCTCTGCATAATCGTGCGGGCACGTGATGCAATATATTAATCTATGCATTTGCTAAGTAATGGCATCTAAGTGCATGACTAATTTACTCGTGTGGAGCATGAGTTTATACTATTTTCGGAAGATTTATCAGAGACCAATCATCTCTCTCACATACTTCCTGTGAGGGAATAGAGATTGTAATTTTTAGCCTTGTAGCCTCGTATAGCAACAGTTGGGTTTTGAGACAAGTGTTATAATATACCATAGAAATCCAGCATTGCGCAAGACATGTAGAGTAAGCTCTTATTACCAATATTGTATCTCCTGACTCCTCCCGATTTTTCCTGATTTTCATATCTAAATCTCCCGGTTTTTGGTTTTGTAAAGTTGGCAGGTATGCTATCATTTACGTTCTGTATGTACGATCGAAGAATAGCCACTGCAGCTCCTACCTGTTTCACTGACATAACTGAAACGTATGTATACAAGACAAAGACAATGTTGCAGGAATAATTATATTAAAATACATATAATAACAAAAATTATGGTTACGATCTTCTTGTCATAATATAATATCTTTATGTGGAGTTAGGGCCTCGGTCAAAGTTAGGAGCTTCCATACAAGATACTTAGAGCATATTAACGCCCTGAAATATAACGGATTTTCAGCCACGGGACAGCACTAACCATAAGTTCACTAACATCAGCCAAGATATGAAAATTCTCAGTTAAGGAAAAAGGCCCCTTCCTCAATATTATGGAAAATTGTTTTATCGATTTGGAACAGTTTTGCAATCTTCTTTCTCAGTGAAATTTCAGAGAAATTAAACATTTTATTTGACCTTTTCATTCCTATCTTTAGTAATCATGTCTCAGATAAAAAGAATTATTTTATAATCTCTTCAAATTCCCCTCTCAGCAGCAGTCTCTTTCTTCCTGCATCCTTCAAACCGACCTTGGACACCCCTTCTCTCCCCCTTCCCTCCCCCTCCCCCCCTCTCCCTATCTGCTCACTTGTTTCCATTGCCTGCTTGCTACAACATGTCAGTGCTTGTTCCCTACCCACCCCTTTGTTTCCATGGCCTGCCTGCTTGTTTGTTTTTTCTACATCAGACATTACATATACTGTACATTTCACTATAGAGGTGAGTTTCATAAATCATTTTTCTCCTTTTTAATTTCTTTCTTTTTGTTTATTCATTCCTAATTTCCAGATTTATTTCATTGCCTGTGGTCATAACTCATGTTACACTCATCATATTATGACAAGAAGATCCAAACCATAATTTTTGTTATTACAGTAGAGTCTTGCTCAACCGACCTTCGCTTATCCGACAATTCGTGTTATCTGACATTGGTAGACATAATTTGAACTTTTGATGGAGACTAAATTTTGGGGACACCCGGTGTGGAGAGTGTGACCGTGGGACAAGCACTGACCTGACTGCTGGCGGTGGGACCAGCTTTTTTCCTCAAGGACAGGTGCGGCGAGTCTTCAGTCATTGTTCAGTGTAGTATTGGTTGGGTGCGGATGTTATAGTTTTCATATCCTTTATGGCGCGTAAATGGAAGAAAGTGATTGTTTCTATGGAAGACAAGTTGAGTGCGTTAAAGAGATGGGACAAAGGGAAAACTCTTCAAAAAGTGCCTTCAGATTATGGTGTTGGACGTGTTACAGTGAGAGACTGGAAAAAAAAAAAGAAGAAATTGAAAAGTGATGCTCTACCAGAGCAACAAGTGATGCACTGAAAATTAGAAAAACAGTGAAAAAAAGTGAGTACAAAAAAGTAAGTGGAGCACTATTTATTTGGTTCACTCAAAACCGGGAAATGGGCCAGCCAATATCTGGCCCCATTCTGCAAGAAAAGGCGGTGTATTTCCAGAAGGAGTTTAATGAAGGGGACGCTAATTTTACTGCCAGTGCTGGGTGATTTGATTGGTGGAAAAAATGGTATGGCATTAGGCAGCTTAATATCTGTAGAGAAAAACTGTCAGCTAAATCCAAAGAGGTTGTGAAATTTGAAAAGGAATTTCAAGAAATAACTCTTGCTGAAGGATTAACCGGTGATCAGATTTTTAATTGTGATGAGACTGGGCTAAATTTCAAGATGCTGCCATCAAAATCTCTCGCAGCTCAAGCAGAGACGTCTGTACCTGGCTACAAGCATAGTAAGGAAAGAGTTACTGTTCTTGCCTGTAGTAATACTACTGAGAACTTAAAAGCAAAATTGTTTATGATCAGTAAAGCATAGAAGCCTAGAACATGTAGAAACATTTCTGTTAATGCTCTTCCATTCATTACACGAATCAGAAGGCTGTCTGGATGTCTGCTGACATCTTTAAGGACTGATTTTTTACACAGTTTGTTCCAGATGTAGAAAAAATTCTAGCTTCAAACAATCTCCCTAGAAAAGCTCTTCTTCTACTAGACAATGCTCCATCACACTCAAATGAAGAGCAACTTAGAAGTGGTGACATCAAAGTCATGTTCCTCCCTCCTATTGTGACATCATTATGCCAACCAATGGACCAAGGTGTGCTGGAAACATTGAAGAGGAAATATCGGTGGAAACTCCTTTCATCCCTGATAGAGGAAATGGACAATAGCAACGACATGATAGAAAAGTTAAAACGAATCAACATGAAAGACATGGCATACTGGATAGCACAGTCTTGAGAAGAAGTTGAAACGACGGCATTAGCAAAGTCTTGGAACTTATTGTTGAGTGAGGTTGAACATCGAGAGGAGGTGGTACAAGAAAACATGGAAAATATTGTTCCCCTACTGAATTGCATTCCTGGCTGTGAGGGTGCTACGATTCAAGATGTAAGTAGTGTGTACAAAATCAGCTGTTTGAACTAACTGACCCTGATATTATTGATTTTGTGGATGCTAACGAAAATGAGAAAGATGAAGAAGAAGGAGGCATTGCAGAAAAAAAAGGAGAAAACGATGACTCACAGTGAAGGATTAAGTGCATTAGAAATGGCATTAACTTACGTTGAACAATAGCCGGAAGCAAGCGCAATGGTGGTGTTCATTTTTTGTCGATGGCAGGATCTCGCAGCAAGAAAACATGAATCGGCAGACAAGCAGACATTGTTGAAAAGTTTCGTTTCGTAAGACATTTGGAATGTTTTTGTTCATTACTGCATGTACTGTACAATTGAATTGATAATTCAGTAAATAAGACTACCGTAAAACATGTCATTGTATTAGTAATACAGTATGGCCTTCCTGTTTGTTTTAGTTAATTTTCAAAGTTATTCTGTATTATTGGACATTTTGGGTGATCCGACATACTCCAGGTCCTGTTTAGGTTGGATAATAGAGACTCTACTGTATATAATTATTCCTGCAACATTGTCTTTGTCTTGTATACATATGTTTTAGTTATCACATAATGTGTTTAATTTTTATTTTCGTTGAAGATTAGCAAGCACTAAGTGGCTGAAACTAGTCCCAAGACTGATGTAATATTATTTACTTGATATTTTGTATTGAAAAGGCAGACACTCTTGTCACTTTATTTCTTGTAATTGCACTTCAATACGAAAAAAAATGAAATTTATAGGTTATAAGGATGTTGGTTCTCTGAAGTTTCTCACCGGACATGCCGACATCCATCTGTTCTATGCAGCTGAATGTGCAAGTCTGAGAAGGCTACTCGTCGCCAGATAGCAGCAGTCCAGTCGCCATACTGTTGAGCAAATTTCATCGATGTACCTGTGTTAGCATGGTTGCAGTTAACCTCCATCTACTCAAGGCCTCATTCGCAGAAGGGTGCGTTGGACTGTTGCTGTAGAAATGTTTCTGGATGCCCCCTGGTTCCTTTGGACGGTGAGCTGTTCCACTGTAGCCTGTCAGTTGGTGTTCATGCACAGTTGTATTCGCTGTTCACCTTGGATAGCAGTGGTGCATTGAATTCTGTGGTTTCGACTTTATTCCCAATGGTGCCATGTGTCTACTTATGATACACCTTTAACACAGAGGCATGTGAACAGTTCATGAACGGTACTGTTTCTGAAATTTTTCTCCACCTGCCCCCTAGCCTGAAAACTAATGATCATCCATTTTTGTAACTCGGTTAAATTGCTTTCCTTACCCATGATAGTATGAAGTGCAATGGGTACAGCCAGGCTGTCGGTCACATTATACACCAGGTTCACCAGCCTACGTCACAAGGCATACGTCATGGGGTCTGCATTGCAGATGTTACTTCTAGCAGGTGATCATAATAATGTGATTTGACTATGTGTATAGACCAGTATGTTCTGGAAATAATTTGAACAAAGATTCTTTCTTTCTTTAGTTGGGGCGAGAAGTCCTGGATGAAGCCGCAAAAGTGATTGGTATTGGGGTCACCACTGATGAAATTGATAGAGTAGTGCATGAAGCTTGCATCGAAAGGGAGTGTTATCCATCGCCTCTCAATTACTACCAGTTTCCTCGTTCGTGTTGTACATCTGTGAATGAGGTTATCTGTCATGGTATACCAGATCAACGGCCCTTGGCTGATGGAGATATCTGTAACGGTAAGTGTAAATAAGTTACTTGTATTTTCTTAATTACTCAGGTTCCGTAAAGAAAATATATTTCCTTCCTCTTTTGAAAAGTTTGTGTCAGTCACAAAAATTTAGATGTTGTTTGAAAAGACTTCTCTTTAATGATAGTTTCCTTTTTTAATTTTAATGTAAACTGATATCAATGGAATATAGAATAATATGCTTTGCACTAGAGGTCATGATTTCTTGAATGTACCGTAGATTGGGGTTAACACCGATATAGATAGGTAACACCGATCGTTTGTGTTATTTTTCAAAAATGGAATTCTACTGAACACCCCTAGTTTTTGTCTGGCCCAAGCTTAGGAATTCTACAAAGGTAAAGTACTCGCCGACAACAATGAATATAATACCAATATAAATGGTCTGTTATTGGACATTATAAATTTTCCAGCTAACTCATTCCTGGTTGCCAGCGTTTCACCCCAGTGTGCTAAGTTGGGCTCATCAGTTGGTAAATAGCACACCCACCAAGACACATGGCTAGTGCACATTGTGGAGGCCACTGCGTAGGCTACTTGTAGCCACTGGCAGTGCCAATGCACTATGAGAGACTTTGTCTCATTACCAAAAATTGATGCTTGCCTGGCCATTAGATGATAATTATAGATGTTGATTCCCATAGAGAAGCTGAAATATTTGTCCCGAATGAGTAAATTTGTAATACCAATATAAATGGTCCGTTATTGGACATTATAAATTTTCCAGCTAACACATTCCTGGTGGCCCAACTTAGCACACGGGGGCGAAACGCTGGCAACCAGGAATGAGTTAGCTGGAAATTTTATAATGTCCAATAACGGACCATTTATGTTGGTATTATAAATTTACTCATCCAGGACAAATATTTCAGCTTCCCTATGGGAATCAACATCTATATCAACAATGAATATACCGACCGCTGCATTCATAATTATTTAATGAAAATAAGAAATCCAATAATGAAAAACAGAAATCTGTGTTAGTAAAGTTACCAGAATAACTTCATTTGCACAGCAAGACTTTTTGCATTCGGAAGGTAAGTGATGTTAAAAATGTGATTTAGGATCACTCATGACGTGTAAAATCAATTTAGTTGTGGTTTTCAGTTAATATAAACATTGAATATTTACATAACTATAACATTTTGTAATATTATAGGGTAACACCGCTCATGGGAAGAGTTTGTATGAAGTTGACTGGGCAATAAATGCTTATATTTGCTGGTGATTTTGTAATAGTTAGATTTCCATTTCAAAAGGCAGTTCGATATTTAATAGGAAAAATTGAAGGAGGTCTCAGAGGATTAGAGTATGAAGTCAGTTTTATGAGGAAAGTATTAAAGAATGGTATGATAACTTTTGTTTCTCCAGACAATCCTGATATTGCAGAAGTGGAAAAGGACAAATGGTGAGGAAAGTGACTAATGCCC
The DNA here is from genome assembly GCF_040414725.1 of Anabrus simplex. NCBI lineage: Eukaryota > Metazoa > Arthropoda > Insecta > Orthoptera > Tettigoniidae > Anabrus > Anabrus simplex. Next base: position 960,613,095 of record NC_090266.1, on the reverse strand, counting down.
GAGTGCACCAAGCTCGGTATTTATCAGCCTTTACGAAACCATGGTAAAACTTTTACCGTGGTATTGCTGTAAAAGCAGTGCACCATTACTATCGCCCGGTTTCGTTACCGCGGTTTCTTGACGCTCGATTTTCTCGCTATTATTCCCCTCGGAAGACATTCAAAGTAGTATTCAGGAAGCAGTGATCATTTCGATAGTCACTTGTCTTTAGTTTATCCAGCCGGCAGTGATCGTTTCGACAGTCACTTGTCCATCGTGTTTACATTTTGTGACAGCGCAATCAAGTTATCAGCTCCTTAAAATGGAAAATAAAGTAATGAAACGCCCTAGAAATCCTAATTTCAGTCCTCACGAAAATTTCGTCCTGTTGGATTTGGCTGAAAAATATAAGGCAGTCATTGAAAATAAAAAGACGGATGGCGTGACGTTAAAAGAAAAGGATAAAACTTGGTTAAGGATCAGTCAAGAATTTAGTTGTGTGCCAGGTAAGTAAATATAAAAAGCAATTTAATAGACTTTATCTGCCCCTGGGAGGGAAAGTACACTATGCCGCTAGAGAAATATTTGTGAGGAGAGTTTCTTTAGTAGTTGCGTTTTTGCATTGAAGTTCTATTGCAATTATTTTGTGGGTAGCTAGGTTTGTGTACATTTGCCAGTGTGAAAATTTAATGCCATAGTATTTTTTTAAATTCCTGAAAATGAGCGGAAGTGGATTTATAATGTTCTATACCTCTGAAAAAGTAACTTAGAAGTGACTTGATGAGTATTACTTTCAAAAATAAAGCTTTCATTCATATCTGTTAGCTCCATCTTCATTTTCGTTGTTACCCCTTTTTCAGCCTAATGGCGATGGTAGTAATAATAATATATGTAGGCATTAAAATTAACTTAGCAAGAATGTGAATTTTATCTGTATAAGAAATACAGAGTGTAGTGAGATACACGACTTTACATACTCTTGCTACCGTTTTATTCAGTATAAGTTTGCATGTCAGAGAACTGGCTTTTGATTTAAACTACCTGCTCCTAGAATGTGAAATCTGTGGGCGAACGAATAAAATGCATTTCGGTATCATTACTTTTTATGTTGGGCATACCAGTAATATGAACAGAATATTTCCTACCTTTCTGTTCCCTTATTTTTTTATGGTAATGCATCCTGCAGAATCATGGTGATTTCATTGCTCTGTACTTTACATTCTGACCCATTTTATCTGTGTAAGATTTCCTGGCTACATAGCTTGCATTGGGCTTGTTACTTACCCACTGACTTGGATTCAGGACACGTTTCCTTCCGTGCTGACTGATTGCTGTTGTGATTGTATGTAATCTTTCCAGGTGTGGCTTCATTGCCTGCTGTACTATTCACAACCTAACGGGATTACCCAAAATACTGTCAGCAGTGCGACTGGTCTGTGTAGGGACCAGTATCTGACTCCATTCTGGAACTCTTCGTAAAGAAAAGCCTCATAATTTTTATCATTTTCAGTCATGAGGTTCACTGCAGCTTAATAGTAAATAATCATTCAATATCTTGCTCTCTGAAGTGGAACACAAAGGCTGCTTTGATATTGCATGCTACTGTGGTGTAATGAAGCACAAGATTGGTTAGTGTTATAATCTACTGAAGTAATTTTGCTTCGTATGTCAGTATGCTCAGATGTGGTTATGGGTGATGTATGTGTAACTCCAACAAATGGTAAGCTCTGTATGAGTACTTGTTCTGCTATAATAAATTTACAAAAACTAATGGGGATCTGCTGATCACACAAATGGAGAAATTTATACTGTAAATTCTTATAGATTTCACCATGGTAAGATTGCATTGACCTCATGCCAGTTTGACCTTATTGCTTACCTGGACAAGTGTTATGATTTCTATTGTCAAAAATATCCTTAATAACTTTTTTCCTCCAGAGAGCACATCCTCATCATTTCAGTTTCTCCAAAGAATTCAATAACTTCATGCTATTAGAACACTGCAGCAAACTGCTGAACAGTCCGAAAGACTCTGCATAACAGCTGTCACACGGTGCTCAATGAGCCATCAACGATGCAGGTTATGTGGGAACCATAAAGCATTTTTAGGACTACATGCCACTAGAAAGGGCAGAATGTGTAGGTTAGCAGCATATGTAGTCACGCAGAAAAAGAATGAATGCATAGTACTGTATTCTTTGTAAATTATGAGTTTCATGTTCTGTATTGATGGTATGTATATTGTATAGGCCTAAATATAATATTGAAGGATGTTCCTCCTAATAAATACAATTTCAGATTAGTACACATTTTATTACATGGTTCTAGTTTCAGCCCTACATTTTGGGCCATCTTCAGCCATATAACTGTAAGATATCCTAAAAACTAATTAGCTTATGCATAGAATTATTTCTGAAAGTAATATACACTTAAAATCTTGTCACTTTGTTACACTAGTGCATGATGAAAAGAGTCTGTACTTATGTTGTTAACATTAAAATGGCATATAGCCTACTTCAGTATTTTTTGTCAGTTTGTTACATTGATGAATCTGTGCTTATATTGATAACATTAAAATAGTTTGCACATGCTTCAATTCTTCCAATGCAGGTCACTTATGGTGTTGAGCTCGATGTTGATATTGTGTAATTCATGTTGTTGATATGTTAGACAGAAACTGTTAACTAAAATGAACTTGTATTGATTAGGAGGATCATCCTGCAATGTTATATTTATGGCATTCTGTGTTTGTTGAAATTATATTTTATTAAAGTAATTTTAAATTGTTATTAAAGTATAATTCAGCTCCCAAATAGATACAAATACTCTGGATACCCATAACAAATATTATACTTATAGGTTCACTTGTTTCTGAGAAAAGTGTACCCATGAGGATCTTATACAGTACTATGTGCTCAGTATTTTACTGAACAACAACTGTACAGACCTGAAGATTGTAATTGCACATACAGTAGTGTACTTTGCCTCTGGGGTTCAGGCATTTGTATATATGTTTTATTATCCTGTTGCAACATGTTCTATTATATTTTTCTGTACATATTATTCAGGTACCACACCTAGGTCACATACTAACTTAAAAGGTGTGTATGAAAACCTTAAAAGAAGGGCTATAAGAGCCTCTGCCGATGAAAAGGTAGAAATGTACAAGACAGGGGGTGGACCTAGCGTACCGTCGAAAGTGCAGGATATTGACAAAAGGGTGCTTGGGATTATTGAGGAAAGCAGTGTGTGTATTCCAAGCACCCATGACTCGGATGCGGGTTATGCAGAAAACAAAGGTAGGCCTAAATAGGATACTTATATGGTAGTAAACTCGTGTATATATATATATATATATATATATATATATCTTGCTTGTAAATTTAATTTAACAATAGCATATAGTAGATCATTTTAAAATAATAAACTGTAATATAACTTCCAGAACCTGATGACAGTCTGAAAAGACATCCCAGTACTTCCAACCCTCTGGACACACTACGAGATATTGCTAATGTGAGTACGGTATGTTAATATGTTCACCATATATCACAATGCACAAAACTACACACAAGTAACTGCAGACCACAGAAGTACAGACTGTGTTTATGTAATAATATATGAGCCATATATATATATATATATAGATATAATTATTCTGTTTTAGGGGGACTTTGGTGTTGACAATGGTGGTGGTGATGATGATGATGATGATGATGATGATGATGAGGGTGACAACTTAGGCCAGTGTTCTCATGATTATGGGCAAACTCCACTACATACACCAACAAGACCTTCAAGTGGTATAGGCCTAAAGGTGAAATATTTTCTGTTTTAATTTAGTTTTAGAAAAACTTCACTGCACTGCACTGGAGGTAGAGTTTAGATAGTGAAAATAAATTTAAAAATCACCAATATTTATAACACCGAGGCCAAACAATTAAATATTCTTTTTCAATTTACATGGCACTGTATTTTTTCTCTCTTCACTAAAAGAATGGGTGTATATTTTTCTTTGCAGCACCAATCGAGGAAGACACACGGAGGTACAAAAAAGAGGAAGCTGACAGCAACGGAGTCCATATCAAGTGCTGCAGAAGTGCAGCAAGAGGCACTTCTGTTGGACATGGCGCTGAAGAAAGAAAAACATAAGGAGGAATTAGAAATTTTTAAATTAAAAAAAGGAATTATTAAAAGAAAAAATTGCCTACTGGAAAGGAAAAATGCTGAACCATTGTAAAAGAAATGTTTTAAAATAAAATCTCACCTTCAGTTTGTTTGAATTTAAGTAAAATGTCTGTTAATTACAGCACGTCTGGTAACTTGTCCTGGATTATCATCATTCCTGAGATGCAGATGCACAGCAGGTATTGGTAAATTGCCTTCTTCTTCTTCTTGATCAAGTAATTGAAGATTAATTTCAGGGTCATTGGGAAGATCTATTTCTCGAGCTGCAATGGCAATGTTGCGCAGCACAGCCATGGCAACAATAATGTTCGACATGTTTTTAATGTTGCATTGAAGTCCTAAAGACATGGAAGGGAACCACCTTTTCCACACACCATATTGTCTCTCGACAACATTCTGCCCCCGTTTTGCCGGGCAGCCCAGCCGGTAAGCAGAAGTCCCAGAGGCGGAACGTTCGCTTACAGGCAACGCTAAATTATAGAGGACAGGGACAACCTAAGGACTGACGACAAATGAAAACACTAAAAAGAAATGGGTTTTAACATTTATTAAAAGGAAATTATTAACACTTTCCAAATTCCATTAATATTTTCAAAATCTTGAAATAAAAATATTTAGCTCTTCCCTGCTGGAATTCACCCACAGTTCTTCATTAAATTGCGTTCTGCAAAGATACGAAACTGAGTCTTAATAAATCGTATTAGGAAATTAATTAACTTATTATCTGAGAAAATCCTATCTCAAAATATCAAAAATCTGATTTTTAAAAATTATTATTTAAATTAACAATACTCTGCGATTTATCTTGCCGTGAGTCAAATTTTTACCTCACATGGAAAATCAAATAATCATTTCTATTAATTAAATATTATTCTAATTAATTACTTATGCTTGAAATTATTTAATTAAATTATTTTGAAGTCCAATATTCAACTCATTAGATTTTTACTCTTATGTCAATTGACCTAGTGTTGTGCACAACTCACAATAAAGACTTAAAATTCTCGCATTGTAAAGTTAAACATTTTACATTTTGTGAGCTTAGTTCATTGACACGATCCTTGCTTAAGTATTTTCCCTCGAAACAAAGATCCTAATCTATCTTATTCCGTCATAAAATTACTTAAAGGTTTATAATTGAGCCAAATATGCTCGCCATAAAACAACAACAACAAAAAAAATCGAAAACTTTACGCGCTCAGCGTACACATATCATGACGAAATATAACCATGAAAATCACATTTACAAACAAAATCAGTCATTCATCCATCTCACATTCAAGCTTTGGTCCACGCTTATATTATCAAATAGATTTATCGAACCCTATCTCTTGATTTTTAATTTTAAATTTTATTTGAAATATGAGAGTTTCTCCCGATGACAATATCAGACAAGGGCTACCATTACGATCGACTGAAGTGTGATTGTAACAGGATTATCACTTTTTCAATGAAATAGATTCCACAACGATGTTCCAGGATAATTTTACAGTAGAAATCATCACTAAAAATTCCATAGAATTGCCTACATTCATAGATAAACAAGCATTCGCGCATACGGTCTATGAGTCACGACTACGTTATTTTTAATCTCCTATTATCTCAAATTATCGATCAATATGTGTTGCATAAGAAGAAATTATGTTCAAAGACACACACTCTTCCTTAACTGACTCACGTAATGGACACACAAATAAAATCCTATCTTAAGATCCATTTACGAGTCTCAAAAATACCAATAACAGTAAATGCAAAATTTGTGGACATTCAAGCCACGACCAATATTCCAGGCCAACATCTACTTCAATATAGCACACATTAATCATTTATAAGCACAGTAATAATTACACTCATGACCTTTAAACATTCTATTAAACCGTAATAATGTCAATTATTATTATTATTATTATTATTATTATTATTATTATTATTATACGCGGGCGGTCGCGTCATCGTAGGCTATGGTTTAATGAAATCATAGATGACTCTATCCTATCTCGAATCTATGATAAACCACAAAACATCAAGGAAAAATCCTAAATTCACAGAACACGTCGATATTCTGTCCCAAATAATTAAAAAATTATTCCATCATTATTTTATAAATTAATAAATGTTATCGCGTGGGTCAAATATTTTTAACACTTTCCTCGACTTATCATGGGACAGTGAGAACATGTCACGAAGCACTCACTCAAATAGAACAAATTATAGGTCCCAAATACACTCTCACACACATATCAAATCTACCAGCACCAGTGAAAGTAATAATAATAATAATGCTATTTGCTTTACGTCCCACTAACTACTTTTTAAGGTTTTCGGAGACGCCGAGGTGCCGGAATTTAGTCCCGCAGGAGTTCTTTTACGTGCCAGTAAATCTACCGACACGGGGCTGTCGTATTTGAGCACCTTCAAATACCACCGGACTGAGCCAGGATCGAACCTGCCAAGTTGGACCAGTGAAAGAAGAGTGAAATTCCTAACTACAAAGACGATTAGAAATGATCTCAGATATTCAAGCAAGGACTACGTCTACATAATTATTACAACAGAAAATAGAGAAAAGTATAATTTAAAATCTTAGCTGTAGTAGACTTGGCTTCTGGACTCGGTTGATGATCAGTGAATATTTAACCAAACTCCATCTCCGATATTATTCTCCCCTGGGCTGAATTATGCCTCACATTTTAGTTACACATGGCTGCAGCAGGCGAGGACTTAGGACAATTACAAACTCCGTCGTGATGCTGAAGTTCCATTCTTCCGAAATAGTTCAGGACTGCTAGGGATCTTCCGTCTTCTGGTGAAAGCTGAAACTAAAAGGTCTGTTTTAGAAGTAGTTCCCAACACACACTCGATTCTCCAAGCTGGCACAGTTTTTACATACTTTAAATTTTCCCTCAGATTTATAAAATTAAGGAAATCTGAACTGCTGCGTTTCCAATATTTCCGTATCTCAAAATTTCCTCAGAAGCAGAAAAAAATATCGTCTTTCATCAAATGAATGCTTGTAATGTTCGTCGGATACGCCGTCTCCAATAACACATGTGCTCAAAGCAATTATTCCCGTAGACAACTGAAGACACTCAAAAGAGCAAAAGCAAAAGAGGAAGATTCCCCCAGATACATGGGTATTTATTTCTTCAAGACGTAGGTGTGTTTGTTAATTGAATTTTATTGGCTGAGATTTAGCGATCGGGCTAACCTTGCGATCCAATTGGTTAAATATCATGATGTCAAAATCTCAAAGTATTGATCGCTTTTAGTCTGGTAGAGTTAATGTCCACGTGCTACTCATCTGGTGTCTTCAACAAGGCACAAAAAAAAACCCCAGGCTCGCTTACACGGCAGGGGGAAAACCTGTTTCACTGCGGGCTAGCAGACAGTGCAGAGTTGAAATCTCCTTCCTGGATGATAATTTTATGCATTGTTCCACCCCAGTAATAAAATATTCTTTCCATACAAACCAATAACCAATTTTCAAGGGTGCAATTCCTTGTGGCAATATGGGCTCTGTTATATCGTTGTTCTGCTGGGGAGGTGGGATTCTGAACAGGTTTAAGGAGGAAGGACTTACATGGGTAACCTCCATCACCCAAAAGATAGCCATTAGCTATTTCTCTCGTCTCGAGACGCGCTCTCAGCCGAGAATTGTGAAATATTGTGCTGTCATGAGTCGACCCTGGCCATCTTGCTACAATATCTCGTATCATGAGGTTCGAATCGCTCACAGTTTGCACGTTTAGCGAGAAATAACCTTTCCTATTTCTAAATACCTCCCCATTTTCACCTCCGGGAGACTCTATTCGCACATGAGTGCAGTCCAGCGCACCCAACACACCAGGGAATCCAGCTATTGTATGAAACCCTTCCATAACCTCCCTTTGTTCCCGCTGCGTAAGTGGAAGTTGAATGAACTGTGGCGTTAACGACGCAAGTAGATCAGAAACCTTGTGTATTATGCAGCATACAGTTGTTCTGTCAACATCACAGACGTCACCGATCACTCCTTGAAATGTTCCAGTTGCATAGAACCGCAGCGCTAATAAAAGGCGATTTCTAGGCGATATAGGACAGTTTCTCCCAGTCGGTAATTCCAATTGTTCACCAATTAAATCTAAAATATAATTCACAGTTTCCTTACGCAATCTAAATCTTCTCTGGAACGAAACATCGCTTAATTCTTCAAATAAATCGCGTCTCTCTTCTATAATTCTCCCTTCATTTCTTTCAAACTGATTAAGATACTGGAGATATAACCTATAGTTGTTAAGCTCCATCTTGGAATCTTTAACCACAGAGCACAAATACAACTTTACCGCGGTTTTCTTAGTTAACCGCTCGCTCACGGACGGTAAACATTATACCGCGGTAAAATGTCGGTAAACTCGAAACCGAGCTTGGTGCAACAGAAATACGACTTCACCCTGGTAAAATTGTGCAGTTTACCGCGGTATTCTCTTTACCGAGGTTGGTGCACTCGGGCATAAGATATCTTGCTCTTGTGGAAGGTTTCCTTCACAAATACAAAAAGAAATCAGCTTGAATAGTGAGCATCTCAATAGCAATTGTCAATTATTTATATCCAGAATTCGAAAACTTGTTTAATTTATGTAATGTTATTCCTATAGATGTAAGGAGATTATGATTGTAATCCGTTGATTTATTATGGTTATTAGTTATGTTTTCTCTATTAGACTGTCATTATGTTCTTAATTAATTAAATTTTTCTACTGCATCCCATCTGGAGCCATCAGTAATACTTTCAAAAATTAAAATATCGATCGGTATAACCCCAATGATGGTGTTATACTGTTCAGAATGCAAAACAGGTATATACTGTTCAGAATGCAAAACAGGTATATGATCAGTATTATCCCATACCATGGGGTATACCCCATACCATGGGGTACCACCCATCATAAAACATACTTTTCATCTATTTTATGGAAAGCTGAAAGAAATTCATTGCCAAAATAATGGCAAGTTATATTTAAACATAATTTAATTTTTGCAGTTCAATATTACAATACCTGGGAAAGTAAAAACCCAAGTAAATTGATCAGTATTTTACCACATTACGGTACCATACGGTACATTTTCACTTGTAGTGCCCAATATAACTCAATGTATCAGAAGGCCAAAGTGAAATATGAGAAGAATTGTGAACCAGCTGTTAATTTTTACAAACTTATTGGGCCTACTGCTTCACAATTCTATTTCAGAAGTTGAGTATGTAAGACACAGGAGCTGTTGGAACACAATGGCTATTATGCCTGAGAAACATTTTGTTGGAAGTTGAATTTTTTGTGCTTCCTAGTAAGCTTCTTGAACATTAACTTTTTCCTTTCACTTTAACCACTTACGTTGATACCCTTATGAGGTGTTTCTACTGAGAGAAGGTGAAAGAGAGGTATAAAGGACTGTGTTTAGATTGGCTGCAGAGAGACCATTATTCATAAGCCATGAGAGGATAAGCTAAATAATGTTCAAGCAGTGGTCCGTCCTAGATTTCTGTTGTAACTTCCTACAACTTTAAATTTAATAGGTCCATTGTTAAATGCCATTTTTAACTTGGCTACAGTAGCCTGAAAAATATAATTTTGCTGGGCTGTACACAGACATTATTTCCCCCTTTACTATAACATAAACTTATTAAAGAAAAACCAAAATGTGAAATTTGAGATTGGGTGCTATTGTAATGCAATTGCAGAAATTAATAAACAAATAATCAATTTTGTATTAGTGATGGGACATTTGATTCATTTTACTGAATCGATTCATTTGATTCCGTTCACGTTACTGAATTGATACAGTGATCCGATTCATGGCTCATTGGTCACCGCTCCTACTGCATCTGTGTAGTATGTGCTGGTAAGACAGCAGCAACAGCATTCAGTGCTCGCAGCTGCCATCTGGTCTTCATACTATGAACTCCTTTCTTAGAAAAAATGCTAGTTGCTCTAATACATCGAAGGTTTCCGCCGACGCAGGGTGGGAAAGGTTAGGATTAGGAAGGTAGCAGCCATGACCTGAATTAAGGTACAGTCCCAGCATTTCCTGGTGTGAAAATGGGGAAACTACGGAAAAACCATCTTAACGGCTACCGACGGTGGGATTCGAACCCACCATCCCCCGAATGCAAGCACATAGCCACGCGATATTAACCGCACGACAACTCGCTCAGTCATTAAAAAAAAAAGTATTTTTCTATCAGCTGAGGATTTTTTTAATAGTCATATTTTGTATAGGCTACCCGAGATGTACAGTAGCCCACTGGTTTTCTGATTCAACATACTGTTATTGCGTCTGTCCACATATGATTGAAGTCTTGTGCAACGATGTGACATATGAACTGAGAGAAAACTGAGCCGTTCTTCCCAATATAAAACAGGTACTTTTGAGTGGTCATGAGCATGACTCATAGTCATAGGGCAGGCTAGAGTCGAGTTTAATTGTCAAATGTCAACTAAGTTATAATACTAAGATTCATTAAACTAATAAATAGTATAACCTAATAGCCTACCTACTTACTAGCTACTTCAGAATTATGTTGTGACTACCTTTTTAACACTGCAAATAAATCCATCTATTATTTAAACCTCCCTGTAAGAAGAGGACAGTGAATGCAAATGGGTATTATTTTCAAATGAGCTGAGCTCGAGAGTCCATTATGGCATACGTTTCTTTCAGTATAGCATGGCTCACTGTATGTCTCGCTGCAGTGAGCCGATAAGGAGCCGTGTGTATCTTGTGTCTCACTGAGCCGCGCTCGTTCACGATTCTTTCGATGTGCCATGATTCACTGTCTCGCTGCAGCGGAAGCTCGGCTCCCCGTCAATGTCCAGCGAGTGCGCCACTCAGCACTGTCCGCTGGGAGTAAGCTGAATCGTGCCGTGAGCTCGCCGTTCCTGTGAATCGATTCACTCGGACACTTGAATGAATCGATACACTGCTTCGAATCATACATTCAGTAGCCAACACTACTTTGTATCAGATTCATTAAACTAATAAATAGTATAACCTAATAGCCTACCTACTTACTAGCTACTTCAGAATTATGTTGTGACTACCTTTTTAACACTGCAAATAAATCTTCCCCCAAGGTGATGATCATGTGCTGGCGAGAATCCAAATTTGTTTTCCACTCTTACCAGACAGACACCTGTTAACTCTCAGAAAATAAATCTAGGTAGCATGCCAAAAGAAGATATTACTATTAGCTTAAATATGAATTTAATAGCAATGAATACAAATATTAATTTACAAACTCCACAATTACACATATATTACAACATTTCTTCTTCACAACTTCCATCAGTATCCTATGAAATAGTGTTGGCTACTGAGTGTATGATTCGATGCAGTGTATCCATTCATTCAAGTGTCCGAGTGAATCGATTCACAGGAACGGCGAGCTCATGGCACACGATTCAGCTGACTCATAGCAGACAGTGCTGAGTGGTGCAATCACGGATCAGTGAGACACAACACACACGGTTCATTATCGGTACATGGGACATTGGCAGGGAGCTGAACTTGCGCTGCAGCGAGACAAACAGATCCATGGCACACTGAAAGAATCGTACGCTATAACAGACCCCCGTTCCCAGCTCATTTCAAAATAATACCCACTTGCATTCACTGTCCTCTTCTTATAGGGAGATTTAAATAATAGATGGACTTATTTGCATTGTTAAAAAGGTAGTCAGAACATTATTCCAAAGTACCTAGCTAGTATATAGGCAGGCTGTTTGGTTATTCTATTTATTAGTTTAATGAATCAGTATTTTAAATTAGTTGACATTCGACAATTAATTCAACTCTATTTTCAAAGATGACCGAGCAAGTTGGCGATACGGTTAGGGTTGCATAGCTATGAGTTTGCATTCAGGGGATGGTGGGTTCGAATCCTACCGGCAGCAGCCGTTACAATGGTTTTCTGTGGTTTCTCATTTTCACACCAGGTAAATGTTGGAGCTGTACTTCAATTAAGGCCGCAGCCGCTTCCTTTCCTCTCCTATCCCATCGCTGCCATAAGATCTGTCTGTGTCGGTGCGATGTAAAACAACTTACTTGATTTATATTTCATATGTAGGCTACTTATTGTGAACAGAGTTATTTGAGTTATGTCAGTTATTATTATTATTATTATTATTATTATTATTATTATTATTATTATTATTATTATTATTAACTACGTAAGTCTTGTACTGTAATATAACAAGAAGGTATAGTATTGGACAAGTACCTATTTTTTCCTGCATTTCATTTTTTAACTTATTTTTTGTATTATGTACTTACCGTGAATACAGTGAAATGTCCATGTTGTTTGAAATCATTGAAGACTAAGCAAACAATTGATAGGGAGTCATCTGGGCGACAGCTCTAAATGTAGAACATTCATGATTGTGTGTACAGATATTACTTCATCTGATTCTATATACTTATTTAATGGAGTTGTCACTGTGGGGGAAAGGCTTTGTAACATCAAAACTTGATGTGAAAAGGTGGATGCAGCTGAAAGGTAGATGACGCATAGGCAAGCAGTTCATAGAATGAAGACTAGATGGTAGCAGCAAGCATTGAATGTTGTTGCTGCTCTCTTTTCAGTACACACAACACAGATGCAATAGAAACGGTGACTCTAATGTGCCGTGAATCGGATCACTGTATCGATTCAGTAACGTGAACGGAATCAAATGAAATGATTCAGTAAAACGAATTGGATATCCTGTCACTACTATGAAAATAACCATCACATATTCAGACGCTATATACATAAGTAAACTCGCATCCTTCTGATTGAGATATATAGTATATACCTCTAATTACATTCCTTATGGCACTCTCACATCACACATATTAATACACTTGAAATCTAGCTTATGTGGACTAGGTACCACCACCTGCCTCAATGTCTGATAACACCAATTTACTTGGTATGATCCCTAACCTTAAATTGTCATACGTATTCTTCCCTCTTGCATCCAGTATCCCATAGCTCACCACCAGCATCTATTGAAGTTGATCAGTTGATTGCTCCCAGCTGCCAAATATCAGAATTCACATTTCGTTGGGCTGTACTAACCCACATGGCCACACTGCACAGCCGAAGTTGTAGCTTTCAATCTGGTAACCAACTTCTCATAATATCAGAATAAATGTCTCTGAATTGTAACTTTAGAATAACCTCTTCCGATTGAGTTCACCTAACAAGGAAACTGTACTGTCATATTGAAAACGACAATGACATTTCGCGGAGACCATGAGGAGACCCATAAAATAGGGATGACATAAATTTAACTGACATTTCGAACTGGAATGTTTAGAAATCTTAATACAAAATCTGTGTGATAATGCAGCTTACTGGACAACCCTTGCTTCTTGCTGGCTCGTGCGGCGCACAGTGGAGTAGAGTTGCAGTTCAATCAATCAATCAATCCTGATCTGCATTTAGGGCAGTTGCGTAGGTGATAGATTCCCTGTCTGTTGTTTTCCTAGCCTTTTCTTAAATGATTTCAAAGAAATTGGAAATTTATTGAACATCTCCCTTGGTAAGTTATTCCAATTCCTAACTCCCCTCCCTATAAATGAATATTTGCCCCAATTTGTCCTCTTGAATTCCAACTTTATCTTCATATTGTGATCTTTCCTACTTTTAAAGACACCACTCAAACTTATTCGTCTACTGATATCATTCCATGCCATCTTTCTGCTAACAGCTCAGAACATACCACTTATGATATAGATGTTGATTCCCATAGGAACCTGAAATATTTGTCCCGAATGAGTAAATTCATAATACGAATATAAATGGTCCGTTATTGGACATTACAAATTTTCCATTTAAATCATTCCTGGTTGCCAGCGTTTCGCCCCCGTGTGCTAAGTTGGGCTCATCAGTTGGTACTTAGCACACCTACCAAGACGCATGCCTAGTGCATTCCGTGGACAAATATTTCAGGTTCCCTATGGGAATCAACATCTATATCATCTGATGGCCAAGCAGGCATTAATTTTTGGTCATCATCATCATCCTAAACCATCTCCAGTTTCCCGGGTGTGGTATATGAGCCTCCTCCATCTCATCCTGTCCTTGTACCATTCTTCCTCCACCAACTTGTCCCAATCATGACCTCTCAGCATTACATCGCTCTTAACTAAATCTATCCATTTCCTTCGTGGCCTTCCCACGGGTCGTCTTCCTTCTACCTTTCTGTCAAATTCCTTCCTTGCAGTTCTGTTTACTGGCATCCTCTTCATGTGACCAAACCACTTCAGTCTTGATATCTGAATCTTATTTAGGAGAGAATTGTCTATTCCTACTTCTTCTCTAATTTTCTCATTCCTAATCTTGTCTTTCCTGGTTTTCTGGATCATAGTGCGTAGGAATTTCATTTCAGCTGCCTGAAGTTTGGAATTATCTCTATTGGTCAGTGTTGTGGTTTCGAGACTGTATGTAAGAATTGGTGTATAATAGGACTTGTACAATGTCATTTTTGTTTTCATGGGTATTAGCTCATCCCACAGCAGGTGTCTTACCTGGTGGTAGAATTGTGTTGCCTTATTGATTCGATTGTTCACCTCATGTTTTGCTAGGTTGTCATTTGATATAACGCTACCAAAGTATTTGAAAACTGGAACGCTGCCCAGTTGAGCTTCATTTAACATGACTATTGGTTCTGCTCCTTCCCCATACACTATCATCACCACCGTCTTGGTCTTGCTGATGTTTAAACCATATTTCTTAAACTCCTCATTCCAGCTTTGTATTCTCTCTCCCAATTCATCTTCTGAGTCACTCCAGATCGCAACATCATCTGCAAATGTGAAGGCTTTGATATCTCCATGTTCTTTCCTTTTAATAGATTTCAATACTACATCCATTACAATAATAAATAGAAGTGGTGACAATGAGCTGCCCTGCTTTTTGGTAATGAGACAAAATCTCTCATAGTGCATTAGCATTGCCGGTGGCTCCAAGTAGCCTACACAGTGGCCTCCACGGTATGCACTAGCCATGCATCTTGGTGGGTGTGCTAAGTACCAACTGATGAGCCCAACTTAGCACACGGAGGCAAAACGCTGGCAACCAGGAATGAATTAGCTGGATGTTCATTAATGGACCATTTATATTGGTATTACATAGCACTTATTCGAGCAGCTCGTCTTCTTTCTCCCAATTCTTCCCAGCCCAAACTTTGCAACATTTTTGTAATGCTACTCTTTTGTCGGAAATCAGCAATAACAAATCGAGCTGCTTTTCTTTGGATTTTTTCCAGTTCTTGAATCAGGTAATCCTAGTGAGGGTGCCATACACTGGAACCATACTCTAGTTGGGTTCTTACCAGAGACTTGTATGCCCTCTCCTTTACATCCTTACTACAACCCCTAAATACCCTCATAACTATGTGCAGAGATGTGTAACCTTTATTTACAATCCCATTTATGTGATTACCCCAATGAAGATCTTTCCTTATATTAACACTTAGATACTTACAATGATCCCCAATAGGAACTTTCACCCCATCAACGCAGTAATAAAAACTGAGTGGACTTTTCCTATTTGTGAAACTCACAACCTGACTTTTAACCCCGTTTATCAACATAAACGCTGTCCATCTCACAACATTATTGAGGTCACGTTGCAGTTGCTCACAATCTTGTAACTTATTTATTACTCTATAAAGAATAACATCATCTGCACTCTGATTCCACTTCTTTACTCATATCAATTATATATATTCTCCATTCATTTGGTATAGCTCCTTCAACCGAACAATAATCAAATACTTAAGATATGGTACTATATCCCAACTCATTGTCTTTAGTATATCCCCAGAAAGCTTATCAATTCTGGCCACTTTTCTAGTTTTCAACTTTTGTATCTTATTGTAAATGTCATTGTTATCATATATATCATATCATATATCTTATCAAGGTCCAATAATACTGTCTTGAGGAATTCCGCTCTTAATTATTACAGGGTCAGATAAAGCTTTGCGTACTCTAATTCTCTGAGATCTGTTTTCTAGAAATATAGCAACCCATTCAGTCACTCTTTTGTCTAGTCCAATTGCACGAATTTTTGCCATTAGTCTCCCATGATCCACCCTATCAAATGCTTTAGACAGGTCAATCACGATACAGTCCATTTGACCTCCTGAATCCAGGATATCAGCTATATCTTGCTGGAACCCTACAAGTTGAGCTTCAGTGGAATAACCTTTCCTAAAACCGAACTGCCTCTTATCGAACCAGTTATTAATTTCGCAAATATGTCTAACATAATGAGAAAGAATGCCTTCCCAAAGGTTACATGCATTGCATGTCAAACTTAACTGGCCTCTAATTTTCAGCTTTATCTCTATCACCCTTTCCTTTATACACAGGAGCTATTATAGCAACTCTCCATTCATTTAGTATAGCTCCTTCAACTGAACAATAATCAAATACTTCAGATATGGTACTATATCCCAACCCATTGTCTTTAGTATATCCCCAGAAATCTTATCAATTCTGGCCACTTTTTTACTTTTCAACTGTTGTATCTTATTGTAAATGTCATTGTTATCATATGTAAATTTTATAACCTCTTTAGCATTAGTCACCACCTCTATCTGGACATTATCCTTGTTACCAACAATCTTTACATACTGCTGACTGAATACTTCTGCCTTTTGAAGATCCTCACATATGCACTTCCCTTGTTCATTAATTATTCCTGGAATGTCCTTCTTGGAACCTGTTTCTGCCTTAAAGTACCTATACATATGGAAATGAAACTCATAAATCAAAATACTACTTAATCGTACTCTATTTTTATTCTACAACACCCTAACAGGATAAAAACTGCTGTTAATTACTGAATACCGTAAGAAATACACAAGACTTACACAATTCTAAACTGCAATTAAGCCTATCCTAATTACAACAACAGAATTTTAGTAAGAGAGTTTCTATGGATACCTCTACTATACTACAAAAATATTTTACAATAATAAAATAAGCATGCTAAATTCTAATAAGATATTACTCTTATACTACTCTACAGTACACTACAATAATTTTAAACTACGTTCAGACGTATCCTAATTACAATACCGGTACCGTATGTCACTACTAAGCACAAACAGAAATGAAAATTGCAAGTTTGAAATTTGCAAGATTACCAACAAAGCTAAATGCTTAGACAGATTATTATTACTAATATGCTCTAATAGCTATACATGAAAGATACACATGAATATAGCAGGCAAGAATCGGTACTATCTAAATATACCATATCTACACTACAATTTTCAGCTGAAATGTGGTTATATGAATTTTTACCCCTGGTGGATATTACTATTATTTTCCCTACTACATGGGACGGAGAATATAAGTGTCCTTAAATGCTGAAAAATAAGAGGTTGTCTACAATAATTTCTGTCAAAACTACGCCGGGGGCTTGAACTGCAGTGTTATTGGGATGTAAGAATTTGATTATTAACTTTTACTCGATGAATAAACGAAGGTGGAAAGTACAAAGTATGCAGGGAACTTAGACTACAAATTATCGGAATAAAGTAATCCGCTGATTTTGTTTTGAAGAGAGAGAGAGAGAGAGAGAGAGAGAGCGCAATTGTATTAGACATTTCCATATCGATTTCAGGAGTTTACAGATCAAAATGACAGCTGAATTTTTGTACATTGCTTTCTTATGGACCCCTCATCCTGTCTACCAAATTTGATTGTAGATTTCGATATGACTGTATGGACAGTTCCCTTGTAAAAATGGTCTCATAATTAGCTTCTCATAATAGCAATCTAAAGAAACTACACTGGTCAGCCAGAATACCTACCTAATAGGCGGTATGTCCACATTTGGCACTGATAACAGTGGCGACGTGTCTTGGCATGGAAGCAGTGAGGCTTGATAGGTCGCTGGAGGGAGTTGGCACCACATCTGTACACACAGGTCACCTAATTACCGTAAATCCCGTGAAGGGGGGCGATGAGCTCTGACGCCACGTTCAATCGCATCCCAGATGTGTTTGATAGGGTTAAGATCTGTGGGGTCAGCACATCAGTTGCAACTCGCCACTGTGTTCCTCAAACCACTTCATCACACTCCTGGCCTTGTGACATGGTGCATTATCTTGTTGAAAAATGCCACTGCTGTTGGGAAACATGATCGTCAAGAAGGGATGTACGTGGTCGTCTGCAACCAGTTTACAATATTTCTTGGCCGTCATGGTGCCTTGCACGAGCTTCACTGGACCCATGGTTGCCCACGTGAATGTTCCCCAGAGCATATTTGAGCCGCAGCCAGCTTGTCTCCGTCCCGCAGTACAGGTGTCGAGCTATTCCCCTGGAAGACAATGGATTCGCACCCTCCCATCGGCGTGATGAAACCCCCCCCCCCCCAATGGCGCAACAGCCCCGAAGGCCTGCGGATTATGAGGTGTCGTGTGGTCAGCGTGGTGAATCCTCATGGCCGTCATTCTTGGCTCTCGAGACCGGGGCTGCTATCTCACCATCAGGTAGCTCCTCAATTGTAATTACGTAGGCTGAGTGAACCTTGAACCAGCCCTCAGATCCAGGTAAAAATCCCTGAACTGGCTGGGAATCGAACCCAGGGCCTCTGGGTAAGAGACAGCCACGCTACCCCTACATCATGGGGCCGGCATCGTCATGATGAAGGTATCGGGATTCATCAGACCATGCAACGCTCTGCCACTGCGCCAACGTCTAGTGACGATGGTCACGTGCCCATTTCTGTTGTAGTTGCCGATGCCATGGTTTTCACATTGGCACATGCGTGGGTTCATCCTTTGGAGTGTTCGGTGCACTGTGTGTTCAGACACACTTGTACTCTGCCCAGCATTAAAGTCTGATGTTGGTTCCGCCACAGCCTGTCCTGTTTTACCAGTTTGCCCAGCCTACGATGTCCGACATCTGTAATAAGGGGTGGCTGTCCAACCCGTGGTTTCAGCTTGGTTTCGCAACTTGTTGAAGACACTTACCACAGCATTCCTTGAACAAGTTGTGCAGTTTCCGAAATGCTCGTTCCGAGCCTCCGGGCTATCACAATCTGCCCTCGGTCACTCAGATTGCGCGCCTTCCCCATTCTACATACGGACAGCACACTCACTGATACTACATGCACTGTGCGTGTGACTGGCAGTCATTCCTGCTATTGCCTGGATGGGTTTATATCGATAGTAGATAGGTGGTCATAATATTCTGGCTGATCAGTTATATCTGAATTTGAATCTTAGAATGATCACTTCACAGATGAACAGTGTCAGAATCACGATCTTGGAATAAACACAGATTCAGAATAAGTCTTCACATAGCTACAGTCACAGAATATGTCTTACAAGTCAAAAGCAGAATCAAGAATGAGAGTATATATGAACATCTCTTGCTCGTGCAAGCTTATATATGCACACAATAACTGCATGGTGGTGTCATTCACAAAAGCCAACTGCTAGACATGCTTTCCACGGCTTATTTACTGGCATCTACCAATCAGTGAGATCTTGTTCGAAATATGAATATTCTTCGTATTCTTATTGGTCATTGTGAAGCCAATACCAATGCGCTTAGCGCTGTTCTCATGTTTCACACTACGTGATGCAATATTTTCAGGTATTTCCATCCGACTTCAACAGTCTCTCTCAATTTAACCACAGCTATCGCTAGTTTCACAATCTTGAGCAATATTCACTACTATTCCACACATACGGACTTCTAGGAGAGTTAATAAATTATGCAAAATAACATAATTTACATTCTCCCTTATTTCTTAATTATAAAACATGCTTATAGTTCTATATTCTAACATATTAACTTAATTAACCCATTAGTGCATAAAGTTATTTTTTGTGTTTTATTTCAATTTATCTATACATTTCTACTCTTAATAATTGCAAAAACACATTTCAACTATCAGAACATTCCTACAACTGATAGTTTCATTTACACAGGCCGTCTGATATATTGGACCCTATGCACTTAGGTCAGTACAACACTAGTTATTCAGCATTACGTTGTACAATAATGTTGCAAGCTAGGCAGTGTTAACTTATCCAATTTACACTGTAAAGTGGACTTATAATTTCTACTACTGATGTATCACAATACTGTATATGCTATTCACGTTTATGTATCCACAGAAGCATTTCGGGTGAAGTCCAAGCTGGTCAAGCTAAACCACTCTTTGGATGCCACTATAGGAGTTGAACAGCTTTCATTGCAGTACATACACTTTGCATAACTTTTTTATGCTGGACCACCTTGATGCACGGCTTTATCTCCATTTGTTCGTAGTTTGTACCAGCATTGACAACACTGTTGTCATTCCAGTGCACCAGCGATGCACAACCAAAACTCATGTAGTCATATCACCCCCTTCATCTTTTTCATGTCCACCCTTCTTTGAAGGGGGCACTTCTCTGTCTGGTTTTCTTGAAATGTCTCTGTTGCAATCATTTCCTTTGAAGCCAGATGTCTTACCAACTTCAGGGATGTAAAGTAGTTGTAAAGAATATTGTATGCCCCTGTTTGATTCAGTTCCACCTGCATCAGTGGGAAGAAGGACTAGACTACACATCCACAAAGTCCAAATTCTTTCAGCCTTTCATTTTATATTGCTGTATACATTTGGAAAGCTATCTTATAGCCTCTGGCAGGAAAGAAGTCTAGCGGAATTTCACAATTTTGCGCATCATCTGATGTGTGTGTGGGGGGGGGGGGAGGAGGAGACAGGAATACAGTCAGTCACTACATGAGATGTAGATTGTGACCTTGTGCACGTCCACTTTGGGGTTGCTTCTCTTGTGTTGCAATTTGAGCTACTAAGGCTTTTGAATTTTCTATCAGGGATATCTGAAAAAGTGGTACTGGTCCTGTCTTATGTCTCTCTTTGAGTCGAACTCTTCGTAAGGGTGTAGTGGCATCACGCGACAAGCCTTTTGGTGATCTGCCTCCAGGAGTGTCTGCTTTGGCCATGGTGACTTGTTTGCTGTAAGCTTATCCTGATCAAGCTCTTGATCTGGTCTATGCATCGTAATGGTGCACGTTCTCTATGTCTTATGTATGATTATTTTCGCATGACAGCTTCCTTTTGCACGGTTTTCTGGTTTTTCAGTTCCAACTGTAGAACTTTCAGTAATAATTTGATTACCAGAGGACCTAGCCTTCCATTTCTCATATTCTGTCGAAGCAATTTGCCCTTCATATTTACTCTACCAAGGTAATTTAGATTACTCTCATACTCATCTGGCATTATCATCAACCATTTAACATCTGTTATTAGGAGGTTTGATGTGCTGCTCCTTTCCAGATGTCGGTTCCTCCTCCAAAATTTCCAATATTTCACTCACCACCAAACTACTAACGGAATACAAATGTTTTAGACAATAGGACTCCCTGTGCATACCATCCGATTTTCAAGACGGCTATATTTACAAGCCTCTGTCACATCAATAATAAGATATAATTGACATCTTTGTGTCTTGGTAGATTCATAGGAGTGTCAACAATATGATCCGTCCGTAAGTTACGTTACGTATTTTGTTTCTTCTATTTTAAGTTACAGTACATTCCGATTCTGTAGGGAACCTCTGCTTAAGGAAAACTTATACACATCAGATAGTTAAGCTTTCCATTTGATATTTTCATCATCAACTCAAATAATCTCTGTTATATCGTATTTACTCGTGTATTAGACCCCCCTTGGCTTTTTGAGAAGAAGAAAATGAAAAAATAAATCTTGCATACAAGACCCTCCAACGTAATTTGTCAGAGAAGAACGACGATTCCGCTTCGAAGCGGGTAAAAGCCTTATGCAGCTCTGATGACATCACACAGATTTGTGAATAGTTTTGTCGGTATGACCCACGCAATCAAAGCACATAAAAGTCATGCGGTCCATCTGAGTTTCGTAGTTAAGAAATATCCACCTCCGTAGTGTAAGCTTACTGTAGCTCTAATGATGTCGCACAA
The DNA here is from genome assembly GCF_040414725.1 of Anabrus simplex. Classification (NCBI taxonomy): domain Eukaryota; kingdom Metazoa; phylum Arthropoda; class Insecta; order Orthoptera; family Tettigoniidae; genus Anabrus; species Anabrus simplex. Next base: position 960,590,928 of record NC_090266.1, on the reverse strand, counting down.
ATAGATGAATAGTTTCGTGTCCGACCCGTGCATTGCAAACACGCATCGGTCATATATATGTATCTGTGTTTTTTAGTTAAGAATGTCCGCCAGCGTAATGAATAGCACAATTAGCTGCCGTTCTCAGGAGCCTGAGTTTGATTCCTGGTACCGTTTTGCCAGAGATTTACGAATGGCAGGAAGGTTGATATGCAGTAAAAATGGTACAGGCAACTCCCTTCCACTGGGGGCCTTTCCAAAAAAGATCTGCACCACCTCGGAATGAAGAAACTAGTTTACGTTAGTTAAGAAATATTCACAGTTGTTGCTAGGCCTAAAGGCAAGATCATTAATGAAGTGTTAGTTTAATATCTCGTAACTCGGACCAATATAGGTTTTTTTTTTTTTGGGAGAGAAGTAGGTTTAAAATGTGATTAAAACTATCCAATCACAATTGTTTTACTTGCCAGTGTACCTAACAAATAATAATATTTATTTTTTATGTCCACACTTACTTTCAACAATTTTCAGAGACGCTAAATAAAACTTGTAGGGTACCGGTATGTGTTAGTAAAAAATGGGAGACAACGAATGTACAAAATTTAACATTATGTTAATAATCGCATTACCGCCACACCTGTAGCTATTCATTATGCGGCAAACTTTCCTGTTATTCATTTTTATTCTTTCCGTCATGGAACTTTTGGCACTATCTGGGTGAAACAACGTGATCTCTCTTATCTCATTTACAGATGTTTAGGTAAATCCTGATGTGATAAATGAAGAGAACAAGCATGAAATATACTTAGAAATAAGGGTCTGGCTTTCAACAGCCGCAGTTATCAAAAGAATGCTTCCTGTCACTATGTATTACATTCGGAAATACAACTCGTAACGCTAGTTATCTGCTGGTGGTTTGGCACGCTTTCATTAACACGGCTTTGTTCAGGAGGAGTGGCTTCTGCTACATGTACACCAGCTGGGAATATCAGAGACCATTCCCAGAAACCATTTGCGAATAGCTTCACACAGTTTGGACTCTATAGTCGGGAACAAAATTATTTTTAAATGGTTCATAAAGACGGGCCCTCGAATGCTCTCGGTCTCAATTGCTGTGCATGGCTGACAAGATGGCAGTGAAGATGACGATACGCTGGTAGCGGGGGAAGTTAGCAGTCGAGTATGAAGTGAGACGAATCTTCATAGCGAGTTTTTACGATCGAATGCCCTTCCTGACGTCGACCTCATCAGAGGAATTGAGATGAAACAAATGACGTGATATTGATTCAAGTGTAATAGACTGATATAACTTGAAAACAATTTTTTTTTAAACCCCTGGGTAAATAATAGTTTAGTATAATAGTATAGTTTGTAAAATACTGGAGAGTTTAATATCGAAGTACATCAGAGGGATATGTGATGATAAAAATTGGTTCATGAGGAGCCAGTATGGATTTAGAAAGAAATTTTCTTGTGAGGCACAACTGGTGGGATTTCAGCAGGACATATCAGATCAATTGGATTCAGGAGGTCAGTTAGATTGCATAGCCATAGATCTTTCCAAAGCCTTTGATAGAGTGGAACATGGAATATTATTAAAGAAATTGGAGGGAATAGGATTGGATGTAAGGGTTACACGTTGGTTAAAAACATTTCTAAATTCAAGGGTTCAGAAAGTCAAAGTAGCAAATAATGTATCTCAGGAAGAGAAAGTTTGGAAGGGAATTGACAGGGTAGTATAATCGGTCCGTTACTTTTCTTAATATACGCAAATGATTTAGGGAACAATATAACATCAAAAATAAGATTGTATGCAGATAACATAATTGTTTATAGGGAAATAAACAACATTGAGGATTGTTCAGAATTACAAAGGGACCTTGAAAGTATCCAACAATGGGTTGAAGAAAATAATATGAAGGTTAATGGAGGCAAATCAACTGTTACAACTTTTACAAACAGGAGCTTTAAAACTGAATTTGAATATACTTTGGATGAGGTAGTTATCCCAAAAGACAGCAAATGCAAATACTTAGGTGTGAGATTTGAAAGTAATTTGCACTGGAAGGGTCATGTTGATGATATTGTTGGGAAAGCATACAGATCCTTACATGTCATAATGAGGCTACTTAAAGGATGCAATAAAGAATTAAAAGAAAAAAGTTACTTAAGTATGGTTCGTCCATTATTGGAATATGCAAACAGTGTTTGGGATCCTCACCAAGAATACCTAATAAAAGAAATAGATAGTGTGCAGAGGAAAGCAGCAAGATTTGTAACAGGGGATTTCAGAAGAAAGGGTAGTGTATCAGAAATGTTAAAGGAACTTGGGTGGGAAACTTTAAGTAAGAGAAGGGAGAAAACTAGACTTACAGGATTATATAGAGCCTATACAAGAGAAGCAGCATGGGGAGATATCCGTGAGAGGCTTCAGTTGGAAAATAATTACATCGGCAGGACTGACCACAAACATAAAATTAGAAGGAATTTTAGCAGAAGCGATTGGGGTAAATTTTCATTCATTGGGAAGGGTGTGAAGGAGTGGAACAGTTTACCAGGGGTAGTGTTTGATCCTTCTCCAAAATCTGTACAGATATTCAAGAAGAGAATAAACAGCAACAGAGAAAATATATGAAGTGTTAGAGGGCATTCGACCAGTGCAGGTTATTGTAAATTTAAAAAAAATGTGTGTGAATAAATTAATTCGATCCCCTGGTCTAAGGAGTTTGGACAGCCAAAGTAGGGGACTGCCTGTAGGGGTGAAGTACAGTGGGGACTTCGAGGGCCCTGGGATTGCTACGGTAGCTGTGAAGGCCCTTCAGGAACTCTGAAAAGTGGTGGCAAAAGGGGGCTCTGGTTAAGATGCAGCAGGTCGTTATGCTACTTAGGTTCCAGAACGGGTTAAAAAAAAAAAAAAAAAAGTAAATAAATAAATGCAATGTAAATATTAATCTTATACCAGTTGTATAGTATCATTTGAAGTAATTCTACATACTGTATATCAGTTGACTATATTTGTAAGTAGTACAGGAGATATTATAAGTAGAATTTTGTAAACAATATAAATTTATTAAGGATGAGCTGTGTGTTTAATAGAAAAAATTGTTAGCGTAAATGGTATAATATTGTATTATAGGAAAATTTTCTTCTCTTGTTAATTTAATATTTAGTGCTTGACAATAATGTATTTTAGTGTACCATTTGCCACTGAGGTAGACACCTCATTTGCAAATAAAGAGATTTTGATTTGATAATGCCAATATCGAGCTTGAATTATTATTATTATTATTATTATTATTATTATTATTATTATTATTATTATTATTATTATTATTATGATTATTATGATTATTATTATTATTGTACCGGGCGGTACACCTCCACGCCGCTAATTCAAAATGTGCGCCAGTTGAAACTCCTCTGTTGGAGGAAGTCTGAACTTTATTGACGGTATTTTTCTACTTTCTCAGAAGATGTCACTACCTGGAAATTTTGGAGTTTTAGAACTGTGTCATTTTTGATGTGTTTTTGTTTTGCTTGAAGTAAGAAGTGTGAACTTTCTCTTCTAGAGGACACTACTGAAGATCGACAATAGTGCACCCTGGTGGGAAGTGAAAGAACTGTTTTTTTTTTGAGAAAATGTAATTTCAAAAGTTTGTTCTTTGCTAAATTTCTTTCAGTCATTAGTTAAGTTGGCAATATTAACCCTTTCTTTCCCCTTGTTTTAAATCTAGCCAATCCCGAATTTCTTAACTTAATTTTCCACCAATAATGTGTTTCTTCTTCATCTTGTGTAGGGGTTTCTCTTTTTTTCTCCAATAAAGTGATTGTGGGCGGGTGTTCTCATTCCCCTAACGCCTAGAACCTTCCGCGAGAGTATATAAACTGCTGATTTTTGGGTCTCTGCGCCACTTCTGTTCCATCTTTCAGTGTGTAAAGTACATAGCAGGGGGCGGGAAGCGCCTCTTTCTTCGGCGACAGTCAACAACCAGGTAATGGCCGATTAATTACTTCTTTTCTTGCTTGCTCAGCAGTTTAACTCTCGGGGCGGGTCCGAAGTTTTTCCATTATGTAACCTTCCTTAAAATGTAAAGAAACTTGTATCTATTCCATCTTTTAAACTGCATATCGGGATAGAGAGTGCTTAACCCTCTCGAGCTCCCAATCATATTGTTTTGAGGTGAACTTATTTTTCTTAACCTATTCTTCGTTAATGTAATGTAAATTGGTCTTCTCTAATTCACCTCTGTAGTATGGGATTAGCCCTTGCTTTAACGGTCTAGCGCCAAGTAGGTTTTAAATAAAGTGTATTAGGAGTGCGGAGAGCCTCCTTTCAAGTTGGTATTTTAGAGGCCATGTAATTTTCCTTTTTTAATTAATAGGCCTCAGTAGATTGGGTATTTTACCCCTGTGTTTATGTCCGTTCAGGACAGCTTGAAGGTGGAGTTTGGTGTGGCCTGGGAGAGGCTTACAGTTGAGAGCGAGTGGCTCTTTTTTTTGAAAACTGAGTGTTGTATGCCTCGAGGAGGCTTTACTGTGTAATTTGGAGCAAGTGCTCCAGGGTTTGATTGGGGTCTTCTGCCCCGTTGTTGAAATTTGTATATCGTAAAGTTGGGCTAGTTGCTCAAGAATTGTGTTTTCAGGGCTCGAAGCCCAAATCCTGTAAATACTGTAATTGTACCTTGTGGTCTTGCTACTCCGTACCTGCCATTCTTGTTATTTCTGAATTTTGGAAAGAAAATATAACCTTATTAAATTTTACATTAACTTTGATTCCGTAGTTTGAGACCCGTTCACGCCCGCACCTTCTTTCACCTCTACCTACCACTAAAACTCGGTAACAATTATTATTATGATTATTATTATTATTATTATTATTATTATTATTATTATTATTATTATTATTATTATCATTATTATTTATTGTTGTTGTTGTTGTTATTATTATTATTATTATTATTATTATTATTATTATTATTATTATTATTATTATTATTATTATTATTATTACTACTACTTGTGAGGTATGGCTAGCAAGTGTTCTGTGTTTGTACATGTATATATTATAAATAATCTAATGTAACTAGTTAAATGTCCTTGTTACTTCCTCCTAGGCTGATGATGGCAAATAAAATTGCCAAAACCGGTACCAAAAATGACAATAAAAATGTGACGTTTTAATTATTTCACATTTTCTAATAGTATTGAACAGGTGGAAAACCCTACCCTTATTATTGATTGTAATTCCAACTTAACGGATCAAATTTCGAAAGTAAATGACAAAATTTCAGACATCAATTTTGGCCTAACAGAACAGATTGCAGACCAAATTCCGAAAGTATGTGACAAAATTTCAGACGAAATATCTCAAGCTAATACTGTTTTAAATGGACAAATAGCAAAGTGTACACACATGTTTACAAAGAATAATAGAGCCTAGAATTGAAAATTTCAACTGTAGATGACGAAATTGAATCCCAAATTAGCTACGTCACCAATCTATTAACGCAGCAGATATCAGACATCAGGTCAAAACTGAGACAGGTTGAATAAATCGATAGTAGGGTAAGCCAGCTGGAAGGGGACATCTCTGACCTCAAGGAAGCGGTGGAAATCCAGGTTTCCGGCATAGAGCAACACGTTGAGGGGAGAATTTCTACCGTCTAGGGAAATTTTGAAAGCCGTATTTCTGCCGTTGAGGGAATCTTTGGGAGCTGTATTTCTGCTGTTGAAGGTAGGTCAGAAAACTGGTTTTTGACCATCAAGGGAGATGTGCAAAATATAGGAGAAAGCATCCTTCATGTGGTAGAAGATAGATTAACTTGAACAGGCCCTAGCACCACACCTTCAATCCCCTCAAATGGTGAAGAGCTCCGTGAAAAGGAAGCTACCGACTGAGGCACAACCCTCTTGCATGAGAGCTAGCGCCTTCATCTTACAGAAGTACCAGCTCTTCAAGCACCTGCATCCGGAAGGAAGCAAGAAAGAGATCTTAACAAACATCACAGACCTGCTCCACGATAAGATTCGACCCCTAGTGAAAGTATCACAACCGAGATCCTCTGATGATCTACGTAGAATCATCGCCCAGTTGGAGGAGGAACACAAGGGCTAAGCTACGGAAGAGACAAACTCGGTTAGGAAGTGCTACCAGTGTGGAAGAACGGGACACCTGAAGAACAAGTGCCCAACCTTTACGTCGGAAAACTAGGTGCGGCCCATTTTGGATTGAGGTGCTGATGGGAACGGGAATGCACCTCAAGACACGACAGACAAGCAACTCTGGTCATGTCGGAGAGGGATTGGTCAGATTGGGAGCAGAACAGGCCAACCTCGCCCAGCTATCATCTTAAGGATAGGCAACTAGAATTTTTCAGCTATACTCGACAGTCAAGCAAGCCATTCATTTGTCAACGGGACTGTTACCAGATTACTATCGCCTATGAAGCTTCACCATTTCGGAAGGGTAGTGGGAACAACGGATGGGGTAACCTATTCCATCCAAGGATAGACTAACCTAACCGCTAAGTGCATGGACCTGCCTATTGTAATCGACGTTGTGGTGATTCAGAACCTAATACCTGATATATTAGGTCATGACTTTCTGGTGGAATACAAGGTGATCCTAGACTATGCAGCTCATGAAGTCTTTTCGGGAAAAGACAGACGTCTTAGGGTCGCCTTGTACGATGGAAATCTCCGGACTCAGAAGGATGCGGAAGTCGACGTAGACTTGGGAGATATCCAGTTAATGCATCTTCAACCAAGTGAAGAAGAGGAGCTGAGATGCGCCTTAAAGGACTTGCTGGAAGTCATCACCAATAAAATAGGATGGACTACCACTGTAACGCACACCATTCAGTGCAGTACTTCCTCACTCATCAAGCAATCTCCATACCCAATCAACCCGAATATGCGCAACTTCGTCATTCAGAATATTAAAGAGGCGGAAGGGCAAGGTCTCATAGAACCCTCTACATCCTGTTGCGCTTCGCCTATTGTCCTACCGGAAAAGGAGAATGGTGAGTATCGACTGTTTGTGCACTTCCGCAAGTTAAACAAGAAGACCGTGAGTGATGCCTACCCCATGCCTAACATGAAAGACTCGCTGAAACCAGTAAGTGGGTCTGTGATTTTCAGCACGCTGGATCTGAACTCCGGATACTGGCAAGTGGAGGTCGAGAAAAGTTCTAGACCACTGACCGCCTTCATGACACCGAGAGGATTGTACCAGTTTACAGTAATGTCTTTTGGATTGAAGAATGCCCCTGCGACCTTCATGTGACTGATGGATAAGGTATTGTCAGGATATGTGGGAGACTTCTGCCAAGTGTATCTCAACGACATTTTAATTCACAGTAAGAATTTTCAAGAACACCTTGTACATCTGAGGAAAGTGCTGGAATGACTGAAGATTCATGGATTGACTTGCCAACTGGAGAAGTGCCACTTTGCTCAGTCCCATGCAGAATATCTTGGCCGTGTACCAACATCTGAAGGCTGAGAAAGGCAACCAGAGAAGAAGCAAGCTATCGAAGAAGCTGAAGGCCCACGGACCAAGCAACAAGTACGTCAGTTCCTTGGCTTGTGTGGATGTTATAGCAGCTTCGTGCCACACTTAGAAGAGAAGGCAATACCACTCGCTGATCTACTCCATAACAACCGCCCGATCCGATGGACCAGCAAGGAAGAGGCAGCATTCCAAGGCATTAAGGCTGCGATATGCGACGCTCCCAGTCTAGTTCATCCCGACTCTCGACGGAAGGTGTGCCTGCAGACGGACACCACCGACTCCGCCCTAGGAGCAGTGTTATTCCAGGAGAGGAGTGACGGTGGAAGGGACATCGAGTATGCCAGCAGAAAGCTATCTCCCACCGAACAACGCTACTGCACTGTCGAGAAGGAAGCCTTAGCCGTGGTATGGGCCATGGGCAAACTCAGAGGCTACTTGGAGGGAAGGAACTTACAGCTCTACACCGATAACGCCACTCCCAAATGTTTGAACTCTGTCTCTGGCTCAAAGTCTAAATTGATGCGATGGGCTCTGTTAATCGCAGAATTTGATTTTGATGTGTGTCGCGCCCCAGGATCGATGAACGTAGGAGCAGACAGTTTATCTAGGCACCTGACGATGGAACCTGAAGCTAGGAGCACCATTGTCGAGAAGGAGTTCCCACGAAAACACCAGAGTGAGCTCAAGGAACCTGTCATTATGACCATCAAGAAGGAACTTGATCTAGAAGTAATTAAACAATGGCAAGAACAAGAGAAGCCCTGTTGGACCATGACTTGTCCTGAGGGAATTCAAGATGTGCTACAAGAACTTCCGGGTTGACGGAGGACTTTTGATGTACAGATATCGCCTCTCCATCACGCCTGCTGTAGTGGTGATCCCAAGGCAGCACGTGACGGACATCCTCAAGAAGTTCCACAACAGCACTGAAGCCGGACATCTAGGAAGTGAAGAGAGATATCAGTTTGTCAGACGAAGATTCTTCTGGGTCAACATGCGGAAAGACATCCTGGACTACATGAAGGGGTGCTTCATCTGTGCCTGCACCAAGGCGAGCAACGGGAAGGCAGATTCCAGTCAGCGAGGAAGACGGCCGCAATGCCCTGGGAGGTCGTAGCCCTGGATTTGATGGGTCCTTATCCTAGAACTCCACGAGGTAAAACAGGATTCCTAGTAATCACTGACCTCTTCACAAGATGGATTGAGGCCTTTCCAATACCAGAAGCTACGGCGGGATGCATCACCAGCCTTCTACAAGATGAGGTATTCAGCCGCTACGGTTGTCCATGGTGCATTCTGTCAGACAACAGGAGTCAGTTCACATCAAGGAAGTGGCAGCAAATGATGACAATGTGGTGTGGAGCACTGGACCAGCCCTATCTACAACCCAAGGGCCAATCCAACGGAATGACTGAACCAGGAGCTAAAAAGGATGCTGTAGGTCCACCTAGTAGACAAGGAACATCGACTGTGGCACCGTCAGATACCGCAGTCACTCTTTGCTCCTACAACGACTCATCAACCGTGTCACTGGCTTTTCCCCAGTGGAGCTGTTCGTTGATCGACAGCTATATGGCACCGGGGATTGGGAGATTCGTCCACCACCCACTTCTGGTCAAGATGATGCAGCTGTTCCACTAGCAGACTGGCAGCAGCTGGACATCAAGGAGAAGCAAACTTTGGCTGAGAAGAAATCCCTTGCCCAGGCTAAGGCTCAAGATGTCGAAGAGACCCAGATCTTCCTACCAGGCCAACAGTACTGCAACGTAACCACCCAGTCAGTAATAAGATTGGAGGGTTTCACGCAGATCTCACACCAAAGTGGGTTGGTCCCGTCAAAGTGGATAAACAGCTGGGCCATGGGGTCTACTTACTAAAGAAGGACCCTCCTGTCAAGTAGGGATGGGCACTATGTCCCTGTTTCGGCACAAGGTGCCGGTGCTCAGTTATGTTCCGCTGTTCCAGAACACCGAGTGTCAATTGTTCCGAAACATTCTCAAGCGAGCCGGAGACAATGACTCGCTGTCCCATCAGAAGCGCCACTATGCACTGCCCTTCGCCTACTAGCTGAACTGTGCAGCGGGCGCACGGGACGCGGGACTGTAACTGCGCAGTGTAGAGAGAACTTCGAGAGGCAGCATTACATGATCCGCGCCAGTGGGAACTGGGAGTGTACCTGTACGGAACGTGCTGTGTGGTGTGTGCCTGTGTGTAGTTATGGCCATGTCCAGCATAAAGCTGCAGGGAACGTGAACGAACAGTCGGAACAATGAAATTCGCGCCCAATAATCACGTTAAAGGCTGCTTTTAGGTTAAGATATTTCCGGCCAATATAAAATACACATAGCACGGTTACAATGGCAGTGCAGGTGTTTAAAAGTAACCAATTCGAGAATATTTTTACCAGTTGAATGTATTGGCATGTATTGTGAGTAATTAGTGAGTAATTAATATCTCGAAAATATCCCTCAACACTTTCTCGGGGATTGACGTTAAACATTAATTTGGACTTTAAGGAAACTTTTAAGCCCAAGAAAAATATGGGTCGTCGCTTTGGAATTGAAAATATAACTGGATGAATACATTGTACTTTCGTGCTGTTAGGCCGGGCGCACATTGAGAAGCAGTTGGCCGCAGAGCAGGGAAGAGCAGAGCAGAACAGCGCAGAGCTTACGAAATTGCAAAGTGGATGTGAGCGCACATTGCCACGCAGGGTCTCGTCGGTTTTCAGAAATAACCTGTTTTCTTTAGACTCTGTGATACCGGGGCATCCAGTATAAAGAGGCTCTTTTTTTCTTTTTCTTCAAGCATTCGCGATTTTTCTCATTTTGTTAGTCATCTTCACAATTTCCCTTGTGCTCATGGCAACGCGGTTATTCAGCTTAAGACAATCGCAATAAAAACAACCACCTTCGCCAGTTTACAAGACTGAACAATATTTCTATGTTACCGATGCTCGGCGTTCATATGGACTAAGCAAAGAATTTAATTCATGATTATTTTTTATATTTTTTACGTCGCACCGACACAGATAGGTCTTATGGCAACGATGGAATAGGAATGGGAAGGAAGCGACCGAGGCCTTAATTAAGGTACAACCCCCCCCCCCCCAGCATTAGCCTGGTGTGAAAATGGGAAACCACGGAAAACTATCTTCACGGTTGCCGACAGTGGTGTTCGAACCCCCTATCTCCTGAATGCAAGCTCATAGCAAGGCGATCCTAACCGCACGACCAACTTGCATGGTAAATTCATAATAGGATTACAGTGGGGGAGAGGGAAAAATATGTATTTACAAATGTACTGCTAGATTTTCATCTAGTTGTCACAAGACACAAGATACTAAAATCAATCGACATTGACAATCTGTTGTGAACGCGTTTGCATTTATATTTGACAAGACATGATAAATTATTTTCCGTATTTATCTCTTCACATAAATGTGATGATGGATGACGGCGACGGAGATGATGCTCTCCATAATCAGCATTAGATCTTTGTCTTAAATTCTATATGTTGCGAGAACTTGGGTCACGGATTGTTTCATAGATATATGAGGATTACATTCTTTTGTTTGCTGTTTGTTTAACGTCGCACTAACATATCGAAGGTTTTCGGCGACGGAAGAAGGGTGGAAGATTGGGAAGGTAGCGGGCGTGGCCTTAATTAAGGTACAGCCCCAGCATTTGCCTAGTGTGAAAATAGGAAACCACGGAAAACCATCTTCAGGGCTGCCGACAGTGGGGTTCGAACCCACTATCTCCCGAATGCAAGCTCACAGAGGCGCGACCCTAACCGCACGGCCACTTGCTCGGTGGATTACATTTTAGACCTCTCTCTAAACTACCTTGTTACGCAGCGTGAATAAAATTATTTATAGCCTAGACTGCAGTGCCTTATTCCCCGAATTTACATACCGATTTTCATTAAATTCTGTTCAGCCATTTTCTCACGAACATACGTACATACATACATACATACATACATACATACATACATACATACATACATATATACATACTGCATTGCAGTCCACATGATTCACATAGTACCTACAAAACATGGTGAGACTGAATGGCTGTGGTAATTTTCTCCTCCATTTCTTAACTAACTGCGTGACACGTGCGCAGGAAACTGATTTCGAAGACTGCGCGTGGTAGGCGGAAGTAGGTGCAGAACCGGCCTGCTCTGCTCTGTCCTGCCCTGTCTGTCAACTTGCGATGGTGCAATGATTTGTGTGGATTACAAAAATCTGCTCTGCGCTGCACTGCTTTAGCTGCTTCGCTCTCTGCTCTCTGCACTTCGAATTCCTTCCCTCTCAACTTCCATTTACTTTCTTCAATATCTCGAAAATTTCCCTCAACACTTTCTCGGGGATTGATGTTAAAAATTAATTTGGACTTTAAGGAAACTTTTAAGCCCAAGAAAAACACGGGTCATCGCTTTGGAATTAAAGATATAACTGGATGAAAAAATGTTGACACTCCAACACAGGGCGGCACACAGCCGGTATCGACAGGCAGACAGCCAAGGCCAACTAATCTATCTAGTGAGGCCTTGGCACAGCACGTTCGGTTCAGGCACATTCCAGCTGAAGCGGAGCATGTCCTGTTGCCTCTCGAAGTTCTCTCTAGGACGCAGTTACAGTCCTGTGTCCTGTGTCCCGTGTCTCGGCACTCTGTACCGAAACACTCCGCCTCAAGTTCCTAATGTTGCGGAACAAGTGAATGTTCCGGTCTGCCCAACCCTACTGTCAAGGTCCACGCATCAGAGTTGCGGCGAATCACCCAACCGCTGCGCATACAGAGTAAGCCTGGTACTGCCACGGGTCCACCTGGAGGGGAGGCTACTAATGATACAGCACATTCTGGTCATGAGGAGAATGCATCGGCTATCATCGAGGAAGAGGCTGGCAGCGAGGCAACCCCGACCCCGGACACTGTACGATCCGGTCAAGAGGAGGAGAGCACATCCAGCGATGTTGAGGAAAAGAAAAGATATATTCTACGACGAAGGCAAAGTCGAAGAGTGTGATAGAGTCTTGAAATTGTTTCAAGTTATCCCTTTCAGACCGTGTACGCACAATTGTGTGGGTTCTTATTTTATATATGTCTGAGCTTATTTGACGTTTTCTTGGGGCCAGACCGGACTGCGGTGCTTGTGCGGGACACATAGCATGTACTTCAGTTGTTTTTATTTAGCGCTCGACCACCAGGGGGCAGGAAGAAGAGTTTAAAAATACAGTTCATCGGCAAGATGGCGGGAAGCAGTATTGCCTAAAATAGGTATTTAATTATTGCATTCATATTAATCTACAAGGTCTACTGAATATCAGAAAATAATCAATGAAGTGTGTAAATATTGTTTAGCAAACGTAAATTGTGAACTTACAACATTGTACGTAATACCATGAGGTTTTGAATGCTGATACGCACAAGTGTGCGGGTTAGGTTTCCCTACAGGCAATGCATGCAAGAGTGCTGGGGTCTGCCACCAAAAGGACTGTGAAAGCAGAACTCGTACTCTACGTGAGAATTGTAATGTAAAAGATTTTAATTGTTTAAAGTACATTGTTCCACACTGTAAAATAGAACATTTGATCATGTACATGTGTATATTCACATGTACTGAGCTGAATTTTTTATTTTTTGTAAGTAGTGAATTAAGTCCTGACAAGCACAATTGTGTGGGTTCTCTTTCTTAGCCGAAAGTTCTCATTTTGTAAAATAAACTGTAAAAACATGTATTTGGGAGCATTTTGGTAAGTTTTTGACGTACAAACAAAAATTCACACCTCCAGTTTTCTTTCAGATCCGATGACCAGATGCTGCTGCCAAAAAGGCAATAAAACCAAAACTCGTACTCAGTGTAGAAAATGTAACATTTGCTTGTGTTTGAACGAAGATTTAATTGTTTTAAATTATTCCCCACTGTAAAATAGAACATTTGATCATGTACATGTGTATATTCACATGCATTGAGGTAATTTTTCTTTTTTGTAAGTAGTAATTAAGTCCTGACACACACAATTGTGTGGGTGCTTTTTCTCAGATGTTAATTTTTAATTTGTAGAATAAACCATATATATATATTTAAGAGCATTTTAGTCAGTTTTTGATGTACAAACAAAAATTCACACTGCCAGTTTCCTTTCAGGTCTGAAAAGGCTATAGGGGGGGATATTGAGGCAAGTGTAATGGACTGATATAACTTGAAAACAATATTCTTTAACCCATGGGTAATTAATGCCAATATTGAGCTTGTATTATTATTATTATTATTATTATTATTATTATTATGACTTGTGAGGTATGGCTATGAAGTATTTACATCTACTTATTAGTATTGTTATTATTTACGTAGTGGGACGATCATATTATTTGTGTGGTTATGTCGTTAAACGTGTGCTGTATATATATTAATATGAGTTTAGTTAATGTAAGAATACGTAATTAATAGTATATAACTGTAGAGTTGTAGTGCTAAGTGATCTAAGTGCCAAAAAGAAGTTTCTGAGTAAAAGGATAAAAACAGTATACTAGTGAAGGAATATGCATGTTTAAATTTATTTAGCAGCGAAGTCATTGCAAAACATGTACATCAGTATCACCCAAAGCATTATAGGTGCAATTCAACAAACAAATGAGAAAAAGAAATTACAAAACGTAAAAAATGGAAATTATCTACTGTAAGTCGTCTTCTTCTTCTTCTTCTTCTTCTTCTTCTCTCCCTTTGTGCTGTTAGGCGTCGGGACATTTCAGCCATTTGCTAAAGTTTCTTCTATCGTGCGCCATTCTCTGAACCTCACCCAGGGTCTTCCCTCGCTTCCTGATCAGTCCCAAGATGTACTCCTCCCATTCAATCCGTGGCCTCCCTCGCGTTCTTCTTCCTGTTGGTCTGGCTCGCCACACCTGCTTCGCTTTCCTTTCATCTTCCATTGTTTCTAGATTACCAATCCAGCCCAATCCTCTCCTCTCAATGACATCCATTATTGGCTCCTGCTGAAGCTCATCTCTTACTGTGGTGTTTCTAATATGGTGTCTTCGAGTTTTCCCGGCAACTTTACGTAAATATGTCATCTCAGCGGCAACCAGATGGCTCTCCAGTTTTTTATGCACTGTCCAACTCTGCATCATACAGGAGGGTTGGCAGGTACACAGCATGATATACCTGCATTTTTGTGTTTCTAATAATTTCTTTCTTCCATATGATTGTGTTGTTTATACCATAATAAACTTGATTAGCTTTTCTAATTTGTTGTTTATTTCTGCCCCTAATTTTCTGTCCTCTCTAAAAATTGTGCCCAGATACTCAGTTTGTTTTACTTGCTCAATATCCTTATTGTTCCACTTGATCTGAAGCTGTACGTTTTCTCCTTTAGTGAACTGTATGACCTTGGTTTTGCTCGCATTCACTTTCATCCCAGGGTCCTGGAAGGCATAAGCCCATTCAGTAAGAGCTTGTTGGAGATCCTCCTCTTTCCCAGCCAAAATCAGAATGTTTGTCTGCATAGACCAGGGATTGGACATATATTGGTCTCATGTTCCAGTTGCCAACCTTAATTCTTTTAGTTCTTCTTTTACACTGCTTAATGACTTGGTTCATGAATATCACAAAGAGAAGAGGACTCAAGCTGTCACCCAGCTTTACTCCTTTGCCATTTCAAATTCCCTAGAGCATTCACCAGCTATTCTCACCACTCCTTGGACTCTATTGTACATGCTACTAATGCAGCATAAGAGAGTCTTGGTTACCTTTTCGTCTTCAAGTGCTACCCAAAGCTGTTCCCTCGGGACCGAGTCAAATGCGGCCTTTAGGTCGACAAATGCAGCTAGAACATTCCTTCCCTCGACTAAGTCGTTTCTCTATAACAGTTCTTAGTGTGTATATATGGTCGTGTGTTTGTCGACTTGACCTGAAAGCACACTGTTCTTCTTCCAACTTTTCCTCTACTTTTTGTCTCAGCCTCCTCTCCAGTATACGAGAGTATATCTTTCCTGCCACACTGGAAAGACAAATTGCAGTTTGCACAGTCCAGAGTGCTGCCCTTCTTATGGATAGGAACAATAATGTTCTTCTCCCAATCCTTTGGAATCTTCTGAATGCTCCATGCTTGTTGGCATATCCTTGTCATCCATTTCACCACAGCCTCTCCTCCATACTTCATCAATTCTGGTGAAATTCCATCCCAACCAGCTGCCTTGCCCATCTTCATTTCAGTGATAGCCTCTCTTACTTCACTCTGCATAATTGTCTCCCCTTCTTCTAGTTCTTCTGCCCCGTTTCCGGCGTTGTCTTGTAAATTCTGGTCGGCGCGGAACACATCCTCATAGTATGTGCTCCATGTATCAAGGATGTCCCGTGGCCTCGTTTGGATCTTCTGGTTCCTGTCTTTAATGTTCCTGATTCTCTTTCCAGTTTTGCCTTGGAGGGATCTTGGCATCTTCCAAAACTTCTTCTGATTATTTCTGTATTCTGATTCTATTTCCTCACCAAATTCCTGCCAGTTCCTTTCTTTTGCATCTTGTACTTGCCGCTTTGCTTCATTATGTGCTTCAACATAGTTCCTCCAATCCTCTACCCTTCTTGTTCTCATGTACTCCTTCCAAGCTACCTTTTTCCTCCTTACAACTTCTTGACTTCCTCAGTCCACCACTTTGTTCATTTCCTTCGTGTGTTTACTGTAGTTTTCCCACAGACCTCTTCTGCTACTTTGATAATATTTGTCTTAAATTCCCTCCATCTCTCTTCTAAGTTCCAACCTCTCTCAGGTTCTTCTCTTTCTGTTTGCTGAAGTATCTCCCCCAACTTCTGAACATAATTCTGCCTTACCTCTTCCTCTCTAAATGCAAAAATTCTTATTTTCTCAAATCGAAGATGAGAGGGTGTGGGTGTAGCCTTGAACCTTGTTTTCATAACCAGAAGCATATGTTCTGTACTCATTTCTGCACTGTGGAAGACCCTTACATCTAGTGCTGCATAAGTCATGTTCTTAGTGTAACAAAAATAGTCAATGCAACTCTTTGCTCCTCGGCCTACTGCCTCAAAAGTTATTTTATGGATGCTTTTATGGAGGAAGAAGGTGTTGCCAATCCTTAGCTCATTATCAATACAGAATTCCAGCATTCTTTTACCATTGGTATTGATGGTTCGTTCTGCTCCATGTTGGCCCATACATCCATGTCCTCGACACAACCTATTTCCGATCCTAGTATTCCAGTCCCCCATCACAATAACATGTCTACTTCTTTCCCTGGCTTTGTCTATAGCTTTTTGCATTTGAACATGAAATTGCTCCTTATCTACTTCGTGCATATCTTCAGTGGGGGCATAGATCTGCACTAGCATAATACTTTCTTCTAATTCCACATCCACTGTGATAAGTCTGGAGTTAATAGGTTCCCATCCTGTCACTTTGTTTTCCACTGCTTCGGACATAATGATGGCCACACCTTCTTTTGCCCATTTATTCCTGCTGACTCCTGAATATCTCATTACATATCCCTTATCCAAATTTATTTGGCCATTACCTTTTTTCTTGGTTTCACTGACTCCAAGTATGGCAAGCTTGTACTTTTCCATTTCTTCGACTATTTCTCCCTCCTTCCCTGACAGCAAGGTCACGTTTCAAGTACCAATTCTCACCTTTTCGCGCCAGTTTGTTCCCTTGTTATCCGTCTAGCTACTCTCATGTTTCTCTGAATAGTTAATTTCGCTCCACGTGGGTTATTAGCCCTACGGAATCTAGCATGATGAGGGGGCTGCCCTCTTAGCTGTCATGCCAGTCCGTTTTCTGTCAGGGTGTCTTCCTTTGGGGTCCACTCCCTATCTGCAAGGCAGCAGTTTTTGGTTCGCAGTTCCTCTGCCTACTCCGCCGTTGAGGTGTTTACAAGGTTCCTTCTTCCGCCTTCGTAGCCATTGACTGCCAACTTCTGATGAATTTATGTGCCATTTCCTGCACAAAGGCTTCATCTGGTCTCCAAAAGGGGAACTCCTCCTCCCGTAGCCGTTGGTCCCCCTTCTGGTTGTCAGGCTTGGTAATGGCCGCCTGACCCTCGGCCAGACAGTCGCAGGTTGTACCGTCTACTGTCACGTACGGTAGAAGGATATTCCTGACCTGACCAAACTGTAAGTCTGTCCAGTTATTTCCTGCTAACTGAACTAAGGGCAGGGGGCGCTGAACATTAAACACGCAAAATATCATTGTAGAACTCCCTGTTTTCCTCATCGATGAACTCAAGCATATTGCGAATGTCTTTCATCTTGTTGTCAGGCAATGGTTGCACTTTAGGTAAGGCAGTTAGTTGACCTGACAGAACATCATTGACAGTGATTCCTCTTCTTAACACACGGCATTTCTCCCATTCCACTATGTCACTGAAGGTGTTCTTGTACATAACAAAATAGGGATTATCTTTGGTCACTCGCAGGTAGGACATTTGAGTAATACCTAACTTTGCTGTGCCAGTATACATAGTTGATGCTTTGTTGAAACCGAAAAACTTTTCACTCATATCTAATACCCGATATGGTGTGGTAGGTCTTGCTGTAGTTATCACCTTCTTAATATCATTAAGGGCCGATTGTATAAACCGTTTAATCTTAGATCAGAGACGAAATTTATCTCAGTTCACGCTAAACTTGATTTTTTTGGTTGTTTGAACGTTAATCTGAGATCTGCTTGCACTGAACTAGGATTAACTTTGACTGGAGAAATTTCTTTGATCAAACTCGTTGATCCCAGTTCAAGGAGTTGTTTTCTATCCGAGATACAAGAACAGTCGATTGTGAACATAATATTACCTGTGTTGTTACGATAAATCATAAGAAAATACACAAAAGACTCACCTAATACATTTTTAGCTATAGTTGTTGTCTGTATATAAGCAATATTATGCTTCTAATAATGCAGTGAAACATAATTCTACAACATACCCTCTATGAAACATGAGCTGCCGGGCTGAGTGGCTCAGACGGTTGAGGCGCTGGCCTTCTGACCCCAGCATGGCAGGTTCGATCCTAGCTCAGTCCAGTGGTATTTGAAGGTGCTCAAGTATGTCAGCCCTGTGTTGGTAGATATACGGGCACATAAAAGAACTCCTGCAGGACAAAATTCCGGTACCTCAGCGTCTCCAAAAACCGAAAAAGTAGTTAGTGGGACGTAAAGCCAATAACATTAAACATGAGCTAGCCATTGACATGCAGATTTGCTTCACCTTCTTTTCCTGAAAGCTACGTATTCTCCTCTGCTGTGCTCATAAAAGGACTATGACCAAATTTATGATGCAAAACCTCTTTAATATCACCGTAGGTAACAGGTACCATAAAGGAAAAACGGACATGCGACGGGCTGTATGTGACATATTCATCCTGACATGATATTATACAACACAAGACCGAATGAGCCTAGTGCAACTGGGCAATTCCCCTTCCTAACACTAATCGATTCTTCAAAAAATTAAGAGATAGAATGGCCATGAAGGTCGTGAGAATGAAAAGACTCACAAAAGACTCACTAGGCTTCGTAAACCTAATATTGTGGGGGGGGGGGGAACCAACAACAAGAAGGGTTGACTGTCTGTCTTTGTCTCTTACCATTCCCTGTCTTTACCTGGTTTTCTCTTATCCTACACTTCCCACGTCAACACTCGTGATGAATGTGGAAAGCAGAATCAAGCTTGCGGTGGGCTAAGAATATTGGATGTAGAAAGGAGCAAGCTTGTCTATCTGAAGCTGTGGAGATTCTCCTAGTCTCCTCTTTTTGTTGTTCCCAGTGTTTATTCTCCCGGTCTAGAAAGCCAAGAATAATGGCCGAGAGGATTCGTCGTGCTGACCACACGACACCTCATAATCTGCAGGCCTTCGGGCTGAGCAGTGGTTGCTTGGTAGGTCAAGGCCCTTCAAGGGCTGTAGTGCCATGGGGTTAGGTTAGTGTTTATTCTATTAATGTTTTTATCTTTCTATGCATACGTGGTGGGCGGAAATAACGTGAACCGAGTATATGAGCATTAGAGCATTGGTCATACTGATAAGCAATTTGAAAAAAAATTAGATCAATATCTCTCCCTGTTGTCATTTTATCAGCTGCTGAAGTTAGCCAATCAGATCACTTCGTGGACGACTTCGGATGGGCTTTGCGAGCCAGTGTTGCTAAATCTGGATGTGGCTTATGAGCGGCTTCCGAGCACCAATAGAAGAAAATAAATTTTTCCAGGGGAGGGACTTGAACAAGGACCTCCCTGCTGATGGGCTCAGCTCTCCCCTGTGAGTGGGGGCAGTAGTATAACACCCGCGGTATCCTCTGCCTGTCGCAAGAGGTGGTTAAAAAGGGTCCCCAGGGGCTCTAAACTTAGGGAGCGTGGGTTGGCGACCACGGGACCCTTAGCTGAGTCCTGGCATTGCATCCACTTGTGTCAGGCTCCTCACTTTCATCTATTCTATGCATCCTCCCTTGGTCAACTCTTGTTCTTTTCTGGCTGGGCTGAGTGGCTCAGGCGGTTAAGGCGCTGGCCTTCTAACCCCAACCTGGCAGGTTTGATCCTGGCTCAGTCCGGTGGTATTTGAAGGTGCTCAAATACAACAGCCTCGTGTCGGTAGATTTATTGGCACATAAAAGAACTCCTCCTGGACTGAATTCCGGCACCTCGGCGTCTCCGAAGACTGTAAAAGTAGTTATTATTATAGTTCTTTTCTGACCCCGATGGTATTAGGGTTGCGAATCCTAGGCAGTCTTTCATTTTCACGCCCTTTATGGCCCTTTTTTTTTTGGCCGACATCTTCATTTTTTGAAGTGCAGCATCCCTTCCATTTTTTCCTCTCTGATTAGTGTTATTTATATAGAGGATGGTTGCCTAGTTGTACTTCCTCTTAAAACAATAATCGCCACCACTCAGCCCATAGTAAGCATGCTACGGTACTATAGTGGCATTGGCTAAAACCCACGGTGTGTTAAGGTTTGTCGCTCATTTTTCGGCATGGCTCTCAAGCCTGACCAAGCCACGTGCAGATTTAGCAACACCGCCTCGTATAGCCCATTTGAATTTGCCCGTTTAGCGATCTGATTGGCTAACTTGAGCAGCAGATAAAATTACAATGGCACGAGATATCAACATCATTTTTTCAGTTTACTGATCAGTATGACCAACCCTCGAATGCTCATATACTTGGTTCACGTTGTTTCTGACCTGAACATATCTTGATTTGTTGCTTGTTCATTCTAGCAGTTCATTACAAAATGTAATTTGATTCACCAGGCAGGTACAAGGTCAAAAGAAGTATGAAATAACTGCTGCTGGTTTTGAGATATATTTATACTTAATATGTGGGTACATTACACTTTGTTACAAAACAATTCAACATCAAAATGTAAACTACCGAGCTCGATAGCTGCAGTCGCTTAAGTGCGGCCAGTATCCAGTATTCGGGAGATAGTAGGTTCGAATCCCACTGTCGGCAGCCCTGAATATGGTTTTCCGTGGTTTCCCATTTTCACACCAGGCAAATGCCGGGGCTGTACCTTAATTAAGGCCACGGCCGCTTCCTTCCCACTCCTAGCCCTTTCCTGTCCCATCGTCGCCATAAGACCTGTCTGTGTCGGTGCGACGTAAAGCAACTAGCAAAAAAATGTAAACTTATCATTACATTCACATAAACCAATCATCTAGAGCACACAACATGCACAGCTAGACTATTGCACACAGAACACACATTACATCAATGTTTTTTATGTCACCAAGAAACAAACAGAGCTTTCGTTTGATGAAGGAAACACTGCATGTTTTTGTCACTGATTGTAATATTTAGAATGTGAGTCATGGAGGAAGGATTGTTTGAATCAGCACATTCATAAGCAAATAACTTGTGGGGCAGAGATTTTGAGTGAAGGACTACAACATAAATTGATTTATTTGTAGATCAGTCTTTTGACTATTCCCCACCCCAATCAAGTATAGCATGTCAGCAATGTTTTCCTCCCTAAATAATTGAACTTCAAATGCTTACAGACTGTGCGTTTACTTCTTTAAACATCGTAACAGTATCTGGTAAAAAAATACTACACTCCCTACATCTTATGGAAGCTTGTTAGAGTTTTTAGTTGTTATAGTTATCTTATAGAGCCTCCGTGGCTCAGGCGGCAGTGCGCCAGCCTCTCGCCGCTGGGTTCTGTGGTTCAAATCCCGGTCACTCCATGTGAGATTTGTGCTGGACAAAGCGGAGGCGGGACAGGTTTTTCTCTGGGTATTTCGGTTTTTCCTGTCATCTTTCATTCCAGCAACACTCTCCAATATCATTTCATTTCATTAACCATTCATTAATCATTGCCCCAGAAGAGTGCGACAGACTTCCTCAGGCGGCACAATTCCCATCCTCGCTGCTAGAAGGGGGCTTCATTCATTTCATTCCTGACCCGGTCAAATGACTGGAAACAGGCTGTGGATTTTCATAGTTATCTTATAGTACTGCTGGCAGGACCTAGTGTTTACAGTGAACTATGTCTTCTGGTGTGGGCTAGAGCAATTTTGTTACTTTCAGTGACCTGTCTCATCTTATCCTTGGCTTTGACAATATGAAAGTGACTGAGATATGAGCGATGCTAGTAATGCCATTCCTTCTGCAGCCAGTACCTGCTATGAATGGTGTGAAAATGTTGCTCATAGGTTCGGTTGGTGCATGCATTTCAGTGGGCTTGGCAGACTGATATGTAATAGCAACTTCTGGCACAGTGAGGAAAGCAACAGGAAACTACCTCACTCCTCATTTCCCTAGTACACCTCTTCAGTGATGCCTGGGCCATGTATGACAGCTGATGACAGAGCTGTTGAGGATCCAACCAGCCTTAGGGCTGAAGACTGAACATACATACATAGTGCCTAAATCCTTATTTTCAATTTTCCTTTTTTTACAATTCAAAAAATATTCTTCATCAGTGAACATTGTCATCATAACATACAGCATCTATATGATACATAGAAAATTACTATACACCACTCGTCAAGCTATGAGAGCACTAGCACAAAGAGGTTTAGCACACAAGGCATGTTAGAAATGTATTGTCATTCCTTAGTATAAGAAGGGTTGGGTACTGACAGTAAGACGGGTCCATTGAGCAATACAGGACTGAGAATGACAGTTTGGTTCTCCTCTTTCACCCTCTTATTTCTCTCCTCACATCCAGTGAGAAGTGGCAGTATGGAATGAAAGGACTAAGGTAGTGAATTATTATTAAATAATAATAATGCTATGAACAGACAGTCTTGTTGGTATGATCGCATAGCACTCTTGTATGATATTTTCACATTGAAATAATTTGTAATACTGTAAATTAGTGCAATTAAACAAATTTTATAGCATATTTCAAAACATGATAGTTGCAGTCGCCTAAGTGCAGCCAGTATGCAGTATTTGGGGGATAGTGGGTTCGAACCCCACTGTCGGCAGCCCTGAAGATGGTTTTCCGTGATTTCCCATTTTTCCCAACCTTAATTAAGGCCACGGACGCTTCCTTCCCACTCCTATCCCTTTCCTATCCCGTCGTCGCCGTGAGACCTATCTGTGTCGGTGCGACGTAAAGCAGCTTGGTAGGCTCTCAACGGTTTAACCGTTCAGTGTTCTCTCCAGAAATTTTCGTCAGCCGGGTAGCAAGAGTGAGTAGCAGACGGGTAATACTACTTAAAAAGCGAATACAGTAAAATTGAATTTTTTTCCCGTAGATCATTAATATCAGACACGTAAACATTAACTACAAAATTGAACTATTATACTGTTATCACGAACAAGACATAAGAGTATTTTGAACTTCGTGTTCTACTGCTCGTTCATAACCATTTAACTCCGGTGCTTACCACTCGGTTGCTGTGGAGTACCATACAGGTTTGTGATGTCATGTGGAATAGAGTGTTCGCATGTGATTCCACACTAATCCAAACGCAGTTATGCTGACAATAATGATTTATCATTTAAATAAACAGGTTTACAGTATTTATGTTTTAATTTGGAGCGCAAATGACTTAAAATGTATTAATGTTATGTAACTAGCACATAATATCTACGTTAGGTTAGTATTTCTTAATACATAAAACAACAGGTTGTCCAGCAGTTTATAGACATAGTAGATACTTTATACTTGTCGAGGGTGCAAGGATTAAGGTGTGTCAATCACATTCTCATGCTACAAGGGCAACACTTAATTCTTACTTTAGTTAGAAACATGGAATATACAGGATTGAGTGTTATTTACATATTATCTCTAATATATTCCGTACAATTGTTCAGATTTTGTACATTGATAACACTCGTTAATACTAGTGACATAAAACTCTGTTTCTACGTATGGACATGTTTAACAAACCATTCCTAATTGTTCCAGTATAGTTTGATACTGAGTTGAGAAGGACTTCAACTGTGCCACAAAAGGTAATGTTTATAGGAGAATCAGTGCTTCTCCCATATAAAATATGCATTTACATGCGATGAAGTCAATAATTATTAAAATATAGTACTCCTGTGTATCGTACTTGATATTCAGTCATTTACACAGTGGTTAAAAATAAAATTGAGTTAGTTACTTACGGAATGTAACTTACTTTCTCAGACAGGCTTATTTTGTCTCATATACTGCTAACCACTTTTTCTTTCATTATCCTTCCACTGATGTGTATTACAAGGACATTTATTTTTGTTTGCTTCAACCTAATGAATTACTGCCTCTCTTAAGCCCAACCCCTTATCCACGTTGTGGGAGGTGGGCGATGGCATGAAGTAGGGGATTGCCTGTAGGGGTGATGTACAGGGGGATCTGTGTGTGCCCCGTGACCACTATGGTAGCTGTGAAGGCCCTGCAGGAACTCTGAAAAGTGAAGGCTAACGGGGCTCTGGTGAAGTCCTCAATGGCAGATGCGGCAGAAAAGGACACCTTTGGAATGGCAAAGCTGGAAGATCAGGCAACCCTCTTCCTGTGGGGTTTAAAGAAACAAGGGAACCTCTGCATTTTGATGAAGAGGGATCTTCAGAGGCTAAGGGAGACAACCCCTACAGAAAACAGCAAGCTTTGAGGCTTAGGTAGCAGCCCCACCACCAAGCTAGGGTTGCGGGCTAATAACTCGCACAGCCTTAAATATAAATTATTAAAGAAACCAAAGTGAAACGCAACCAGGAAGTTACCTCCAAGATGTATGAATATATCTGCTAAAGCTATTTGTTCTCAGTTACATCAAACCATTTTTCCATCCTGGGAATTGGAGAAACTAGCTATCCAAACTCCCAAAAAGAAGAAAAAAAGAGAGAGGGCTGACTGAGGCACTGGGTAGAATCAGACTCTCCTACCAGGTGAAGAGAGAGAAAAAAAAAATCCAAGAAGACCCAATAAGAACAACCTGCAGCTTTGTGAAGGGAGCGGGTATATCTAGGTGCGAATGAAGGAGAAACATGATAGCAAAAGATCATAGAGGTCGACGCTAATTAGGAACTAATATTTAGAGGCCCCATGAAGAAAAGAAGCAGAAGAGGGAAGCCGGATATCAGTTTTTCCTTCACTTGTGTTCGCTGCAAGAAAAGCATATAAAGAAATTCCAGTACATGCTGCAAACGACGTTCATGAAAGAGAGAACAATGCTATGAGAATAGCAGTTATTAATAATGTAATATTTTTATACAGTTGGGCTATTGTGAAAAGTGCATAATACAGTTGTACGACTAACGTAATAATTGCAATAGTGTATCTACAACAACAAAAAAGTTAATTTAAATACAAAAGCTTAAAAAATATTTATTTTACAATACTTGCCCCTACTAATGTCACTGTATTATTTAAACTCAGTCTTCCTTCTTGTCCAGGCCTAATTTTCTTTTTTTTTTTATCTAAAATTTCTAACTCTTTGATTTCTTTATCGAGGTTTAAGGTCTTCATTTTCACCCTATGTTCAGCTTGTAAACATTCCATTTTCATCTTATGCTCACTTTCTAAACATTTTAATCTTCTTTTATAAAACACTCTCTACGTGTCAAGTACACTGTCCTCAGTCTTCTTTCTCTTCGGCTACCTTGACGTTGTGACTTCATTGGGTGTTTTTGAGGTGGAAGCAAGAGCAGTGTGCAGATCATCTTGTAGGCCTATTAATTGGGAATCAGGAACCTGAAATAGAAGAAACAAAGATGTGTAGGCCTACTGCTTGCCGACAAATTTAACTTATGTAAAAGGGACTAATGTAAGATTTCTTCACTTACTTCTTCAATACAGATACTTTCTACAACCTCAGTATGGGCTGGTACATCTTCCAGCAGTATGAAATGTTCCCTCTCCTGCGCTGCAATAGCTTGTGACTCATCAGAGGTAGTGACGGAAATAAAGTCATAGCCGCCGTGCAACTCTGAAACAAAACAGCAAAGGACTATATGCACACACCTCATCAAGAGGAACTTTCTTTGAAGTGTTACAGCAAAATTATTTTGGTTTAAAAGGCAGGCGATACAATTGTTTAGGTCTCTAAGATAGCATCTTACACAGTAAAATGCAGCTCACCTGACGTAACCTCAGGATGAAAATTGGCGTCATCGTCATATGGATTGGGTAGGGGAAAAAATTGGGCCTGCAGGGCAGCAATCAATTTCTGTCCTGTCTCATCCACGGTTGGTTTATTAAAATTACCACCTCCTGTCTTGTTCAGTTGCATCTTAAAAAAAATGCATTAGGTTAATATTTGCATTGTTTTTGATAACGAAATAATATTTCCATAATATATTTTATGACCTACCTTATTATGGGCGAATGCTTTCTTCGTTCTCTTTTTTATATTCTCGTAGTACAACTTGAATGTTTGCCAAGACTGGTTAGGCCAATGTATGTTACAAGAATTGAAATCTGTAGCAACATTCTTCCACGCATCCTTCTTTTGCGCGGATGTTATCACATCCGTCATTTTTTACTCTATATCTTTATATTTCCCCAAAACTATTTCAACTAGGAAATCCTTATCCTCCTTGGAAAATTTAGGAGAACGTTCCTTTTTCTGCTTAATTTCAGTCATTATTTTTCTCTTTCCACCACAGCACACGTGAATACGAAGGAAAAGTCTCAAAATGCACACGGTGACCAGCGATACTCAGCTGTTTCTGCACTCTTGCCAAGTGCTCACATATGAACTGGGATCAAAATTGAACTTAGATTAGTTGATCGTAGATCAGTGTTATACAGCACGGCACCAGTCTGATCTTAGATCATTTTCTGAACTTAGATTAAAACTGATCTCCAGTCAGTGATATTTATACAATCGGCCCTTAGTGTCTGCATTTTCAAACGTTTTGCACGTTCTTCAATGAGAGCAAAATCTCAGTCTGACAATGAAAGCTGTGGCCAAATAAGAGGAATTTGTGTTGAACGGTGTCAAAAATCCCTGAAGCTACCAGAAAAATGTATAAAAAATGGAAGCATCCTATTTTTTATCTGTCCTGTACAGTTGTCACTCCATACACACAAATTCCTTTTGTAAGTTGTGAGTAGTCCCTAGTTTATGGCTTACAGCAGACAGGATGCCATCTGATTTCCTCCACGGCAGGACTGTCCCTCATCCTATACGCACATAATTCCATCTAGAGTATCGGCAATGTGAATTCTGAAGTTGTAGCACGATAATTGGCGACTGTAATACATGCTAGTGTGTGTTAGTTTCAGGGAGTAAAAAACCTCCTGCAAATCCATTGTTATGGTGCATGTGGTGCTGTCTGGTAGTGTGCTGAGTGTAGCATTATCTTTCATTGCCTTAAATGCCCTCTCTGACTTCCTGTGGTGTATTTCTAAGTCAACTTTATCTGACTTTGCTACAGATGGGTCTCTACTCCTTGTTTTCATGTGAAGTGAATCACATGTTTTACAAGTGTCCACCAGTGGCGGCTCGTGAAAAAATCGTCCTACGTGCTACAAAAAACAAGCTAAATACGCTGTTTTAAATCTGCATATTGCCATGATGAACAACGCATACTTCAAACTTGGTACTACTACTACTACTACTAATAATAATAATAATAATAATAATAATAATAATAATAATAATACAACTTTTCTCACAATTTATAACTCAGAACAAACAAAAACAACATTAATTTGGAAGCAGATGAATTCTTCGACAACTGTCTACGAGATAAATAATTCATTCGAGAAATATTGTTTTTACTAACCTAATGGCGCAACTTACATCAGTGCAAATAGAATCGTGGGAATATAGATCCGCACTAAGAACACTAATTTAATTTCACTTTATATACACTGCAGGTGGTTAGCGCGCTGGCCTTTGGTCACAGGGATCCCGGGTTCGATTCCCGGCAGGGTCTGGAATTTTAACCATCATTGGGTGTACGTGTTGTCGTCATCATCATTTCATCCTCATCACGACTCGCAGGTCGCCTACGGGCGTCAAATCAAAAGATCTGCATCTGGCGAGTCGAACATGTCCTCGGATACTTCCGGCACTAAAAGCCATA
Source organism: Anabrus simplex (assembly GCF_040414725.1). Classification (NCBI taxonomy): domain Eukaryota; kingdom Metazoa; phylum Arthropoda; class Insecta; order Orthoptera; family Tettigoniidae; genus Anabrus; species Anabrus simplex. Next base: position 960,562,964 of record NC_090266.1, on the reverse strand, counting down.
CGCTATTTCATTTCACCAGAGTAAATTACATTGTAATGCGGGATAACATTTAGGGTCAGTCAAAGATTCTTTGACTCACCTACGAATTCCTTATTTTTGACACAAAAGGAAGATGGATATTTTAATAAGCATGTGTGAGATAGATTGCCTCCACTTACGCTTTACTTTCGAACCCAGACGATGCTACTCTCTAGTGGCAGATTCGCTTACCACGTTCAACATAAGCACGGCCGTCTGGATCCCTCGCTGCGTTCCGGGTAGCAGGAGACATCGAGTAATTCTACCCCCTTGCGGGAGAGGAAGTAACTATAAACGGGATCAGTGAAAGTTGATCACGGTTTACGGTATACTCCGCCGGCTAGGGGGAGTGTTGCAAGCTTGGCTGCGCCTGCGTATTGCTTCCTTCAGGCTACAGGCAAGGGCTCACTTCACATGAGCACGAGCCTTGTTCTCCGGGAGAACGGCGCTAGGTGTTCGACAGATCTCGTCCTGATTTGCACAAAACACAAATTCATATCGTACTCAAAACGAAAAGGCACCAGGATAATTGTACTGTACATAAATAATATTCCTTACAGTTCCAAGCTACGTGCTGGAGCCCGGTAGCACGTACTGACCGGCCGCCACTGGTGTCCACTCGAGGTCTTCTGAAAGACAGATTATGGAAATCTTTCAGAATGACCTTTCGATAAAACCTGTTCGACACGACACTTTCAGGATACTTAATTTGGAAGGTTGTGAAGAATCTATTTACGTTCAGTTCTGGATTCAAGTACACTGTGTGCGATTGTAGTGGCTCTCTTCTTGTGGGAAGCTGTTAATATGGTTTCTTACCATTTGTCTGTCAAGATTAGAATATTTAACTAACTTATTAGAACTCCCACGTTTATCCTTGAAAGTAATCTCACCTCCTTTAATTCTCTTAACAAGTGTTGTAATCTTTTGTGGAGATTGCAAATATTTCTGTGGAAGTGTTCTTACATACCCTCTTTAAATTTCCACATCTGTCTGGAACTGTGTAACTTATTGTGGATTGCCTCCTGCTTTCTGAAGGCTCTGAATAATTACAATTATGCTGTCTCTGCACAGGAGGAACTTGGATGAGCCTCAAAAGGTAGCTTCCTTGCTCATTAAGGCTCAAAAAGCTTGATGTTCGTATGCATTATCTCCTGACAGCTGTACTTGCATTTACATATTTTCATCTGGAACAAAATTGAATCCTGCGGCATGTAATATAATTCAACAAAAAATGAGTACTTTAGAAATCCTAACCAAACTTACAAAGTACTAACCTGGTTTGAAGGCGCTCTTTTTGCTGGTTTCTCTATTTTGTTCCTTTGTGTACTGTAAGGTTTCCCACTAAGTCTAGCTTCATGCTGCAACAGTTCTATGCGATTTGGACATTCTTCTCTTATCACTAAAACACTCGATTCAACATCGTCATCCATTGCAAACGGCAAAACAATAACCCATCTTACTGTGGCGGCAATGTAACTCGCTACTGTCACGCCACTACTGGCACTTTGATCAAGCAGCACAACAGAAGCTCTGGACATACAGGTTCGGCCATCTGTTGATGCTTATAACAACTACCAGGAAAGGAATTTGAACTTAGATCATATAGCACTGCTTTGGTGCTGCCGCATAGATCACTTCAAGGAGAAAAACTAACAACACAACATTTTGGCACTTAGATCACTTAGTACTACAACTCTACAATTTATTACTACCTGTATATGTGATGTGTAATCTGCTACAGTATTGTGCAACACACTGTAATATCCAGAATCATGCTAGGTACAATGAGAACTATGTAGAACCTTCCTTACATTATAAGTATGTATTAGGCACTCTAGAATTTACAAGAAAAGGTGTTGTGTAACATCCTTCTAGAAGCCCAACCAGGCATCTTGTATATAAGAGGCAGTCTTGATGGAATTGAGTTATTGTTTAACAGGAGTTGTTTTGATGAGACATGTGTAGAAATCGTATTTGAAGTATGTGAATTGGTTCTGTTGAGTTGGTAGTTGACATGCCTTTGGTGCAGTCTCCTTCTTATGCTTCGTGATAGGCAGTTGTTCAAAATGGTGGTTTATTGATGTGTGTTTAATGTGCAACTAAGTTGTTCATAAATGAGTGTACGCAAGTGACAGCATTTTGTTTGCGTCTTTGTGGATACATCAATATGAGTAACTAAAACGGATTTAGTTTATATGTAGGCCTAAAAGTCATGTTCACCATTTATTGACTTTTTACATTTAGAAATACTGCATTCCAACGAAAATAGCCAGTATAACTCAAATACATTCATAAGTTTGTTAAAGAACAGTGTAGAATGTTTGCATGTACAATTTATAGCTATTTATAGCCTAGAAGTCGTGTTCACTGCACAAAATTTGAGGTTATCACATATTGGACCCCTCGTTTACTTTTTTTGGCTGTAATGGTGGAGAAGAAAGGGGTCCAATACACGAGTAAATACGGTATGTAATGAATAAGATCTGTGTGGAAATGTCTCATTTTCCCGCTTTGTTCTGCCCTCGTTACACAGTGTTCCGACTACTGAAGTACTATATTCAAGACGTGCTGGTCGCTAGTTCAGCTTTCTACAAAGATGGCACCGTGATAGCCACTCTATGTATTGTATTCCAGCTCGTTGGTGTGTGCAAGTGGAAGGAAGAGAGCCAAGGCAGGGGGGGTGGGGGTGGGGGGGAGGTCCATATTTATGCCTAAGATGGAGCTGATGGGTGTAACGGAGTGGGAGGTTTCAGGGGGGAGGGGAAGGTAAACAAATCATTATGTTGATGAGGACTACGATTTCTATTTACTCTGTATTAATTGTATCTGTGGATAATAATATCGAACAATATATTATATATCTTGGAGATTTCTTTCTTTGCCTTTGTTATGTTCACACATTTAGAAGTGGTAGCCAGTGGAGCAGTAGAAAATGTGTGTGTTTCTGGGACTTGTAATGTTGATAAAGATAGTCTTCTTGTCATTCTGAGTTTGCTTGGGAGTTGAAACAGGACATTCTCGGGGGTCTTGCTTTAATGGCAATTGGGGAATTTTCGTTGCTGCAAAGAAAAAATACGGAAAAGAAAATACACCATGCATTATACCCTATCTCAAATTACCTGGGATATAAGAATAACAAGTCCGGTCACGTGCACGTTGTAGTACTAGTTGCATAAAAACTTCAGTCAAGAAATCACAAGATCGTTAACTGGTTAAAATAATCTGTAACTAACATGTTATAAGAAGAATACAACATTTATACAATCACCAGAATGAATCAAGATGATATTCAATACAATTCTGAAGGTTAATGTACTCACCAATGTTGTCTGCAGAAGAAAGATAGGTTACTCAATTCCACTCCATATTGTCGCTGTCATCACTGTCAGGGTCGTTCAATTATCACTATTCGTTCAATGGCATCGCCTACTTACTGGTCTATATCCCACATTCATTTTTCTTCCATCTCGACGTGTTCATTTCCCAACGTTGAGGGGTCACTAGTTCAATCCCTTCCAGCAGCAGTTTTCTTACTTTTGCAAGGGTGAAAGTTTTGTAGTTCCTAGCCACATGGACTTTAACTTGCATCCACACACTTTCAATTGGATTTAAAGAACAATGGTATTGAGGTCATCTTAAAACTTGACTTCCCGATTGCAATGCGATATCATCTACTCGATATGCGCCACACGAGTCCTTAATATGCTGTGGGATAACATTATGAAGTAGCGGCTACTAACCTCATCACATTTTCGAGAGTGCTACCAGGATTTGCGCCACTAAACTTCTTAAGAACTTTGAGAAAGCACACTTTTTCTCCTCTTCTCAATGCTTTTCCCTTCTTATACGTGAGAATGGCTGGGCTCACCCATCTTCTCTTCACATGGAACTTTAACAAAGGTTATATAAATGTAAATTAAAATGATTAACTAGATCCTAAACACCAAGAAAAAGACTGCCTACCAGTTTAAATAATAATGATATATTCCTAAATATTAGCACAAAAGAAACTCGTATTAATATGCAAAGTCACTAGCACACCAATAACACCCGGAACACAGTAGAGAACAGAAAGCACATGGGCCGTATGTTCGCTAAATTAACCGCTACTGCATACTGCAATGGCTGTTGCGCTGTTGACACATTGCCCCTCTCAAAAGGCACTTTAATGCACGAGTATCAGTTATAAATTGAAACCAAAAAACTTTTTAAAAGTCAAAAGTGAAGATAAAACGGATTTATATGACATACATAACTTTTACGCAGAAATAACATTACTCAACACACGTTAAGTATTTTTAACTCCTTATTGTTACAATTCTTGTTTTTATTTTCCACCTAATTCAATACATAAAAATGTTCATTGTCTCTAGAAGGACATTTTATTACAATATAACACGAGCAGGGACATGTTTCGCTCATTATATCGAGCATCTTCAGCCTCATTTGAACAAAATCTCAAAGGTTAAGTCTTTATATTGAAACTTCTTATAATTAATTTGTTTGTTAAAGTTGTTTTACACCATTAAAATATTACCACTAGTTAACACATAATTAAAAAAGAATTAACAAATTGAAATATAGCTGTGATGGACTAGATATTGATCACAATTTACTGATGTCAAAGTCATAGTAATGTTCTAAACATCTGTAAGATTTGGCTAAAAATCTCATTAATTTCTGGTTTTTGCTAACACTATTTAGTGCTAAGTTATTTTTCTAAGTTTAAATGTCCTGTTTGGAATTAATGATGTTAGAGGGTTAAACTTGCGATGTTTATCTCCTTCATTGTACTTTCAGTTTAGTCGAGAAACCACTACATTATTAAAAGATTGTGCATTGAAGGTTGTGGTCTGCTGGAAACATTGTACTAGTAGTCCTCACCGATCCTCACCTGTTTTGAGTCAGCCTATTTTTACACTGATCTGTTTATTATTGAAGCGTAGTTAAAAGGGACACCAATAAATGATACTTAGTTACTGGTATATTGTTTTACTGCAACATTTGTGGATGAATGTGTCTATAACAAAAGAATATTATGAGTGTGTTGTTTGTAGTTGTTATGAGAAATTCTTATGGTTGGAATTTCATTACCCACTAAGGCAGAGAAGCAAAACAATAGTTGTAGTAAATAAAACGACTACATAAAAAAAAAACAAAAAAAAACGAGTTTTTCTTGGATAAGTCCCATACTGTGGTGAACAAAGATCCGATTCCCAGAATCCAAGGCAGCTTAAAATCTATCCTTAAACATTTTAATTTTTTTATTTAAAGAACAACAGAAACTGATAAACATTAACCTGAAAATATCTAAGGTAAAGGCTCTGCCCAGAATACATAAAAACAACAAACCCATCCGACCAATCATAAATAGCAGGAATAGCCCCACTTACAACACATCAAAATTTGTACACCAGTTTCTGAAAAAAATAAATTACAAGTTTAATAATACTTCTCCAGTAAAAAAATTGATAGGATTCTGTGGACAATTAAAAAAGTTCAACCTGCAGCCTTATCACAAAATAATCTTGTTTGATATCACTAACATGTATTCCAACATACCTACTAATGAAACAGTTGAAATAATTAAATCCAATTTATCCAAATATAGCAATTTAAGTAAACTAGAAATAGAAGAATTTATTAAATTACTCAAATTGTATTGAACAACTACTACTCCTCTTTCAATAATAAAATTTATCACCAATTAAGCTTGGCTATGGGAGACCCCAGCTCAGGGACACTGGCCGATGTATATATGGATGACACATTGGTAATAATAGACTACGGAAAAAATAATAGCATAAAAATTCTAGAATTTTTAAATAGGGTAGACAGTTGTATAAAATTTACCAAGGACCGAGCTCGATAGCTGCATTCACTTAAGTGCGGCCAGTATCCAGTAATCGGGAGATAGTGGGTTCGAGCCCCACTGTCGGCAGCCCTGAAGATGGTTTTCCGTGTTTTCCCATTTTCACACCAGGCAAATACTGAGGCTGTACCTTAATTGAGGCCACGGCTGCTTCCTTCCACTTCCTAAGGCCTTTCCTATTCCATCGTCGCCATAAGACCTATCTGTGTCAGTGCGACGTAAAGCAAAAAAAAGAAATTACCAAGGAAGACGAAAACAATGGTTCATTAAATTTTCTAGATGCGAGTGTCACGCGTACAGATTTAGGATTTGATTTTCTGATATACAGAAAACCGACACATACCCCAGTTACAATAAAAAATTATTCCCTTCATCTGAAATCCCATAAACGGGCATCCTTTTTCAGCTTGGTCTATAGAGCCTTAAAAATACCTTTATCACTTGTTAACTTATGGAAAGAACTTAGATTTGTAAAAGAACTAGCTCTGACTAAAGGTTACAAAACAGAGACGTTGAATCGAATCATTAACAAAGTAAAACTTAAGTTGTCCACTAATCTTACTCCAGAAAAGACTAAAAAATCAAAATACCCAACTTTCACCTACACCAATCCTGTGATTCACCAAATTACAAAGTCCTTGGAAAGAAACAAGATTTACAAGTAGGCTTCAAGACCCATGAAACTAATAAAAACACTTTTTCAACCATAATACAGTTAATTTAAATAACGATGAATATCAGGGATCTGGAATACGTAGGTTGAAATGCACACAGTGTAATTTCTCATACGTTGGCCAAACTGGACGCAGCTTTATTACAAGATACATGGAACACTATAACGCATTAAAACATAATAAGTATTCCGCAATGGGCAATCACATGAAAAAGACCGGCCGTCAATTTAGTACATTAGACAGGAAATTCAAAATAATAAAAAGGATCAAGAAAGGGAAGTTAATGACCAAGTATGAAAACATTTATATTCATTTGGATCAGTGTTTGAATAAGGAAAAAACCTAAATGATGCAATGAAAATAAAAAGCCTGTTAATAGAGCAATTGCCAAAATTGCTACAAGTTCTCAAATCAGAAAATAGTAAAATCTTCAGAAAATTCTATTATAAACCTTCTAACATGTTAAGAAACACACCCCACCTCAAAAACACTTAGAGACCCCCTATCACAAGCTAAGTCAGTATCCATCATCCTGCGCCCAGTTCCTTTCCTCTACGCCCCCCACTCGTTACACCTGTGCCTAATGCTCTGCCCACAGTTCCTTCCCGTACGCCTCCTACTCGCCCTCCACCACACCCGCCCCATGAATATAACACAGCAAGGCACTAAAGCATGAATAAAGGGGTAAGTGGAATTCCAACCATAAGAATTTCTCATAACAACTACAAACAACACTCTCATGATATTCTTTTGTTACAGACACATTCATCCACAAATGTTGCAGTAAAACAATACACCAGTAGCTAAGAATCATTTATTGGTGTCCCTTTTAACCACACTTCAAAAACAAACAGATAAGTGTAAAAATAGGCTGATTCAAACCAGGTGAGGATCGGTGAGACTACTAGTACAATGTTTCCAGCAGACCACAAACCTTCAATGCACAATCTTTTAATAATGTAGTGGTTTCTCTACTAAACTGAAAGTACAACGAAGGATATAAACATTGCAAGTTTAGTCCTCTAACATCATTAATTCCAAACAGGACATTTAAACATAGAAAAAATAACTTAGCACTAAATAATATTAGTAAAAACCAGAAATTGAGATTTTAAGCCAAATCTTGCCAATGTTTAGAAAATTACTGTGACTTGGACATAAGTAAATTGTAATCATTATCAAGACCATCACTGCTATATTTTAATTTATTAATTATTTTTAATTATGTGTTAACTAGTGGTAATATTTTTAATGGTGTAAAACAATTTTAATGAACAAATTAATCTTAAGACGAGTTGGCCGTGCGGTTAGGAGCTCGCATCCGGGAGATAGTGGGTTCGAATCCCACTGTCGGCAGCCCTGACGATGGTTTTCCGTGGTTTCCCATTTTCACACCAGGCAAATGCTGGGGCTGTACCTTGATTAAGGCCACGGCCGCTTCCTTCCCACTCCTAGGCCTTTCCCATCCCATCGTCGCCATAAGACCTATCTGTGTCGGAGCGACGTAAAGCAACTAGCAAAGAAAAAAAATAGAATCACAGTTCCGTAATGATAATGAAAGTTAACACTGTTCAGTAAATGAAATAATCACTGACGAACTTGAAATGATAGGCAACACAAAATCGCAAAATCTGAGGTTCAACTGTATGCAACTTCACTTAATCTCAGTTCAAAGAAAAGAAATAAATAGAGTCCCTCGGACACAGTCTTTCGTACTGTTTGTAGCGAATACGGTGAAGTGAATGCAATGCTCTAGCACACACAAACTTTGAAATACATTAAAGTTTCTATGAAGGCAGCTTTAATTCCCCTCAGTGCAGTCTCGCGACTTGAAACCAAGTTTTCGTAAAGGAACAGTTTATGAATTGTAACACGTAGTCTTGTGGGGAAAAAAAAAAAAAAAAAAAAAGTTCCAGTAAGACAGTCTTTACGGAGTAACTTAACACAGTCTCTCGAAAGAAATGGAGGCACGGTCTTGTACGAAGTGAATAAACACAGTCTTTCGAGAAGAAATGTAGGCACAGTCTTTCATGAAGTAAATTAACACAGAAATTAATTTTCCACTGAGGCACAGTTTTTACAAGTAACTTAACACAGTCTCTCGAAAAGAAATGTAGACACAGTCTTTTACGAAGTAAATTAACACAGTTTCTCAAAAAGAAATTGATTTTCACTAAGGCACAGTCTTTATGCACCAAGTTAATCACACGCTTTATAAAAGCAATGTCTACGTTACAGCAATTAATGTACAGTCTCTGAGAGACGAAATTCACAAGTCAAAAGAATGTTAATCAGCTAAGCCAATTCTATCACTTGCACTACCATTGAACAAGTCTTCTGAGGCAACTTATTTCCTTCACACGAAGTTAAAGTCCTACGAGTATACTTTTGACACTTAGACACTTCGTAATCTATAATACACTTGAACCGTATCGCGTATCATCTACCATCGGCCCTTAGTCGGACAGAATAACAGACTATACTCCCTCAGCTGGCCCGTACGGCGTGGCAGCTGGGACACGACGAAACACACTTTTTTCTACGGGGGGGGGGGGGGGGCGTAGCCCGCTCCCCCGCCGTGGCAATCGACTCAATCTACATTGCCTCCAACATGCTATTAATTTCTAAGTAGAAAATAGATAGCAGGGAAGAGTGGGAAGTGATACAAGGAGTATCTGCCGGTTTCCGAGTTAGACTCGCTACCACGGCAAAGTTTGTGTTGGTAGGGTAGTGTTAAGGTGTGGTATTGAAGAGACAGGGAAAAACCACATAGGCAGAAAAAAGAAAGAGACTATGTGTAAAACCTGACATCTTTTGATAGCACATGCAGGGATGTGGGCTGGAAAAGTCCAGAGGTTGTGTTAGTTAGGAAAATGTGTCATGCAATCATAACCATTTCCTTGCCATTGTCTGTTATTATGGGGATCAGTCCTTCTTGTCACTGCCGGGTCGGCTCGGGTCCACTAGCATCTGGGCTATGGGCCACAGGTTCGTCCCTTTGCCCAGCAGTCAGTGGTCCCTGGTGCCAAGTCTCTGTTTGGAGAGGGGGATTAAGAGCCAAGCCTTACTTGGTGCAAGGGGCTGTCTTCTTCTTCCGCCTGGCGATGTCCCTCTGTGCGGTGTTGTTGGAACACTTGTCACTGCAGATCTGCAATTATACTAGGGTTATTAGTAACAGTAAATATATATATATATATATATATGTGCTCGTTGGAGTGCCGGCTTGCTTGCCTGCTCTCATGTCCAATGTTCTACCTAAATAATAGTGAAATAACACAAACAAGTAAATATATTAGTACTGCTGTCTTCGTTATAAGGGCGCTGGCTGGTGTTCCGCTCCCGTGTCTCTTTCGGGGGGCAGAGGTGTATTGATTCGTTCTTGGCCGTCTGGCTGCGTTGCCGTCATCTTCTCGTGTTGTGTTTCTTACCAATCTTTCCTCGCCTGGTCCCGGGGATAAAGACAGCTGTAATCAAAGGAGCATGTTTACATATTTACATAGGTACATGTTGTCTGCAGTGTGTGGGTTTATGTGTTGTCTAGGTGTCAGCTTGGGGAGGGGTCCGGTCCCCCGTCCCCCCAACCCTGTGGCTGAACGGAATGTGTTTCGGTGTGGGGTACTTGGTGTAAAGATCGACGTCGTAGCGTCCGATCCCGATTACTTAGCGGGTTGATCTTATTACCCCATGACTTTGTGTACATTCTTAGTGTTTGTGTACGTATCGAGCCTTATCGAGCTGACTTTCGCAATATCGCGTAGTTGGCGTAGTGGTTTGTCGAAAGGGATTCTGGCAGCTGCTCTAATGCATTTATTTTGTATTCGTTCTAGCTTATCCAGGTTCGTCTTTGCAGTGAACCCCCAAGCTGGGGCTGCGTACATGATTATTGGCCTGATTAAGGCCTTATACAAGTTTATGGCTACGTTTGTGTTTATAATGGACTTTTTGTTCAGTATAGGGTATAGCTGAATGAGTCTAATGTGAGCTTTCCTTTGGATATCTTTGATGTGGTGTAGCATGGTGAGCTTTTGGTCTAGGACTACTCCTAGGTATTTGGCTTTGTCATGCCATGTTATATCTTGATTGAAAAGCTTTAGCGGTTTTATGTTGACTGCTCTGCGTGTGTGTCTGTTCTTCCTACTGAACAGCACGGCTTGGCACTTGTCAACATTGACCTTGATGCGCCATTTCATTAGCCATAGCTCGAGAGTTCGTAGCGCTACTTGTAGCCTTTTCCGAGTGCACGCTAGTTGTGGGTTTAGGACTGTGATAGCAGTGTCATCAGCGTAGAGGTGTGTGGTACTAAGTTCCGTAGAGGGCATGTCGTTTGTATATAGGACGAAGAGGATTGGGCCAATAAGGGACCCTTGGGCTACGCCTGCTCTAATCCTTCGCGTGCTTGTACGTCAACTTGGAACTCTCGGCCCTCCAGATAGGATTTGATTAGCCTTATATAGCCTGGGTGGAATTCGAGGTCTATTAGTTTCGCTAGTAGGCCTTCGTGCCAGACTTTGTCAAATGCTTTCTGGATATCAAGGAAAACCAAACCCGTGTCTCTTCGTTTATTGAAACTTATGGTAGCTTGTTCTATGAATCGCGTGAGTAGTTGTGGGGCAGAATGCCCGTTCCTGAAGCCAAATTGCTCGTTGCGAATCATTCCTTTTTCCTTGATATGCCCTATTAACCTTTTCAGTAGTATTTTCTCGAATACTTTACTGAGGGCGTCCAGGAGGCTAATAGGCCTGTAATTGTTAAGGTCTGACTTGTCTTTGCCTGGTTTTCCAAATACGAGTATCCTAGCCCTTTTCCATTGTTCAGGGTAGTATTGGAGTCTGAACATTGCTTTGAATATGCTGGTAAGCAGTGTTAAGGCTTTGTGTGTTAATTTCTTAATTATAATATTCTGAATCTCGTCTGGGCCAGGCGCCTTCTTGGGGTTAAGGTGACCTATAATCCACTTAATTTCGTGTATATTTGTCCTCTTAACCTCCGGCTTAGGTGCGTTTTTGGGGAACTCGGATACCTTTGCCTCGGTTTGCCTGGTGAAGGCGGGGTCAGATGGTATTTCGTTCGGAGTGAATGCCGCGTCGATCGAGTCCGCTATGACTTCCACTTTATCACGGTTCTCATATACCGGGCCGTTAGGTCCCTTAATAGTAGGGATGCTGTGTGTTTCACGAGTGAAGTGTCTCGCTAAGTTCCACACAGGCCTGGTGTTTGTGTCGAATAGACGGAGTTTGTTGTTCCATTCTCGTGACCTGCATTCCTGTAGTTTTGTTTGTATTTCTGTGTTAAGTTCATTTTTCACAATGCGGTCGTAGACTCTATGGTGTTGTGCCCAGTTGCGTCTGTGGCTGTTGCACTTGCGTATTCCTTAATGTGGGCTGGAATTTCGAAATGAGGGTATTCTTTGTGTTTGTTTTCTGGTATGCTCGCTGCTGCGGCTACCTGAATTGCTTCTACTAGGAACTAGGGTTTTGACTGCATCGTCAGTTTGGGCTGTGCTGTCTAATAGCATACCCTCGCTTCCCTGTAGGAGTGTGTCTATTTTGTGTTCGAATTTGCCCCATTTGGCTGCTTTATAGTTGAGCCTATGCTTGGGGTTGTTTTCATATTCCTCTGGGTTCGCATTTAGTGTAAATATCACTGGTTGGTGCCTCGACCCAAGGTCGTTCACTACCATTATGCTATGCCCTTGAGGAATATGTCGCAGTAGGGCTATGTCTAGTATATTGGAGACCTGATCGTTTGGCGCTAGGAACGTGGGTTTGCTGGGGGCTGTTACCACATAGTCCTGGGATAGCATGTGGTTGTAAGGCTTGTGCCTTCTGAGTTAGGTCTCCTCCTAGGATCGTGTTTCGATTTAGCCTTAGTACTGCTTCTATGTCTTGTGTGTTTAGGCTTTTTGGTCTGGAGTATGCTGTTATGACATTTATGAGTGTTCCTCGGACTGGCATGGCAATTCCGCAAGCCTCCAGTTCGACCAGCTCTGGTATGTCCACCTCCATGTTTGATGTCTTTTCTTACCAGAACTGCCACCCCTCCAACTCCGTTGGCCTTATCGCTTCTGTGTATTTTGTGGCCTCTTATGTTGAACTTCTTCCCCGGTGGGAGGAACGTTTCTGTTAGGAGAGTGGTACATGAATAGTGTTCGCGACCAGGATGGGTTCGAGTTCGTATTTTCTGGACCTGACGCCCTGGCAATTCCATTTTAGTACTCGAAGCCCTTGTGTGTTGTTGGTGTTGTTGCTGTCGTAATTATTGTTATTATCCTAGTTGGGTTGTTCAGCCATCTTGGGTTAGAAGGTCGGAGATTGCGTTCGTCAGGTCCCCTAGCCATGGGGATTGATAGGGTCATGGCCAGCAGTTTGGCTGTCATAACTCCAGTGGTTATGATTTCGTTTAGGTTCAGGCTCGGGAAGACGTTTTTCAGAATTTTGAATACCTTTCCCCTAAACACCCCTCCTGCCATGTTCCCTTCTGGCTGCTGCACCTGTGTTAGTGTTTCAGGTGTAGGTGGTGAGATGGTAGAGGCTGGTATGGTGCTGGGGGCGGGCGTTCGGGGCGGTGGTGCGGGTGCCTTTTTACTAGTGGCAGGTTCTCTGCGGGGATTGGAGCTAGCCTTGGGCGGGCCCTGTGGCATCTCTGTGGGAGCTTGCGTTGACTTAACCTGCCTTTGGTTCATTGCATGCGGCTGGGCCTTCTTTCTATTTTGGTTGGAGGCCTTGGTTTGGACGGAGGTAGGGGCTGGTTGGGCTGAGGGCCCGGGGTTGTGTTCACCCTCCGTCCGAGTAGGTTTAAAGTTCAATAGACCTCTGCCTGATGGGCGCTGATTGCCTGAAGGGCCTTGTTTTTGGCCCTTTGTGCCTGAAGGGCCTGCAGGACCTGAAGGGTCCCTTTTGCCTGAAGGGCCTGATTTCCTCGTGTGTGAAGCGCCTGTGCCTGAAGGGCCTGCCTGGGCTTTAGGGTCGCCACGCTTGTTACCCTTTGGGACAGTCCTTAAAGTTAGTCGCGTGTTTCCCCCGCAGTTAGCGCAATTAGAGTACGCGGGGTCACTGCGTGGGGGCAGTCGCGGGACAAGTGGGAAGCGGCGCATCTGCGGCACCTGGGCTCCAGTCACACGCCGCCTCTGGATGGCCATGGCTCTGACACATTCCACATTGGGGGCCAGTGGCTAAGGGGTGGTACGGCTCGACCGACACCAGCATGTTCGCGAACATCCGCATTTTCCGCAGGTTGTCCGCTCCTGGGGAGTCCGCCACGGCAACCAAGAATAGGTTGCCTTTGGCTGGCCTATTCCTTGTTCGCATCTGCACTGCGGAGAATGCGGGGATATCCTGCGCTTTCTGAGCTAGCTGGATTTCGTCCGCATTACTTCCGTTTATGGGGGTCCTCACTACAAACTGCTACATAGTGCTGTTGGGCAATAGTTTTACAAAATTAATATTCAGTCCTTTTAGCACCTCGATAGCGATTTCATAGCTCTCAAAGCTTGGCAGGTGTAGCCGGATCACTTCATGTGCGTCTACTCTCGGCCTGGAGAAGTAATATTTTCTCTGTTCATGCGGCAGCTTTTTGAGGAGCTCCATTTCAAGTGTATTCGTGTCCTTGGTGTATACCGTAAGGGTGATTGGTTTTTTTAATATTTGCTTTACGTCGTACCGACACAGATAGGTCTTAAGGCGACGATGGGACAGGGAAGAGCTAGGAGTGGGAAGGAAGCGGCCGTGGCCTTAATTAAGGTACAGCCCCAGCATTTGCCTAGTGTGAAAATGGGAAACCACGGAAAACCATCTTCAGGGCTGCCGATAGTGGGGTTCGAACCCACTATCTCCCGAATACTGGATACTGGCCGCACTTAACCGACTGCAGCTATCGAGCTCGGTATTGGTTTTGTTGTTTGTGGTGGTTGAGGTGGGCTCTGACGAGTCTGCCTCTTGTGTGTGGTGTGCTGTTGTTTGGTGGATGGTGGCTGGGTTGACCCGATATATGTTTCTGTGCTGCTATCGGCTCGGGTACTCGGGTTACTTACCCCTCCTTTCTGAGCTTTACGGCTCAGGGGCTGGGATTCTTTGCCTTTCCCCTTCTCCCTTTTCTTCCTTTTAGCCTCCCGGTAACCGTCACCGTGATTGGGTGGCTGGGTCCAAGGTTTCGGTCTCTCCGCGCTCACACAGGTCTTCTCCCTCCGAGCTTTCGGAGTCGGCCTCCTGGGATGTACTTGATAAGTCCATCACCAGCCTGGCCTCGTCCGAGTCAGAGTCCGATTTGCCGGCTTGCACAGAGGGGTGTTGGACTTTAGGTGGCGCCATCCGCCGAGTGTGGTTCTTATTACCCTCGTTCCTTCCACGGGGGGCCGCCTCTTCGCTCGGGTTGTTGGTGGGACACGGTCCCGCTTTCCCCGTCCGGCTGGTCAACCGCCAGGTTGGGTAGGAGGGGGTGGGTTGCGTTGGGGGGAGAGGTGCTCTCCGTATTGGGTTTGGCCTCTTGCGCCACCGGGCCGGACGGCTCTTCGACCCCAGTCTTCGCCACGCCAGCCGCCGGTTCAGCTATCCAGCGTTCAGCATGGGCTGGACCATAAGGTGCGAGCCTAGACTCCGGTTCGCTTTAGAGGTCGTGTGTGATTTTGTGTTTGTGTCTAACATGTGTAATATATAGCGTTTCGTGAGTGTAACACCATCTGTCACATTAATTCCCTGCTGTACGGGGTCAGTGTCCAGAGCGAGGGTCGTCTGTGACTTGTTGGGGCCGCGCGTGGCAGGGCCACTTGAGTCAGCCTTAAGGAAGGCTGGCTCAGTGCGCCTCCTAGCGACCATTGCTGTTGCCCTGCCCTTAAACCCTGTCCTCGGATATGTGGTATTAAGTTTGCAGCGCTGTGAAAACAGCGTCGCCACAGTCGAGTGGAGGGGTGAGGGGATCTCATTCTCCGACGTAAAATTGGCGACCGCCGGTTGGTCAGAGCGCTGTGACAAAAGTGGCTCTTCCCTCTTTAACATTTCAATTTCGATGCTACTCATTTGGACATCCTATCTCATGCATTCTTTCGATGACGGAAGAAACTTTCTTTATGTACACGTCAACACGATTTTGCCTAGCAGACTAATCGAACATCCTATAGGTGTTATGTTTGAGCTATTTTGTACATTATTACAAAATGAAGAAATGAAGTCCGGGGTGTTTCTGCATAAGGCGGCAGTTCTTCCAAAAATCCATGATAATAAAATCGCACTGTGGGAGAACATTCAACGCAAGCAGTTCGACAAAATCACTAGGCGTGTCACGTGCCGGTTTGGTTGCTTGCTGTTCCTAGTGACGGGGATGTGTTTAGACGGGTTCCCGCTCCCTACATGAAACCGGACTAGAGGTATGAGCTCCCTGCCTGACATTCACCTGATTAACAGCTGTCACAGAGGCGAATTATCATCCGTACTAGTCGTACGCGCGTTACGTAGTAGTAGTAGTAGTAGTAGTATTTGAATAATGCCAGCGTATGAAAACCACGAATACCATGATATGCTGCTAGTGTATCGTGAGGCAGAACCGAATACGGGTCGCCCTCCGCGAATCTATCGGGAAAGGTTTCCCAAAAGACGGGTGCCAAATCCAGCAACGATACTTGCTGTAGTGCATCATGTTAGCGATAGAGGTTGTGTTACATCACGCTATGAAAAGCAAGGGCCTGAACGGCCACGTGTAATCCTAGATGCGGAAGAAGACATCCTGACAATGGCTAACGATGATCCCAAGTGCCATATGCGTAGTATAACACGTGCCGTTGGTGTGCCAACTTGGACCATATGTAGGACACTGCATGAAGAGCGAATGAATCATGACCTCATTCAACGGGTGCAGTGTCTTTCGCCAGCTGATTGCCATTTTATTACAAGTTGATGTACGTCGCTACGACACAGATAGGTCTTACGGCAACAACGGGACAGAAAAGGGCTAGGATCGGGAAGAAGCAACCGTCGTCTTAACTAAGGTACAGCCCCAGCATTTGCCTGTGTGAAAATGGAAAACCATCTTTAGGGCTGCAGACAGACGGGTTCGAACCTACTATATCCCGAATACTGGATACTGGCTGAACTTCAGCGACTGCTGCTATCAAACTCGGTGATGATTTAAGAGTGGATTTCTGCCGCTGGTAAATTGATCAAGCACGCAGTGCCTGAGTGTCTGAGGACGTGTTCGGCTCGCCAGGTGCGGGTCGTTTTATGTGACTCCCGTAGACGACCTGCGCGTCGTGATGAGGATAAAATGATGATGAAGACGACATATACACCCAGCCCCCGTGCCAGCAAAATTAACAAATGATGGTTCAAATTCCCGACCCTTCTGGGAATCGAATGCGGGCCCCTGTGACCAAAGGCCAGCACGCTAACAATTCAGCCATGGAGCCGGACACCGATAACAAAAATTATAAATCGAGAGTTTCAGTGCGGGAGTGCCTTCTACGTGACGAAAGCTGAACACAACATACGGAAGACGTTCATGTTAAAACGCTAGTCACTGACCTTGAACGCAGTTCGGCAGTTCCTCAGTCCTACCCTGAACATCGTTTGGGTTCATTACGTGTGTTCGAGCAGTTTATATTTTGTTTCTTATTCACTATGAGTTAAAACGGAAGATGCTGTACGTTTTAAGGGCCGATTACCTTAAAACAGCAATCATCATCATCATCCGTCGTCATTATCACATTTAAAGCAGTTCAATAAAAAGCGTGTTCTATATTCATCACTACTGAAATAGGAACTATAAGTTATCGTTTAACTTAAGAAGGTTACCTAGAGCATTTTTTTTTATTTACAAAAGACAATTTAAAATTTCTGTTAATGTAAGGCAGTCTGTATGTTTTTGTTTTCTAAGCTGTTGTGCTGAAATGTTTAACATAAGTTTTTTTCATGTACACAGGCTTTTTTGTGTACGTTCGTAAATCCGTGTTTTTCTATTTGAGATAGTCTTGTTACCGTCCACCTGGAATTACGGAGCCCCTACTGTACGTTACACAAGAACCTCGTTTATCGGGATTAAGTGGGACCGGAACTGATCCGATCGAAAATCCGGATAATCCGAAAAACTAAAAAACAAATATAGTAAATGTTATATAATTATATAATACTAAGCTGTACAGTAATACCTTGTTTCAATTGCACAAAAAAATATAAAAACACTTCTTACATTTACGACTGTTTTATGCACTAAAATAATGTGTGAGTTTTTTCTGTTTTGCATTTGTATAGCGTTTGCATGCAGCACGATCATGAAGACGTTTTACTAACAACAGTACTGCCGGCGTGGTTTCAGTCAAGGTTTCTAAATAGGCCATCAGTTTGTCCAGCTGTATTGTTGCCTCTGCATGAGCATTGTTTTTTCTGATGGAGTGCCGGTTTCATTTTCGAATTCACCAATAGTGAATTAGTAGTGCGTTGCATTCAGAAGAGCGTGGATTTGAATCCCACCTTGGCCGTCTTGGGAATGGTTTTCCACGGTTTTCTATTCTCAATTCCAGGCGAACGCCGGGACGGTACCTTTGTTAGACCGTGGCCGACTTACTTCCAATTCCAGTCCTTAACTATCCTTGGCGGAAAAGACATTCAAGAAGAGTCGATGCCGTGAAAGAAATACTTTACAAGTAAAAATACATTTTTATTTTTCGATCCGGATAAACCGGAGATTTCGATTAATGAGGGCCGGATAAGCGAGGTTCTTGTGTAGTTCATGCTTTTCTACAACAGTGTGTTACTATTATGACTTTAGTTCCTACGACCATGCCACTCTTATGTCTTTGTCCCTAATGTGAGCCTTGTTCGGATATGTCCTGCTTGGCTGTGTGGTTCCCGTTACTCTCTTCTTCTTCCTCTTCTGGAGCCATCCAGGTGTATTCTACCGGCATTGTCTTAACACACAGTACCGTAATCTGCTGCGAGTTGTTATTAGCACCATCATAGTAAAATGTAGGGTGTATTTGTGGCGGAATCCTTGTAGATACGTTAGACATCTGTGAATTGTGTTTAATTTTATAACTCATATGGTACTCATGAAAGCGACCGTCAGCCTGGCATCAGGTTAATAGCTACATTTCTCTCACGTGTAACCTTGTTTATGTTTGTCAGATTTGTTGATGTGTATGTTTGATGTTTATACACAAAACCTGTTTGTCACTTTTCGTCCTCTCGTGCTAACCACAATACGAGGTTACAGCTGACTCATCCCCAAGGGCTTCGCCTGGTTCTGGTCTTATGCATAGTAATCTGTAGTAAACTACTGCGATCGACGTTGCCTCGTGCGACGTACATTTCATCTTGCTTCCTCCTAAACCACGCATATTTTACTATTTTCTTCCATGACTTTCTGCTCTTAATGACCTGAGAATAATAATGGTAATCATAATTATGATAATGTTATTTGATTTACGCCCCACTAACCACTTTTACGGTTTTCGGAGGCGCTGAGGTGCCGGAATTTAGTCCCGCATGAGTTCTTTTCACGTGCCATTAAATCTACCGACACGAGATTGACGTATTTGAG
This sequence comes from Anabrus simplex, assembly GCF_040414725.1. Taxonomy (NCBI): domain Eukaryota; kingdom Metazoa; phylum Arthropoda; class Insecta; order Orthoptera; family Tettigoniidae; genus Anabrus; species Anabrus simplex. The sequence goes on along the minus strand of NC_090266.1, from coordinate 960,543,878 downwards.
CACCTTCAAATACCACCGGACTGGGCCATGTTCGAAGCTGCGAAGTTGGAGTCAAAGGGCCAGCATCTCAATCGTCTGAGCCACTCATCCCGGCATGAAGCACGAAATGTAGGTATGTTTAATTTATTTAGTTGTATAATATATCCTTTATTCGTTTGAAACAGGTTCGAATCCCACTGTCGGCAGCCCTGAAGATGGTTTTCTGTGGTTTCCTATTTTCACACCAGGCAAATGCTGGGGTTGTACCTTAATTAAGGTCACGGCTGCTTCCTTCCCACTCCTAGTCCTTTCCTATCCTATCGTCGCCATAAGACCTATCTGTGTTGGTGCGATGTAAAGCAAATAGCGTTTGAAACAAAACGTTCTATGTGCATCGATCATTAAATTCCGATACTACTCATTTGGATATTCGATCCCATGTATGCTTTCGTTGACGTAAAGGACTTTGTTTACATACCCGTCAACATGATTTTGCCTTCTTTTTTCTAACTTTACACAATACACAATGCGGATCGTATCGTATTTCACGTTACAGCACGCCTATCTCAACCTTATGCTCCAATATCACACGCTCGTTCAGATCCTGCACCGACACAGGTTTACAGGTCATTTCCATACTCAATGGACCATGGAGCTCATGACCACAAATATCTCAATCCCCTAAAGGACGTAACAGCAAAAGAACCAGTATTAACGCTGACAATTCGATACGTCCCTGGTCAAACAACGGAAACAAAATACTAATAACCACACCCACAAAACCAGTCTGGCGAGAATGTTACATAACATGGCATACCCTAGAAGCAGCCTTCAGCTGTTATCGTAGTTCAGTTGCTCTTAAACGTAAACCCAGTTTGGCAAGTATGTTACATAACATCTTGTGACATTGTATCGGTAACATACAGCTGTTACAGTAGTACATTTGGTCTTAAACATAAACAGAAACTAGTTTGGCACGGATGGCGCGTAACTTGCCTGTTACAGAAGGAAAGCTATTCATTCACAAGAACAAGGCATATTACCTATTCCAAAAACATCGTATCCATATGCTCTGGGAAATAACCTCTGACGATTACTAAAAGTTTGATAAATAGTGGTTCTTCACATCGTTCTCTATTGCTACAAGAAATATCTGCACGTATACCCCTGACACCCTGGACATATTGCCCGAAGGAAGATGAGAGATGGACGAAGCTAGTGTTAGAATGGAGTCCTAGAGATCATCAAAGGCCTAGAGGAAGACCGCCAGACAGATGGGACAAGGACATCAAGAGAATAGCTGGTACTACCCGGCAGAGAACTGGTCGAGACAGTTCTACCTGGAGAATTCTGCTAAAGACTTACCTGAGTTCACGACTTAAAGAGGCCACATCTTGTAATGATAGAATTGGCTGATGATGATAATATATAAAATTTATATATTTATATAAATTTACTCATTCGGAACAAATATTTCAGGTTCGGTATGGGAATCAACATCTATATCATCTGATGGCCAGGCAGGCATCAATTTTTGGTAATGAGACAAAGTGTCTCATAGTGCATTGGCACTGCCGTTGGCTCCAACTAGCTTACGCAGTGGCCCACGGTATGCACTAGCCATGCGTCTTGGTGGGTGTACTATTTACCAACTGACGAGCCCAACTTAGCACACTGGGGCGAAACGCTGGTAACCAGAAATGCGTTATCTGGAAAATTTATAATGTCCAATAACGGACCATTTTTGGTATGGAGTATTACACTAAGAATAACCAGGCGAGTTGGCCGTGCAGTTAGGGCCACGCAGCTGTGAGCTTGCATCCGGGAGATAGTGGATACCTGAATTAAGGCCACGGCCACTTCCTTACAACTCCTAGACCTTTCCTATCCCATCGTCGCCATAAGATCTATCTTTATCTGTGTCAGTGCAACGTAAAGCAGCTTTGCAAGTGATAAAAATCATTGTTATCCGTATTGAAGATACTGAATGTAGGATGCTAAAAGGTTTGTTTTTTCCACCTATTCAATTCATATAAATTTTATAAATTAGGAATTTATTATTGATTCCACTTGAGACATGTTTCGCCCTTCATTGAGGGCATCATCAGTCAAAATATCACCTCAAGGTAAAAAATCAGGTAACTGGTTAGTAGTTGACATGTACAAATTAATACATATTATTAATACAATTACAAAAATTAAGTATGGGAAATAGTTGTACAAAAGTGATGGTTGAACATACAGGTTTATAGATGAAAAGTCAGCATCAATGCCTAAAATTAACATAGTAGAGTTCGGCAGTGGTGCTCTGGAGAAACAGTTGACGCAATCATAGGAAAAAAAAAAAAAAAGTTTAAAAATATTTACATTATAACAATTAAGGGAGAACAATGTAAATACTGTATAGTTACCAACCTTTGACAATAATTTTTGGTTACAAACATTGACGCCGAACACTACACCTTTTCTCCCTTAATTGTTATAATGTAAATATTTTTAAACTTTTTTTTTTTCCTATGATTGCGTCAACTGTTTCTCCAGAGCACCACTGCCGAACTCTACAATGTTAATTTTAGGCATTGATGCTGACTTTTCATCTATAAACCTATATGTTCAACCATCACTTTTGTACAACTATTTCCCATACTTAATTTTTGTAATTGTATTAATAATATGTATTAATTTGTACATGTCAGCTACTAACCAGTTACCTGATTTTTTTACCTTGAGGTGATATTTTGACTGATGATGCCCTCAATGAAGGGCGAAACATGTCTCAAGTGGAATCAATAATAAATTCCTAATTTATAAAATTTATATGTATTGAATAGGTGGAAAAAACAAACCTTTTAGCATCCTACACGTAAAGCAGCTTGCAAAAAAAAAAAAAAAAATAATAAAAAAATAAATAAATAAATAAATAAATAATAATTCATAGAGAAGAAGCCTCAAACCCGGAT